>NC_058081.1:566340698-566680148 GCF_014858855.1 Bufo gargarizans | reverse complement strand
TTAGCAATTTTCACTCCATTATTCTGACTTGAGCTAATGATAAATCTGGCCACAGTCTGCGGATGATGTACACTATATGTCACTAATAGGAATAAAATAAAAAATATCTTGCTGCTGTCAAACACATATAGTAGTCCTTAAAAGGTCTTAAAATTTCTCTCTCTGCACTATCTGTCCCTTCCTGAGCACGGATGTCCCTGACACTGCAGGTAAAAATATTGCAGTTCTAAAGCACACACACACAGTAGTCCTTAAAAGGACTTTTGGGTCTTGGAAAAGCTTTCTCAGAATAGAAACTGTGAAATTCGCTCCCTATTCTGTCCCTTCCTATGTTCTGCTCTGTCAACGTCTGAGCGAACATGCGTCATAGCACCGATGACGCATTCCGGCCAGCCAATCACTGTAATGCAGCAGCCAACAGGCTACTGGCATTACAGTGAGGGCAGTACTTGCCTGCACCTTTAATTGGCATAAAACCCATGAAACGTGCGGGGAGGAGACTTGAGCATTGTTCTCGAGCACATGAGGTACTCGGTCGAGTACCGCCATGTGCCGAGCATACCGATGCTCGAGCCGAACAGATATTCAGCAGAGCATGCTCGCTCATCACTAATGCAGTGGAGATGGAGACAGGGAGTCCCTTGCGAGAATGGCCAGATGCATGCTAAGTTGCTTGCGGTAGTGACAGCCGTATTATCACCTTTCGGCAGAGAAAATACTACTGGCTCTCCACCATGTAAAACCCTTGCTACTTCTCCAAAATATGGGCCTTTTTTTTCCACCTGCTGAGAGGGAGGATAAACTCAACTAGTATCAAGACATCCTATGTAGTCAGATGGCCGCTGCCTATGTGCGTCATCGCTTTCATCACGAAGGTCTGACCATGGAGTCTTCTGCGCTTACTCTCCACTGCCATGACTGCTGGAGTGGGGGAAGAGGGAAACAGAAGCAGCACCAGCTCCATCAGCAGCACCTTAAGTCTGGAGTCTCTAATAAGCACTTTTCTTCACCCGCCTACTGATAAAAACACCCAGCAGCAGCAGGGCATGGAGCAGAACCTGAATATGCAGGTGGTGGCATACTTGGACAGCACCCTGCCACCCCTCATTCAAGATCCCCTAGACTACTTGGCAGCCAAACTTGATTTGTGGCCGCAACTGGCCAAGTTTGCCCTGGACAAGCTTTCCTGCCAGGTCAATAGTGTGGCATCAGATCAGGTGTCTAGTGTGGTGGGGAACATTGTTACGATAAAAAGTTTAGTGCAGCTTGGGGCATAGTTACCCCTTTCTTCACAACATTTTGAGAGACTAACCTTTGTAAAGATGAATCAGACATGGATCAGCCACGATTTCCACATGTTAGTGCCTGATGCATCAGACTAGATAATTGTAAAAAAAAGACCAGTTTATTCTGGTCACCTGCTCCAGCCACTATTCTGATGCAACTACGCGTCTCGTGCCACACACCTGCTACCTCAGGTACCATCTTCTCCTACTGCCACCCACCATTTTGTGCTGTTACTGCCACTGCTGTTGCCCACCACCTCCCCACTGTGTCACTGGGCCACTCTGTTGACTCCTGATTCAGGGACACTGTGTTGGCCCCTCATGCGGTTGCCACCCTCACCATTCTGTGACGGGGCCACTATGTTGACTCCTCTCGCTAGTGTCCCTGTTTGGCCTTGTTGATATCCCTATTTATTTTACCATTAACCTGTCAGAAGAACATAAAAATAAAAAAAATAAGTGGATCCTGTCTTTGGAGCATCTGTATGGCCTGTATCACTATTTTGCATCAGGATATTCTCATGAACATTCCAATCACGTGTAGGGATGAGTGAACTGGAACTGCAAAGTTCAGATTAATACCGAACTTTGCGAGTTCGGGTACCCGGACCGAACCCGGACTTTTTCACCAAAGTCCGGGTTCGGTATTGGAGTAATTTTATTATTTTCTATTATAACATGGTTATAGCGGAAAATAATAGCATTCTTAAGACAGAATGCAAAAGAGTATGCACCAGTGTATTCTATATTCTTTCAGCAGGACCTGCAAAAGGACCTGCGATGACGTCACTACGCTTATGACGTGGGGAGCGTGGTGACGTTATCGCAGGTACTCTGGCAGGTCCTGCTGAATGAAGATAGAAGACAGTGCTGCATCGCGATCATGGGGATGAGGTAAGTAGTTTTTTTCTTAACTCCTAAATTGCCAAATTCTTTTGCATCTTTTGCATTCTGTCTTAAGAATGCTATTATTTTCCACTATAACCATGTTATAACGAAAAATAATAAAGTGAAGTTCGGGTCCCTATTGACTTCAATGGGGTCTGGGTTTGGAGTCAAGTTCGGATCCCGAATCCGAACTTTGACCTGAAGTTTGGCCAAACCCGGTGAAACCCGAACTTCCACGGGTTCGCTCTTCCCAAATCACGTGTCATCTTTGTTTTGGATCCACTCCTGTTTTTTTTTGGCCTTAGCAATACTGATGGATTACTGACCTAATGCTGACCATTTGAAGGCGGTTGCTCAAAAGACAGGATCTTTTTTTGGGTGTTGTTCTAATGACGGATCAGAAGAAGGGCAAAATAAACAGTGACGTCAACAGAAACTTACCCTGACACCCTCTCCACTCTGTCATGGGCACGCTACTTGTATCAGGGTGGAATAGAACAGGTTCTATATAAATCCATGTGGAATCAGCTGATGACGGTGTAAAAGGAGTGCTCTCTTTCACTCTATAGTAGAATCTTTGGCCACTGCACGGTTCTTTAAACCTGGCGCTATTATTGACCCGCAAGGCTGAGTTATTTGGTCAGTTTTAACCCCGTAACTGACCAAATAAGGGAAGTGTGCAGTGATTCTAAGAGTGACGCCTGTCATCTGCATGTCATATGGACTCACAGTACTGTTTAACTAGCACAGCGGACTCCCTATGTGTGTTTCTGCAATGCACAGTATACACCAATATACAGTCTCCCTGCAGCCAGGAAATAACAGATTTTTTTATTGAATCTAATATATATATTTTTTATTTGGCGAAGCTTCCGAATTTAATTTTTGAAAACTTTGCTCATCTCGAGTTGTAATGCTAAACCCATTTTCGGAAGGAGCAAACTGAAGTGTTTCTACTATTAATCAGCTGTGAGGGTAGCTCCTACACATCAAAAGTCTCCAATTATCTTATGGATACAAAGAGTGTTGAGAGAATCAAAGTATCCGAAGTGGACTTTGATCCGAATTTCAGGAAAAATTCAAAATCTTGTGCGTGGTAACGTATGATGTCACCACACCGGCCAGCGTGATGATGTCATCATGCACTGTGTGAGATTTCATGTGGGATCTTCATCGACATAACAGTGGCGGCCTCCTTATGCTCAAATGGATAAGATGAGTACTTTTTTTTACCAGATTAACTTCTGAAAGCCCTCAAAGATAATCTCAGATGTCGCGATCAGCGATGAACAAGACAACTGAGTGGTGCAATAATGGGGGGAAATGCATTCGTTGTTCCTCTTCGTTGTGCCCACTACTTACTAAGAAATGCTCTTCATGACAAAGTAATTTGTAATTTGTGAAATTCAATGAAGCAGCTGAATCAAATTTTCCCAAATTTCACTCAATACTAGATACAATATTTACAATAACCAAGCACTATCCTGGTGTCCTAAGAACATATGGGAAATTATGTCTCTCTTTCATGGTCATCTAAAGGCCTCATGTCTCTGTATTCCTATAGGTTTATTTCCTAGCATATATATCTAATTATTTTTTTACCTATTGAACTAGTTGGGTATTAAATCTTGAATATAAGAATATCATATTCAAGATAGGAGATTCCATGTCTTATCTAAATCAAACATAACCCTTCATAAGAGAAAATATCTTTGAAGATCACAAAGACTGTGTGGTTCCTTATCATTTCCTTCCTCCTTTTTGTGCCAATGACAAATGATAGAGAAATACAGAGAACATTTTATTCCTCAATAACACCAAGCGTGGAGAGGCAAAAATTATTCAACAGTAAACAGGTAATGAGCCGATTTTTTTTATTACATATATTTTAGATACTGTAAATTAATTTCTCCAACCTCTGGCTCTCCAGCATGATGGTCGTTCTAGTTTTGTAGCCCCAATAGGTTTAATGATTGGAGACCACTGTTGTAAGGAGATTGTATACAAGTGAATGCACAATATAACTCTACTATTTGGTTTTGCAGATCTTTGGAGATGAAGATTACACATTGTGACACATACAGTATTACCAGTAGCTGGACCAGAAAGAAGAAAAGCTACTGTAGACTTTCATTCTCAGGTAAACTATCAGTTTTCCCCTTTCTTCAACTTAAAACTTACCTTTAGGAGATTATGGTGGGTAGAGGAAACATTATTCCCCATAGTCTAGGTCCCTCTAACTCAACTACAAGTTAGAGAAGTAGGAACCACCACACCATCACTTACATGTGAAGAAAGAGCACCTCTTTTTATTAATTTAGGTATTCTATACAGTGAAAGCTATTTTATGACTAAGGGTAATTTGGAAGACTTACCTACCTGCCCTGCTGGCTTCTCTTAAAACGCCAGTGACATCTTACATGCTCCAAGATGCTCATTGCGTAGATCTCATTAAGACTGTCCACAAGACAATTTTCCCCATACCTTAGGTCCCTCTACCTCACCTGTTTATATCAGAGTAGTAGGAATCCCCAGGACATAATTTACATCTGAAGAATTAGAACCTTTATTATAATTTAGGTGTTCTACACATTAAGAATTAGCTCATGACTATGGGTAATCCAAAGGTCTCACTCAACTGATCACGTTGACTTCTCTTAAAGTTCTGTGACATCTAAAATGCTCCAAGAAGCTCATTAGGTAGATTCCTTCCAAACTGGCTTCAGTAATGATTACTAGATATGATTTTTTTCTAATGGACTTTTGGATTAAATATCCATTCACAAGGCTGTATTACAAATGTGTGTTGTACAGGTCCATAGTACAGAACGTTTAGCTCACTATTATCTATTTTCGGATCCAACCTGCCTTTTTGGAATAAGCCTAGTAATGTTCCTTCTGTCTACAGAAAGGGTGGATTAGAACAGTAGGGTACTTGATCAATATATACGATACAAATTCCCAAGTGTTAGGACTGTGGTCTACGACCTTCTGCTTTAGCCTGCGGGCATGGAAGCTGTGCCACTCACCATGCCATCTGACGTACTAGTCACCAGCACCATCTCCATGTTGTTGCCTCAGTATTCGTTTAGGGTGAGCATGCACTCACCTCTGGCCCCTGAAAGGTCCAGTTTAAAGTTGTTTGATAGTCTATTTACCTGCATTATTCTTGCCCTGTGTTCCGGCCCAGTACCCATCCTGCCTGTATGCTCCTGCACTTCTAGTTTAGTTCAATTTTATTTGTTTTTCAGTTCTATACCCAGTCCTTGTACCCAGTTTGTGCTGCAGTCTTTTTCTTATTCTGACTGCCTTGTGTCTGCTTCACCACTCTCCTGTCCACAAGTCTATCCTGTGTCTAGCCTCAATCATGTTAACTGTGCATTGCCTGGATAAAAAAAAAAAACTTCTAAGCCTCCATGACTGTTCAGACTGTATTTATGTTTTTCCTGCAATTCTGGTTTGTTTTCTATATCATGAGCAACTGGTGCTTGCACCGGAGTCACTGACTTCAATAAGTCAGCTGGCAACTATACCAGGAATACCCCAGGAGATAGCAGTGTGGTTGCTACCCCACACCAAAGTTTATATACCTATTTAGGAGTTATCTGGAAAGGGCCAGAATAATGCCTTTAAGGTTAGCTCTATGCCAAACTGGTTAGTTGGCACAGTGGGTCCACTCACTGATCCATAACAATGCATATAGATATTTTCTCTTGAACTCTGTATTTATCATAAACACATCAAGAGAACATGGCACATATAACAAAAATGATCCAACAATGTACATCTCAACAAAATATGCAGAAGCAAATGTTAACTCACCTTAATTAATCCTCCACATTTTCCACCCATGTCAGCAGTTACCCACCTAAATAAGAAACATAAAAGAACAGCATAAAAAACTCTCCAAGTCAACATTATCGTTCGAAGCGGATGTCCAAGATTTTACAATTGACACCCAATCATCAGGATTAGGCATTACAAACTGACTAACACCCCATCAATCAGCTGGTGCCAGAAGTTGGCAGTGGACCTACACGGTTCCATCCAATGTGTAGTGGATGGAGCTGGTTACTGCGGTGTTCATCCTATTCAGGTAAATGGAATAAGAATGAACAGAGATGTGTAGTTCTGGAGCACATTTCTGGCACCAAAGTTACTCTGAAACAACTCAACGGGGTTTTAGGGTGTCAGACCCCACCTAAGATCAAATATTAATGCCCTATCCTGATCATAAGCCTTTGTTTGTAAAAACTGGAACATGGCCTTTAATCAAGACTAACCAAATTTCTCCCGGTAGACAAAATCCGATGTGAAAGGATTTACAGTATGCCTGATATTCCTTAGTAGCCCTCTATTAGACTAGAGAACACCAAATAAAAATATTTCAAAATTCTTTTTTCAGAGTATGAAAGTTTGGGTTATTTAAGGTGACTTCCCCTATGGGAATGTGCCTAGGTCTCTAGATGGTTTAGTCTTTGTGAAAGTGTATGTGTGTTGTTTGAACTCCCGTATTTGACCTTTGTTTACTGTGTTGAACCTTTTCTGCCCTGACCTCTCCCTGTAGAACATACTGAACCTGTGCTACCTGCCCTGACCCATTGTCTGTTTATGAGTTTGATTTAAAGGGTTTCTACCACCTCATTTGGACCTAATTAGCTGTCAGACACTAGCGATTTTCTAGTGTCTGCTCTACCTAACCATGCAATTCTAAGACTTTTGTGTGCAGCCGTTACACAAAAAAAACAACTTTTATTGCTATGCAAATGAGCCTCTAGGTGCTATGGGGGCGTCTTTTCAGCACCTAGAGGCTCCGTCTACTCACCCTGTATTCCGCCCCGCTCGTCCGTCAAGCCCGTCCATCTCCTTTAGATTGCCAGCCTCCATCTCATTCATCGGCCGAATTCTCGCGTTTTCACCGTGTGCGTCTGTATTCAGCACAGGCGCTGTGACTGTCTGAATGCTCCCTGCGCCGGCATTTCCACTGCGCCGATTACGTCAGAGTGCTCTGAGGAACAGACGGCGCAGGCGCAGTGGAGATGCCGGCACAGGGAGCATTCAGACAGTCACAGCGCCTGTGCTGAATACAGACGCACACGGCGAAAACGCAAGAATTCGGCCGATGAATGAGATGGAGGCTGGCAATCTAAAGGAGATGGGCGGGCGAGCGGGGCGGAATACAGGGTGAGTAGACGGAGCCTCTAGGTGCTGAAAAGACCCCCCCATAGCACCTAGAGGCTCATTTGCATAGCAATAAAAGTTGTTTTTTTAGTGTAACGGCTGCACACAAAGGTCTTAGAATAGCATGGTTAGGTAGAGCAGACACTAGAAAATCGCTAGTGTCTGACAGCTAATTAGGTCCAAATGAGGTGGTAGAAACCCTTTAACTTTGCCTACCCTGACCTTGGCTTGTTGCCTGACTACAATTTTGCTTATGCCCTTAGTGCGTTGTAACAATGTCCTACCTAGGTCAACTGTCAGTGAGCAGAAATGGAAACAAGGAGTACTGTGGCAGCCTGGTGGTTCCCCTGCAGTAAAGACCAGATTTCTATATAGAGTGAAAGGATGAAGACCAGGGTCCACTTAGATGGCACCCTTAGGAGTAGACCCAAACCAACTCTGTACACAGTGGGTCCACACCTGCTGCATTACAGTTTTCTTGAACATATAATACAAAACATAGACCACGGAAAAAGTTTGGGTTCTAAATATAGGGTCAAAACCAGATCTTATCTTGCAATCTTGCACAAATCCTTTAAGTGTAATACAAAGTAACAGTGAGCAAGTAAAATAATGGAAAGTCCTAATTATTTCATACCTATGTCTTTGTTTCTTTTACTTTACTACAGGAGACTGTGAAATATGGAGAATGCTTCTTTTTTTCCAACATTTTATTACACAACATACAATGACACCGAAGTAGATACAGAAGAAATAAACCCAATCATTCTCTGCATGATTTACGTATTCAACATAATTTTTTACAGCATAACCTTCATCCTGGGGATTACTGGGAACGGACTGGTCATCTGGATTGCAGGATTTAAGATGAAGAAGACAGTCAGCACTTTATGGTTTCTGAACTTGGCCATAGCTGATTTTGTATGTGATATGATCTCCCCTCTCCAGATAACTGAGTTAATTATGGAAGGCCACTGGCCCTTTGGTCAAACCATGTGCAAGGTGGTTTCCACCATTCTCTTTCTTAACATGTCCATCAACTCCTCTTTCCTAATGATTATGAGTGTTGACCGATGCGTATCAATTAGGTGTCCTTTGTGGTCGAAAGAGCATAGGACTCCCAAATTGGCATTAGCCATCTCAGCTATAATATGGACAACTTGCTTCATGCTTAGTGCCCCATATCTTGCTTTCTTCAACATTTTTCATGACTCTGAGGAAGGCATCTCATATTGTATTCCCATCTATGGTGCTGATGATGATACAGATACCACAATGACGCAAACTATGACAATCATTACGTTAGTTACCATGTTCCTCATCCCATTGTCTATCATAGCCATTTGTAACAGTCTTATCATACTTCGGTTGAGAAGAAACAGAAGCAGACATTTTTCAAGATCGAATAGGCGCCTGAAAGTCATTATCACTCTTGTACTTTGCTTTTTCAGCTTTTGGTTCCTATTCCTTATATGGACTTTCCTAGAAGTTCTAAATATTGAAATTAGTAGGACTGCTGACTTGATCATATCCAACCTTGTATGCTGCATAATTTTCTTCAGCAGTTGTGTTAATCCCATCATCTACGTCTTCTTTGGAAGAGGTTTCAAGAAAAAATCATTCAAATCCATCAAATTTATTCTGGAAAACACATTCAAGGAGAAGGATGTTTTGGATATAGAACCTTGATTAGTTCAGAGTGTGATGGAACCTGGAATGGAAGGTTATAGCATGTGACGAAAGAAAGACTCCTAAAAGGGAAGCTTTATTCTTAACAGAGGTTGTTGAGATGTGAAAGCCAGTGATGAGCAGCATAGGCAATATTCGTTTTTGCGATATTTCGTGAATTTTTCGTCTAATATTTGCCATAAATTTGCAAATTCTAGAATTTGTGATCTCCAGTCATTATTTTCTTGTGAAAATCAGCAATGTAATATGTGTGTATCACTTTTGCTACATTTTTCAAGCTGCTAGAAGTTTCCTGAGACTGGAGAAAATGCACAGTACAGTAATCCCTATCACACTACCTAACACCCTGCACTGGAATCAGCTACACTATATCACTATCTAACCTTCACTGACTATCTCCCACTAACTATCTGTATTATATGTATAAGCTAACTATCTAACTATATAATGTAAAGCACAGCAATGACACTGCTCTCTCTCTCAGAACTGAAAAAAACTACAGAAAATGGCTGCTGGGGAGGTTCTTATATAGTAAGGGGTAGGCACATTTTCCTATTGCTTACTAGGGATGTTGCTAAGCTCTAGCAGACATTGCAGCCTTCTCATTGGCCCACAAGCAAGAAGGGAGATTACTGATGAAAAAAAAATCTAGAATATTCGCGATTACGAATGTATAGCGCTATATTCTACATCTTTGCAAATTCTCGAAGTGCCGATATTCGCAATTAAAATTTGTGATTAGAATATTCGCGATCAACACTAGTGAAAGCCCCTTTCATTTTCCAACGTCATTTTCCACAGAAAAGCCCTTTATGAAGAAGTAGACTCTTTTTTGAAGTAAAATGCTGTTCTATATAAAAAAAAATGCACAACCTCAATTCCCCCCCAAAAAAGTTGGGATAAAATGTAAATAAATGTCAATAAAACAGAATGCAGTGATTTACAAATCTCAGAGACCCACATTTTATTCAGAGATAGATCACAGGACACATATGAACTTGATGGCAGCAGGACATCTCAAAAAGCTGGGACAAAGAGGTAACAAAATTCTGGAAAAGTAAGTGGTACTAATAATCTGCTACTGTCACACGACTGGGTAAAAAAAAGAGTATCTAAGAGAAGCAGAGTCTCCCGGATGGAGGATTAGGCAGAGGCACACGCAAAAAAAATGCATCTAAAAATTGTTTCCTAAAGATCTACTACCTAAACTTAAAGTTACAAAGACTTGGAATATCCCACCATCTACAGTACATAATATCAACAACAAATTCAGAAAATGTGGAGAAATCCATGGGCTAAAGGAACTAGTCTGACGGTCAATACTGGATGCCTCAGGTGGCTTTAAAAACAGGCAGATCCTGTACTGGAAGTCCCTGCATGGGCTCAGGAGCACTTCCAGAAATCACTGTCTGTGAACACAGTCCTCCGTGCATACGTATCATGCAAAGAAGAAACCATATGTCGCCACTAGTGATAAGCGGCAGGGTGCGGGGTCATTTTCAAATTCGCCATATTTTGCGAATATTTTGCAGAATATTTGGCGAATATTTGCGAATTCGAATATTCGTTATATTCAACATTTTTTTACAAAAAAAAATTGGCAATGGAAAGATTGCGTAATATTCTATATAATGCTATATATTCTTTTTTTAGAATATTCGTCATTTTTTCCATCTGAAGTTATGATTCCTCACTGCTTAAGTTGCTTGTCAAGCAATTTATACAGGAAGAATCATGACGAATATTCTAAAAAACGAATATATAGCACTATATTTGAAATATTCGCAAATTTTCGAAGTTGCGATATTCGCGATAAATATTCGCAATTCAAATATTCACGCTCAACACAATCCAGAAACGCCATTGTCTTCTCTGAGCCAAAGCTTACATAAAATGGACTGAGACAAAGTGAAAAATGCTTCTGTGATCAAATAAATCAAAATTTGAAATTATTTTTAACCAAAAATGTCATGTTTTAGGGGCCATCCAGTTCAGACACCTGCATCTCTGATAGTATGGGGTTGTATTGGTGTCAGTGTGAGCAGCTTACATATCTAGATGGCAATATCAATGCTGAACAGTATATGTTCTAGAACAACATAAGCTCCATCCATGCGATGCCTCTTTCAGGGAAGGCCTTGCATATTTCAGAAAGACAATGCTAAACCACATACTACATCCATCACAACAGCATCACTGCACAGAAGAAGAGTCCGGGCGCTAAAACGGCCACCTGCCATCCAGACCTTTCATCAATAGAAAACATTTGAGGCAGAAAATCTTGAAAATCTGACATGTGTCACTTTATGTGGTAATAACTTTGGGATGCTTTCACTTTTCCAAGCTATTCTGAGATCGTTTTCTCGTGACACATTGTACTTCATGTTAATGGTAAATTTGAGTCAATATGTTTTACCTTTATTTATAAAACAAATCTAAAAGTTAGCGGGTGTTTAGTGCGGCGGGGGCCATAGTTACCCCAAAGGGAACTCACCTTTCAACGCAAAATGTGGAGAAAATGACCTTCATAAAGATAAATCAGACCTGGATCAGCCAGGATTTCCAGACACCGTGTCTGAGGCTTCAGATTAGATCATTCTGGCAGTGTGCTGCCACACTGGAACACTGCGACAAATGCCTCGTTACTTCTGACCACGTGCTTCAGCCACTATCCTGATGCTGCCACCCACCTGATGCCTCACGCCTGCTGCCACCCACCTGCTGCCTCACTGTAATCTGCCACCATTTAGTGATGTAACGGCCACTGCTATTGACTAGTGTTGAGCGCGGATATTCGAACAGTGAATATCGCAACTTCGAGAATTCGCGAATATTTCGAATATAGTGCTATACAGTATATTAGTTTTTTAGAATATTCGTCATTTTTTTCATCTGAAGTCATGATTCCTTCCTGCTTAAGTTGCTTTCGGGCCAATCATGGTTGCGAGCGCATCCAATCAGAGCGCCCCACTCTGAGCCAGGGAGGAGGAGCTGAAGTTCTCGCGAGAATCGCAGCTCCCTCTCCCGCGAGAACTTGAGCTCCTTCTCCTTGGCTAAGAGTGGGGCGCTCTGATTGGATGCGCTATTAGCCAGGGAGAAGATAACCCCTCCCAGAAAATATACAAGTCCACGCCTAGTATAACCGAGTCGCTTCATTAGCATATGAGGCGCCAAAAGATACAGGGACCACAGCGGACGAACGGGGGGTTCTTTAGAAAAAAAATAAAGTGCCAAGACATCAGTGGGGGGCGCACTATAAGGTAGGATAATATTTTGATTTAGGATATCCAGGTGAAAGGTCCTCTTTAAAGAGTCACTGTACTTTCACACAATTTCATTGCATTTAATAGAGAATAGCGGTCATAGAAATGATAGTTCTCTGAGCCTAGTTCTGAGGAGCAGACAGACATGTGTCCTCTCAATAGCACAGCTAGGCTTTCTATATTGACTAGGGGTGGACCCAAGTGCATCTCCTGAGTCAAGGTTGTTAACACTGACCTATCCATACAGTACCATTGAGTAGACAGATGAAACAAGTTTGAACATTTTAGTTTCTCAAATCACAGTACAACAATGAACCCTCGTGCAGCTACCCTGTTCTGCGGTATTGCACATAGATCTGTACACACATTACGGTAGGAGATTTTTCAATCAAGGCGGTTTGCAAGGTTATTTCATTTATTATTATAAATGCATTACAGTAATTACAATAATAAAATTGGATGCAATGATGACTGAGAATTTAAAAGACCATGTTATACAAAAAAAAATACAAAAAAATTGAGAAATATTCATGCAATTGAATAAGGTATCGGGGATACAGCTTCTTCTTGTGGAGACTGCAAATCACAGCAATGCTCCCTAGGAAATAGCATATGCAGATAATTGTTATTCCAAGAGAAAGAAAGGTTTATCTGTGGCGCCACCTAGTGGAGGCAATGACCCATTGACTATTGTGTAGTAACCTCCACTAGGTGGCACTGCAGATACATAAGTGTTTCTTATTACTAGGCTATCGGTGCCTGTTGCTACAGGTTTAGACTTCATTCTATGTATCAGTGTAGCAGAGCTGGCTGTGTTATCTGCTGTAATATGGGGGGATGTCACTATGGCCTTCCATAGGGCTGACACTAAACCTGCTGAGCACTATGTAGAGCAGAAATCAGCAACCTCTGGCACTCCAGCTGTGGTGAAACTACCACTCCCAGCATGCACACTAGCTTGACTGTTTTCAGAACTCTCATATAAATGAATGGAGCATGCTGGGCAGGAGTGCACCACCAATGAGGCCAGGTGAGGCGATCGCCTCGGGTAGCACCAGGTAGGGCCAAGAGGGGGGGGGGGAAAGGAATTGGGTTAAGTAATTGGCATTGGGGAGTGGGGGTGCCCTTCCAGTTTTCGCTTCAGGCAGCAGAAAGGCTGGGTGCACCCCTGGTAGTAGAAGTTTCACCACAGCTGGGGGTTGCTGATCCCTGATGTACACGGAAGGAATCATAAATATACTTAAAGGATAACTGTCATATTTGTATTTATTTGCTAGTTTATTAGAGCTCTGCATGTATACCTGAGTCTGTCAATGACCTGATCTGCCCCCCTAATTTTAGAATGACCAAGCGGGCGGGAGAGCGCACGATCACCTGCCCCCCTACACCATTTTCAGGATGGCCAGAGCGGTTAGCAGAGTGTCAGCATACAGCTGACACTCTGCTTGAAACAACTGACATCGGTGCTGGCACCAATGGCAGCCGTTTAACCCCTTCATAGGGACTGCTGTATGGTAAGGGTTAACAGGGAGAGAGCTCCCTCCCTCTCCCATGGGGCCACTGCTGTGCCGTTGTAGTGACCCCATGCTTGACGGGTTCACAGAGGGAGGGGGCTCCCTCCCTCCCCAATCGGGCACTGCACTGCTGTGGCAGTGGTCCCGATAGTTACCATGGCAACCAGAATTTTTTGTCACCTTACATCACAAAAAGTATAATTCCAAGCGATCAAAAAGTCATACGCACCCCAATATCATACCAATCAAACCGTCATCTCATCCCGCAGAAACTGAGACCCTAACTAAGAAAACCTATGGCTCTCAGAATATGGAAACACTAAAACATGATTTTTTTGGGTTCAAAAATGCAGTTAGTGCGTAAAACTTAAATAAATAAAAAGAAGTACCACGTTTTACGGCGTATAAGACGACCCCCAACTTTTCCAGTTAAAATATAGGGTTTGGGCTATACTCGCCGTATAAGACTACCCCTCTTCCAACACACACCAAATAAAAATAAATAAACATCAGATTTGATTTCAATGTGGTAATTTTAATTCAAATGCTTATGACATGCAGGTACTTAGCAGGAAAACTGTCACTTATAAACATAAGGCTGTTTGTCATCAAACATGTAAACATTAACCAGCGCAAGTGGATTAAACGTTTCCTGATTCACTCTAAAGCTGAAAGGAAGGATAAGACAATAAACCCATGGGAGCTGCCATGCTGTTTGCTTTTTCATTTGCTTTCCAGTCCCGAACCTTCTTTTCTGTTACTCCATATTGTCTTGCAGCAGCGCGGTTATTATGTTCCATGGCAAAGTTTACAACTTTAAGTTTGAAACTGGCTTCATATTTCTTTCTTCTTGCTTGTGGAGCCATGATGGGGTCTTGTACTGTATGAACCTGTACAGATACTGGTGCTGTACTGTATGTACAGGTACAGATACTGGTGCTGTACTGTACGTATAGATACTGGTGTAGATACTGGTTCTGTACTGTACGTATAGATACTGGTGTAGATACTGGTTCTGTACTGTATGAACAGGTGCAGATACTGGTATTGTACTGTATGTACAGATACTGGTGCTGTACTGTACGTATAGATACTGGTGTAGATACTGGTTCTGTACTGTATGAACAGGTGCAGATACTGGTATTGTACTGTATGTACAGATACTGGTGCTGTACTGTATGACCAGATATTGGTGCTGTACTGTATGAACAGCTACAGATACTGGTATTGTACTGTACGTATAGATACTGGTGTAGATACTGGTTCTGTACTGTATGAACAGGTGCAGATACTGGTATTGTACTGTATGTACAGATACTGGTGCTGTACTGTATGTTCAGATACTGGTGCTGTACTGTATGAACATGTGCAGATACTGGTGCTGTACTGTATGTATAGATACTGGTGCTGTACTGTATGTATAGATACCGGTGCTGTACTGTATGTATAGATACTGGTGCTGTACTGTATGTATAGATACCGGTGCTGTACTGTATGTTCAGATACTGGTGCTGTACTGTATGAACAGGTGCAGATACTGGTGCTGTACTGTATGTATAGATACTGGTGCTGTACTGTATGTACAGATACTGGTGCTGTACTGTATGTATAGATACTGGTGCTGTACTGTATGTATAGATACCGGTGCTGTACTGTATGTTCAGATACTGGTGCTGTACTGTATGAACAGGTGCAGATACTGGTGCTGTACTGTATGTATAGATACTGGTGCTGTACTGTTTGTACAGATACTGGTGCTGTACTGTATGTTCAGATACTGGTACTGTACTGTATGAACAGGTGCAGATACTGGTGCTGTACTGTATGTATAGATACCGGTGCTGTACTGTATGTTCAGATACTGGTGCTGTGCTGTATGAACATGTGCAGATACTGGTGCTGTACTGTATGTACAGATACTGGTGCTGTGCTGTATGTATAGATACTGGTGCTGTACTGTATGTATAGATACTGGTGCTGTACTGTATGTACAGATACTGGTGCTGTACTGTATGTATAGATACTGGTGCTGTACTGTATGTATAGATACCGGTGCTGTACTGTATGTTCAGATACTGGTGCTGTACTGTATGAACAGGTGCAGATACTGGTGCTGTACTGTATGTATAGATACTGGTGCTGTACTGTTTGTACAGATACTGGTGCTGTACTGTATGTTCAGATACTGGTACTGTACTGTATGAACAGGTGCAGATACTGGTGCTGTACTGTATGTATAGATACCGGTGCTGTACTGTATGTTCAGATACTGGTGCTGTGCTGTATGAACATGTGCAGATACTGGTGCTGTACTGTATGTACAGATACTGGTGCTGTGCTGTATGTATAGATACTGGTGCTGTACTGTATGTATAGATACTGGTGCTGTACTGTATGTATAGATACTGGTGCTGTACTGTATGTATAGATACTGGTGCTGTACTGTATGTACAGATACTGGTGCTGTACTGTATGTTCAGATACTGGTGCTATACTGTATGTACAGATACTGGTGCTGTGCTGTATGAACATGTGCAGATACTGGTGCTGTACTGTATGTATAGATACTGGTGCTGTACTGTATGTACAGATACTGGTGCTGTACTGTATGTATAGATACTGGTGCTGTACTGTATGTACAGATACCGGTGCTGTACTGTATGTACAGATACTGGTGCTGTACTGTATGTTCAGATACTGGTGCTGTACTGTATGTACAGATACTGGTGCTGTACTGTATGAACAGGTGCAGATACTGGTGCTGTACTGTATGTATAGATACCGGTGCTGTACTGTATGTTCAGATACTGGTGCTGTGCTGTATGAACAGGTGCAGATACTGGTGCTGTACTGTATGTACAGATACTGGTGCTGTACTGTATGTTCAGATACTGGTGCTGTACTGTATGAACAGATACTGGTGCTGTACTGTATGTTCAGATACTGGTGCTGTACTGTATGTACAGATACTGGTGCTGTACTGTATGTTCAGATACTGGTGCTGTACTGTATGTACAGATACTGGTGCTGTATTGTATGAACAGGTGCAGATACTGGTGCTGTACTGTATGTATAGATACCGGTGCTGTACTGTATGTTCAGATACTGGTGCTGTGCTGTATGAACAGGTGCAGATACTGGTGCTGTACTGTATGTACAGATACTGGTGCTGTACTGTATGTTCAGATACTGGTGCTGTACTGTATGTACAGATACTGGTGCTGTACTGTTCGTTCAGATACTGGTGCTGTACTGTATGAACAGGTGCAGATACTGGTGCTGTACTGTATGTATAGATACTGGTGCTGTACTGTTTGTACAGATACTGGTGCTGTACTGTATGTTCAGATACTGGTGCTGTACTGTATTCACCACCACATGTATCTGCTCCCCAGATAGACTCTGTTTTTTCACCACAGATAAGATGCACACCAAACTTCATTAGAGATCCGCCATTCCAACATTAGAATTGGCTGAAGTGCAGATGCTCCTGCTTCCCCCCACCTTTCCTCAAAATCGCCAATCCAACCCAGTATACAACAACCAGCCAATCCCCCAATCACGGCAAGCGATGTACGGGTATTATCTGTGCACACTGCATACAAAGTCTGCTTGGGTTGGGTGGGTCAGCTCTCCTTGCCTGCCCAGCCCTCCGTGTCTCCAAGACGATCTGAGCAGTAGTACGCAATGTGATACTGCCGGCATGAGAAAACCACTGAGAGCAGGGAGAGGGGGCTGCTTCAGGAGCGGCTGGCTGGGATGCAGCGCACAGTGGCTCAGCTAGAGGGCGCCTGTCCCTGAAGCTGGAGAAGGACAGCTTCTCCAGTGTGGCTTGGAAGTAAGTTTCAGCACGCCGTATACTGGCATATAGGACGACCCCAGGTGTATAAGACGACCCCCGACTTTTGACAAGATTTTCATGTGTTAAAAAGTCATCTTATACGCTGGAAAATACGGGATACATATTAGGTATTGACTCAAATTTACCACTGTCATGAAGTACAATATGTGACGAGAAAACAATCTCAGAATCTCAGAAGCCTGGATAAGTAAAATTATTCCAGTTATTACCACATAAAGTGACAGATTTCCAAAATTTGGCCTGGTCCTTAAGCTGAAAAATGGCTATGTGATGAAGGGGTTAAAAGACCATTGCTAGGGCTTGTTTGTCTTCCTTTTAGTATAAACAGAAGATGGAGGGGCGGTCCTTCACACTGCCTGCCTGCATTAGGCTTCAGAGTGAGGAGGCGTGTCTCTCAGTAATCCAATCTGATTGGCTGGCAGGAAGCTGCTGGCTACAGCAAGTGTGTATGTAAAGTGAGGGAAAGCAGTTTTGGCCTCAGACAACTGGCAGAGGAGCCATCTTGAGAAGGTCCTCATATTGTAAATGTTTAAACAGCCGTAACTTTGGAAAAAACTCAAGGACAACAGTGGTATGTGAAGAAACTAAAGATTGCTGAAGAAACTAAAGATATGTTACTGCTGCAGCAGTAACATATGCTAAAATTGAAGATTTTCCTAGTTTTAATAAAGGAAAATATAGATTTTATAAAAGACAGGAGATGAACATTATGCTTAAAATCTTTTTTTACTCCCAGCAGCAAAATAGTTAACATCAACAGAGAAAGAAATGTAAATATGATATGTAAATCAGCCTTTAGGAATAGCCAATGGACAGTCAGCGTAGGTTATATAAGGTTTGACCCCACATAGTAACGTCCTTCTTTCTTGATGATGGCGAAGGATAGCAGGAACCTAGGAAAATAAAAATGCATCGTAAAACGTCGGAGATTAATCCTGGACTCGATGAACCGTTAGGAATCAAATAATCTTCAATATAATTGGAGTTTTAAACTAAAATTAAAAGAAAAAATAAACCACAAGGGTTGGGTTAATAGGGTGGGACAATGCTCATCTCCTGTCTTTCATAAAATCTATATTTTCCTTCATTAAAACTAGGAAAATCTTCAATTTTACTTTAAGACAGGAGACTTCTATTATGCAAGTTCAAAGCTTATGTTCTAAGAAATGACTCTAAACAAATTATGTAGACATAGTTACTGGTTACTGAACAATACCATGGAAAAGTGTGAATCCGATCTAAAATAAAAAGTTTTAAAAGTTGATTCGGAGGACCAGTTGGCTGCTTTCAAAATGTCAGATAAGGATCTTCTAGCCTGTCTAATTTTAGTGTACATAGCTCCTCTAGTGGAGTGAGCTCCAAAAATGGAAGTATCTACCCCAGCTAAGGACATTGTTTGGGAGACCCATCTAGCTAACGTTGCCGGCGACACAGGTAAGTGGGGTTTGCAATAAGAAATAAGGAGTTGGGCTATCGATGGATTGCTGAGAGGTAAAGTTCTACGTTCATAGAATTGTAGACATCTCACTACGCAAAGCTTTTCCTGGAAAGGGAAAGCAGGGTAGAAAACCGAAGAGTATTGTTTTTTGTACGAAGAACTATAGAAAAGTGAACTTCCTGAGGTAGGAACTGTCTACGAGAAATGTCTAAAGATCGGACATCTGACACGTGTTTAAAAGATATAGTAACATGTTTAATTTAAAAGACAGCAGTTTCAAGGAAAGGAGATCATTATCCTCCCAATTTAAAAGCAAATTTAAAACTAAATTGACATCCCAAGTAGAACTATATTTCGGAATAGGAGGCCTTCGAAATTTAATGCCTTCATAAGATTGCAAATTAAAGGATGTTTGCCTACCGGTAAGGTTTGGATAGGAGAATGATAGAAGGAGATGGCTGATCGGTAGACATGAATTGTTCTGTATGCTTTCCCTGTGTCTAAAGAATCAGATAGGAAATGTATAACTTGATTTAAATGTGCATATACGGGATCCAAAGACCGTTGACTGCACCAATCAGACCAAATCTTCCAGGCTGATCTGTAGGAAGATCGGGTGCCTGGAGCCCAGGCGTCAGAGGGGATGTTGTTGGCGGATTGTGAAATCTCGAAATCAATTACTGACGGGCGGAAATGAACCAGGCTATTAAGGTTAAAAGGTTCGATAGAATCAGAGGATGTTGTTGTCCTGTCTAATTTAGAAGAATTGACGGATGAATCGGAAGGATCTGTGGATAATCGTCATAGCTAGTATCTGGGGAAACCAGGTTTGAGTTGTCCAGAGTAGGGTTATTGATACCAGAGTTGATTGTTGTAACATGGTTAGGAAAAGAGTTCTCGGAATGAGATTGAAAGGAGGGAAAGCGTACAAAATTTCTGCGGGCCACGACTGAGATAGAGTGTCTGTACCTAGAGATTCTGGATCGGGATGCCAACTGAAAAAACGAGGAATTTGACGTTTGATTCGAGAGGCAAAAAGGTCTAGGTACATTGGACCCCAAAGCAAATCGATTTGATGGAAAATATTTGGGTCTAGTCTCCAGTTGCTGGAATATGTAATGTAGGGGATCAGGAAAAATCGCTTGGATTGAGGACGATAGTAGGCCTACAATCTGAGCGATGGTTCATAGAGATACCAAATTTTTGTTGAGGACAGACCAAATTTCTTTTCTGATAGTTTTCAATTTCCTAGATGGGAGGCTAAGGGTAGCGTATTGAGTATCTACCAAGAATCCCAAAAATTATATCTGTCTCGATGGGGTTAATACCAATTTCTCGTGGTTGATAAAAAAAAAATTGGTTAAAAGAGTTAACGTTCAGTGAATATGGAGGTGAATTAGTGAAAGAGATTGAGCCATGATGAGGATGTCGTCTAAATAAATGATGAGACGTACACCTCGTGTCCGAAGGGTTGCAACTACTGGTTTTAATAATTTTGTGAAACACCATGGAGCGTAAGACAGACCGAATGGTAGGCTAGTGAATTGATATTTGTGACCCTTCCATAAAAATTGGAGGTAAGGTTGAGACATTGGGTGCATAGGCACCGTGAGATAAGCGTCTTTGAGGTCTATTTTTGCTAACCAATCCTTTTGCAAAAGTAAATCTCTCAGTAAATTAATACCCTCCATCTTGAAATATCTGTAAGTGACATAATTGTTGAGGCTTTTTAGGTTGATTACTGGACTGTGGCCGCCATTCCTGTTTTGCTCAAAAAACCTGGGGATTGTGCAGGTATTTCTATTAAAGCGTTCTTGGAACATATTTACTTGATTTCCAATTGTATCAGATTCTGGTCTGTCTGAGAAAATGTTATTGGATGGAGTATTTGAGTTTGAATTGGTTTGTAACAAAAATCAATTTGGTACCCTCCCACAGTGTTTAATATCCATACGTCTGTTGAAATCATAGCCCAGACGTGGATAAAATGTTTTATCCGACCTCCCAAGGGAATGTGTGAAGAATGTAGAAGAAGAAGATTCCTTACCTGCAGAGGATCTTGACCTTGAGAATTCTCTATTGCCTCTGGCGCGCCACGGTTTTCCTCTTGTGGGAAAGAAAGGGGTGGTAGTGTAGGAGGTGGTCGGATAGGTAGAGAATTCTTGTTGAGGAGGAGGGGGGGCTCTAAAATATTGTCTCTCATGAGAACCTCGGCTGGGAAAACGGCCCTTTCGTTTCCCAGCCCTTACAAAAACACGGCCTTGAAAGACTCATCTTAATGAAGTCTGGGCTTTATCCCGGATGAAAATAGCCCTACATATTTATTTATGTCCTTTACAAAACATTCTCCGAAAAGTAAACCATTGGAAGATGGGTTATCATCTGGGCTATTATGTACAGTGACAAGGTGTGTTAGTTGAGGATCTAATCTCATGAGAATAGACCTCTTTCTTTCTGTACATATAGTTGCGTTGGTGTTACCTAATAAACATATTGCCCTTTAAGACCAACCTTTTAAAACTGATAGGTCCACTGGATCACTAGAGGTGGAAGCTTGCTTGGCCAAGTCTAAAATTTTTATTAGAGGACTGACCAAAAACGATCCACTCCGTTTTTGTGATTTTTTCCCGATTTAGACAAAAATGTAACCAGGGTTGGATCAATGTCCGGAGTGTCCGAAATTTTATGTGGAAGAGTGGGTCCAGGGCACTCTGATTGTAACTTGTTTCTTGCTGATTTTTCTAATGGCTTTTTGAGCCATGCAGAAACAAATTTAGATACCTGAGGTAATGGTATCCATTCACCTGATCTGGGGTGTTTGATTGTCCCAGGCTTAAAGAATTGAACACCTAACCCATCTAAAATGATAGGAGAAGAGATGGTTCCTTCATCTACCTTTTTGTGTCCCTCATCAGACATGTCTTCAAATAGAGACATTTCTTCATTCTTCAGAGGAAGTATTATCCTCTTCACAGGAGGATTCAGAAGGTAAAGAGTTGTAAGAGTCCGGCTTAACTCTTAAAGCCTTAGATGCCCGCTTTGTACCGATAACCTCAGGGGTAGAGGGTTCAGTATTAACTGCTTTAGCAGTGATAAGAGTGCTTTTTGAAAAAGTTTGACCTGATCCCATTTATCTTGTAACTTTTGTACCTTTTTTGGATTGGGATCGGTAAAATATCGCCTTTTTAAGGTCGTTTTTAGACCTTCTGCAAACCGGGAAGTAGATTCCTCCATGGACAAAAATTGGTCGGACGGAGTAGCAGGGTCTTTGGGCTTTTGAGCGGATTGCGTACTGGTAATAGCCATAGCCACAGATTGGGAGATGATATTTTGTAATGATGGCATGGCGGTATCAACCGCACATTGTACGGATTTTGCCACTGTCTCATTAACAATAGACAATCCACAATAACTGAACCTGGAGTTTCAGGTATTTTATTGGAGTTTTCAGCGGACATGGCTGATTAAAATATATGTATATGTATATATGCAGACTTAAGGAAAATAATGAAGAAATAGTTACATAAAATAATATAAAGAGATAATACATTTTTCACAATACTAGAATCACGTGTAAGGATATTATGTAGAAATACCACTAGGTGGCAGTCAAGTCTAAGGAAAGAGCTGAGTTGAAAGCAGCTGGCAGCCGTGAAGTTGACAGAAGCCGAACGGGTTTTCAGAAAACTCTTTACTGAGGGGAAAAAAGGCGCGCAGGCTGAGGACCAGCTGCGCGTGCGCACTTCAGCAGGAGCGGTGAGGTAAGCCGAAAAGTGCGCAGAAATGCCGCTAAAAGGGACAAGGTAAGTTATGTAATGTGGTGAAAATGTTAAAAGCCTTCTGTCACCCCACTAAAGTAATTTTTTGGCTACTTAAAATCCTTATACTGCGATTTTTCACTATATAGTCCTCTTACTCTTTTTCGTTCAGTAGTTTCTTAAAAAAAACGCACTTTTATAATATGTAAATGACCTCTTTACCAGCAAGTAGGGCGGTTACTTGCTGGTGGCCGCCGCATCCTCCTTTCAAATAAGCGCCCCCTCCTCCTGCTGATTGACAGCGCCAGCGAGCGCTCTCGTCCTCTGGCTGGCCCTATCTGCCTTCTAAATCTTGGGCCTGCGCCGCACTGGTCTTCAGTCGGCGCAGGCGCACTGAGAGGAGGACGCTCGCTCAGCCGCTCCATCCTCAATGTGCCTGCGCCGAGTGTAGATGTAACTTCGGCGCAGGCGCATTGAGGATGGAGCGTCCTCCTCTCAGTGCGCCTGCGCCGAATGAAGACCGGTGCGGCACAGGCGCAAGATTTAGAAGGCAGACAGGGCTAGCCAGAGGAGGAGAGCGCTAACCGCCCTACTTGCTGGTAAAGAGGTCATTTACATATTATAAAAGTGCGTTTTTTTTAAGAAACTACTGAACGAAAAAGAGTAAGAGGACTATATAGTGAAAAATCGCAGTATAAGGATTTTAAGTAGCCAAAAAATGAAAAATGGCTTAAGTGTGGTGACAGAAGCCCTTTAACTAATTAGGCCAGCAATCAGTTCATTCCTCCTTCCATTCAGTGACTCTCACTATCTGGTTTATCAATCATCACCTGGAACATCTCAGGAGACATATGAGACCCGAGTTACAAATCATAGCTGTATGTAGGCTGCAGAGCTGCAGAGCTGCAGAGCCGAGTGTGTTATTTAACTATTTATTTTGTGAATCAACTGAAGCCAAAAAAAGACAATGTGATGGCCTGATGTGTTATGTGCCAAAAGGCAAACTCAGCTCTGCTACATTTACTACAAGGTCATCTGTGTAATTTGGCATCCAGAGTTGTATTGACTTCACTTTTATATTAGTAGAATGAAAAACCTGCAATTCTCAGTATGAACACAGGGTGGCAGCATATTCCATAAAACTGCATGGTCTCTAGGGCACATTCTCAGCGTTGAGGGATCATTCAGACGGACGTATGTTGTCTGCAAGAATGCGGATCCATTTTTTTTGCAGACAGTTCAGCATGGTCTACAAAAAAACTGATTGCATTACGCATTTTTGTGGACCCATAGACTTCAATGGGGCCACTTCCTGATTTTCACTGACAAGTATAAGACATGTTTTATTTATTTTGCGGAGCCGTAGAAGCGAATAGGTCCACATCTAAATCTGCATTTTTGCGAACAGCATACGGTCATCTGAATAAGCCCTAAGGCCCAAGCCATAATAAAAGGTCTGATAGTGGGGGTCTTCACCAATGGCACCCTACGGGACCCTCCAGCCCATGTTACATCAGCTAAGATTGTAGATGGTGGCCACATTCAGAACTCAGAGAGCTTACTATCAATGCTATGGAAGCAGTGATTGTGAAAGCAACGTTATGGGGCCCTAGAGCCAATGTTATGAGTACTCTTGTCCTAGAGCCAGTGTTATGGGGCCCTAGAGCCAATGTTATGGGTGCTCTGGTCCTAGAGCCAATATTATGGGGGCATACATGATTGTACACATTTCCTGTATTAAAGGGATTTTCCGACTTTTTTTATACTGATGACCCTTTCTTAGTGTAGGTCATCAGTATTTGATTGGTGGCACTCCAGCAACCAAGATCTCCGCTAATGAGCTGTTTGAGGAGACAGCAGCACTCTGTGATCCTTTGTCATATTACATATTTATTTCCATATCCTGCATCATGTGTATTGCAATTCTATTTAAGTGCTATGTTCAAGTGTAATGTGCCTGCTTTACCAGCAGATGGCAGCAGTATTGGCAGAGCTAGTTTTACCTAGAGTGGAACTTTCTATTCATGCAGTACGCAGACCTGCAGGGTATTGTGATTGTGAGGTCACGGTTAATAGGCAAATGAGGGTTGCTCTTGGTTACTCAAAGTTTGTAGGGGGACCCTGGGCAGGCGTACAGCCGTGATGGAGAGGCTGGCACAGGGGTCCTCTGGGGCACTCTCTGTATGTAGGGACCAGGCCTGATGTTGGGTGAGGTGCCCTGGATGTTGCAGATGTTTAACCACTTCAGCCCCGCTAGGTGAAACCCCCTTCATGACCAGAGCACTTTTTACACTTCTGCACTACACTACTTTCACCGTTTATCGCTCGGTCATGCAACTTACCATACAAATGAATTTTACCTCCTTTTCTTCTCACTAATGGAGCTTTCATTTGGTGGTA
This sequence comes from Bufo gargarizans, assembly GCF_014858855.1. Classification (NCBI taxonomy): domain Eukaryota; kingdom Metazoa; phylum Chordata; class Amphibia; order Anura; family Bufonidae; genus Bufo; species Bufo gargarizans. The sequence goes on along the minus strand of NC_058081.1, from coordinate 566,654,869 downwards.
TTTCATTGCTGCTGGCATTTTTACTTTTTTTGTTATTAATCAAAATGTAACGATTTTTTTGCAAAAAAATGACATTTTTCACTTTCAGCTGTAAAATTTAGCAAAAAAAACGACATCCATATATAAATTTTTCGCCAAATTTATTGTTCTACATGTCTTTGATAAAAAAAAAATGTTTGGGCAAAAAAAAAAATGGTTTGGGTAAAAGTTATAGCATTTACAAACTATGGTACAAAAATGTGAATTTCCGCTTTTTGAAGCAGCTCTGACTTTGAGCACCTGTCATGATTCCTGAGGTTCTACAATGCCCAAACAGTAGAAAACCCCCACAAATGACCCCATTTCGGAAAGTAGACACCCTAAGGTATTCGCTGATGGGCATAGTGAGTTCATAGAACTTTTTATTTTTTGTCACAAGTTAGCGGAAAATGATGATGATTTTTATTTATTTATTTTTTCTTACAAAGTCTCATATTCCACTAACTTGCGACAAAAAATAAAAAATTCTAGGAACTCGCCGTGCCCCTCACGGAATACCTTGGGGTGTCTTCTTTCCAAAATGGGGTCACTTGTGGCGTAGTTATACTGCCCTGGCAATTTAGGGGCCCTAATGTGTGAGAAGTACTTTGCAATCAAAATGTGTAAAAAATGACCGGTGAAATCCAAAAGGTGCACTTTGGAATATGTGCCCCTTTGCCCACCTTGGCAGCAAAAAAGTGTCACACATCTGGTATCGCCGTACTCAGGAGAAGTTGGGGAATGTGTTTTGGGGTGTCATTTTACATATACCCATGCTGGGTGAGAGAAATATCTTGGCAAAAGACAACTTTTCCCATTTTTTTATACAAAGTTGGCATTTGACCAAGATATTTATCTCACCCAGCATGGGTATATGTAAAATGACACCCCAAAACACATTCCCCAACTTCTCCTGAGTACGGCGATACCAGATGTGTCACACTTTTTTGCAGCCTAGATGCGCAAAGGGGCCCAAATTCCTTTTAGGAGGGCATTTTTAGACATTTGGATCCCAGACTTCTTCTCACACTTTCGGGCCCCTAAAAAGCCAGGGCAGTATAAATACCCCACATGTGACCCCACTTTGGAAAGAAGACACCCCAAGGTATTCAATGAGGGGCATGGCGAGTTCCTAGAATTTTTTTTTTTTTGCATAAGTTAGCGGATATTGATTTTTTTTTGTTTTTTTCTCACAAAGTCTCACTTTCCGCTAACTTAGGACAAAAATTTCAATCTTTCATGGACTCAATATGCCCCTCACGGAATACCTTGGGGTGTCTTCTTTCCGAAATGGGGTCACATGTGGGGTATTTATACTGCCCTGGCTTTTTAGGGGCCCTAAAGCGTGAGAAGAAGTCTGGAATATACAGTCATGTGAAAAAATTAGGACCCTTTGAAAGCATGTGGTTTTTTGTAACATTTTTAATAAAAGGTTATTTCATCTCCGTTTCAACAATACAGAGAGATTAAAGTAATCCGACTAAACAAAGAAAACTGAAGAAAAGTCTTTTCAAGATCTTCTGTAAATGTCATTCTACAAAAATGCCTATTCTAACTGAGGAAAAAGATAGGACACCCTTGCCCCTAATAGCGAGTGTTACCTCCTTTGGCTGAAATAACTGCAGTGAGACGGTTCTTGTAGCCATCTACCAGTCTTCGACATCGGTCTGAGGAAATTTTACCCCACTCCTCAATGCAGAACTTTTTCAGCTGTGAGATGTTTGAGGGGTTTCTTGCACGTACAGCCCTTTTCAAGTCACCCCACAGCATCTCAATGGGATTCAAATCTGGACTTTGACTTGGCCATTCCAGGACTCTCCATTTCTTCTTTTTCAGCCAATCTTTGGTTGATTTACTAGTATGTTTTGGGTCATTGTCATGTTGCATGGTCCAGTTCCGCTTCAGCTTTAATTTTCTAACTGATGGTCTCACATGTTCTTCAAGCACCTTCTGATACACAGTAGAATTCATCGTGGATTCTATGATGGTGAGCTGACCAGGTCCTGCTGCAGCAAAGCAGCCCCAAACCATGACACTTCCACCTCCATGCTTCACAGTTGGTATGAGGTTCTTTTCTTGGAATGCTGTGTTTGGTTTATGCCAAACATGTCCTCTGCTGTTGTGTCCAAATAATTCAATTTTGGACTCATCTGTCCAAAGAACATTATTCCAGAAGTCCTGGTCTTTGTCAACTTTATCTCTGGCAAATGTCAGTCTGGCCTCGATGTTTCTCTTGGAAAGCAAAGGTTTCCTCCTTGCACACCTCCCATGCAAGTTAAACTTGTACAGTCTCTTTCTGATTGTAGAGGCATGTACTTCTACATCAACAGTAGCCAGAGCCTGCTGTAGTTCTCGAGATGACACTTTAGGGTTTTTGGAGACCTCTTTTAGCATCTTGCGGTCTGCTCTTGGGGTGAACTTGCTGGGGCGACCAGTCCTGGGCATGTTGGCAGTTGTTTTGAAAGCCCTCCACTTGTAGACTATCTTCCGGACAGTGGAATGGCTGATTTCAAAATCTTTTGAGATCTTTTTAAATCCCTTCCCAGACTCATAGGCTGCTATGGTGCTCACTCTCACTTCAACAGTCAGGAGCACACCAAACTAAATGTCTGAGGTTTAAATAGGGCAAGCCTCATTCAACATGCAGAGTAACGATCTACTAATTATGTGCACCTGGTGTGATATACCTGTGTGAGATCTGAGCCAATTTAAGAGGGAATACATGTGAGGGTGTCCTATCTTTTTCCTCAGTTAGAATAGGCATTTTTGTAGAATGACATTTACAGAAGATCTTGAAAAGACTTTTCTTCAGTTTTCTTTGTTTAGTCGGATTACTTTAATCTCTCTGTATTGTTGAAACGGAGATGAAATAACCTTTTATTAAAAATGTTACAAAAAACCACATGCTTTCAAAGGGTGTCCTAATTTTTTCACATGACTGTAAATGTCTAAAAATATTTACGCATTTGGATTCCGTGAGGGGTATGGTGCGTCCATGTGAGATTTTATTTTTTGACACAAGTTAGTGGAATATGAGACTTAGTAAGAAAAAACAAAAACAAACAAAAAATTTCCGCTAACTTGTGCCCAAAAAAATGTCTGAATGGAGCCTTACCAGGGGGGGGGGGGGGGTGATCAATGACAGGGGGGTGATCAATGACAGGGGGGTGATCACCCATATAGACTCCCTGATCACCCCCCTGTCACTGATCACCCCCCCTGTAAGGCTCCATTCAGACATCCGCATGATTTTTTACGGATCCATGGATACATGTATCGGATCCACAGAACGCATGCGGACGTCTGAATGGAGCCTTACAGGGGGGTTATCAATGACAGGGGGTGATCAGGGTAATCAGGGTGATCACCCCCCTGTCACTGATCACCCCCCCTGTAAGGCTCCATTCAGACATCCGCATGATTTTTTACGGATCCATGGATACATGGATCGGATCCACAGAACGCATGCGGACGTCTGAATGGAGCCTTACAGGGGGGTTATCAATGACAGGGGGTGATCAGGGTAATCAGGGTGATCACCCCCCTGTCACTGATCACCCCCCCCTGTAAGGCTCCATTCAGACATCCGCATGATTTTTTACGGATCCATGGATACATGTATCGGATCCACAGAACGCATGCGGACGTCTGAATGGAGCCTTACAGGGGGGTTATCAATGACAGGGGGGTGATCAGGGAGTGTATATGGGTGATCACCCGCCTGTCATTGATCACCCCCTGTAAGGCTCCATTCAGACGTCCGCATGTGTTTTGCGGATCCGATCCATGGATCCGTAAAAATCATGCGGACGTCTGAATGGAGCCTGACAGGGGGGTGATCAATGACAGGGCGGTGATCAATGACAGGGGGGTGATCAGGGAGTGTATATGGGTGATCACCCGCCTGTCATTGATCACCCCCCTGTAAGGCTCCATTCAGACGTCCGTATGCTTTTTGCGGATCCGATCCATGTATCCGTGGATCCGTAAAAATCATACGGACGTCTGAACGGAGCCTGACAGGGGGGTGATCAATGACAGGGCGGTGATCAATGACAGGGGGGTGATCAGGGAGTTTATATGGGGTGATCATGGGTGATCAGGGGTTTATAAGGGGTTAATAAGTGACGGGGGGGGTGTAGTGTAGTGTGGTGTTTGGTGCGACTGTACTGACCTACCTGAGTCCTCTGGTGGTCGATCCTAACAAAAGGGACCACCAGAGGACCAGGTAGGAGGTATATTAGACGCTGTTATGAAAACAGCGTCTAATATACCTGTTAGGGGTTAAAAAATTCGGATCTCCAGCCTGCCAGCGAACGATCGCCGCTGGCATGCTGGAGATCCACTCGCTTACCTTCCGTTCCTGTGAGCGCGCGCGCCTGTGTGCGCGCGTTCACAGGAAATCTCGCGTCTCGCGAGATGACGCATATATGCGTGACTGTGCGCCAGCCTGCCACCTCCGGAACGCACATGTGCGTTAGGCGGTCCGGAGGTGGTTAATGTGCCTGGGGCAAGGTCCCTTTAGGATTTGTGATGCCAGTGCCTGTAACGGTGGCACACTGATTTGATAGTGGTAATAAATGAGGAACACAATTTTGTGGTGAACCAAACTTTCTTTACTGAGAACAGTTAACTTTATACAGTCCTTTGTACAGTTCCAGGTACAGCAGTAGTAATAAGCAGGTTTTAAGTATATGGCAGGTACAATGTTCTTTGCAAGATACTCAGAGGGTAAAAACAACACTTATAGACCAGGCTGCACTTTTCCTCAGAAATCCTGTGCACTATTCCTCAGAACTCCTGGTTGTCTTTATCCCAAGGCCCGTATGCCTTAGGGCTCTTTCACACCTGCGTTCTTTTCTTCCGGCATAGAGTTCCGTCGTCGGGGCTCTATGCCGGAAGAATCCTGATCAGGATTATCCTAATGCATTCTGAATGGAGTGAAATCCGTTCAGGATGCATCAGGATGTCTTCAGTTCCGGAACGGAACGTTTTTTGGCCGGAGAAAATACCGCAGCATGCTGCCCTTTTTGCTCCGGCCAAAAAAACTGAAGACTTGCCGCAAGGCCGGATCCGGAATGAATGCCCATTGAAAGGCATTGATCCGGATCCTGCCTTAAGCTAAACGTTGTTTAGCTTTTTTAGAGTGGTTACCATGGCTGCCGGGACGCTAAAGTCCTGGCAGCCATGGTAAAGTGTAGCGGGGAGCGGGGGAGCAGCATACTTACCATCCGTGCGGCTCCCGGGGCGCTCCAGAGTGACTTCAGGGCGCCCTAGGCGCATGGATGACGTGCCATGTGATCACGTCATCCATGCGCCTGGGGCGCCCTGACGTCATTCTGGAGCGCCCCGGGAGCCGCACGGATGGTAAGTATGCTGCTCCCCACTCCTACTATGGCAACCAGAACTTTAATAGCGTCCTGGGTGCCATAGTAACACTGAAAGCATTTTGAAGACGGATCCGTCTTCAAATGCTTTCAGTACACTTGTGTTTTTCCGGATCCGGCGTGTAATTCCGGCAAGTGGAGTACACGCCGGATCCGGACAACGCAAGTGTGAAAGAGGTCTTAATGCTGGCTTTATCCTTGCTAGCAAACTTCCTCAGGTATTTATCCTTGCTTTGGGTAAGTACTTCTGCCCTTCAGCTTACTTGTCTAGCTGGAATAATGACTCTGCTCTACTTGGTGGGAACTTAGTTTCTCTCAGGAGGCAAACCCTTCTCCTGGGGCAAATCTTCTGAGCTAACTCTGGCTCAAGAACTTCAGGCAGGCTAGACTGCACTTACTAGCCTCCTGGACTACACTACTCCTTCCTGTCTGGGCCTAACTATATATATTAGGGGTTCCCTAGCTCCCTCTAGTGTCTAGGAGGAGGAACTACCCCTAACAGGCCTGATACAGAGACAATAGGAAAATACACATAAAACATCATATCCCTTACAATGGTCATATTAACCCTTCTGTAGTGCCCACATTTACCTAGTGGGACACTACATACACCGTTGCTGTGACGTTGCCCGTCCTCGGCGCAACATAAGGGGCCCGCTCAGTTGGAGACTGCACCTGAAAGACAAAAATTATGCAAAGCAGGCATATACTATATGCTGCGTTGATTTTTCCTTGAATATACAAGCCTTTGGTCAAAGGCGAGACGCTTGCACCTGCTAACCTCTAAAGTGATTGCTGCCGGATTTCATATAATATATATATTAGATTTAGCAACTGGTCTCTATAAAAAAAAAAAAATAGTACCCACCCAGAGATCCCCAAAAGGCCTCTCATCCAGATAATCGGATTTCAGCAGTTTATTTTTATTTTTTTGGTAAAGAGTTTTTGTCCTGAAAGCACACGCTATTGACATGGGGCTGGCTTAGCTTTTTTTCTTAGTTATGCTTTATAAGTTTGTTTAAAAGGTTGAATGATCACTAAGTATTTATGCTGTATATGCAGGTGAAACAATTAGTTATTTTTTATCCTTTTGGGAGGCAAGTTGAATTGCAAATTTTTTACATTCAGATCTTTCTCTTGATTTGTCTAAAATTAAATTGCAAAAAATTCAGGATGAATTTTTTATTTATATAATTGATCTGCTCATCTCTGGTATGTATACATATCTCGTGTTATCATCGATCAAGTTTCCCCCTATTATTTTATATCCACTGAGGCTTTAGTGCTAGCCTTCTTCAGATGATAGCTTCAAACTGTTCACGCGGGGCTTTTCACGATAAGATTCTTTTATCTATTGTTGTGCTTGAGTCACCCTATAATAATTGTCTGGACAAAAGACATGCAAGCTAACCTCCTTTCTAAAAGGAACCCAATCTTTTGAGTAACTTCCCTTTAACAGAGCTGAGCAAAGAAAACTTGCTTGGCTGCCTGAGAGGCCTTGGTTGGAGTAGTATTTCTCGTTACAGAGGGCACTAAGTATGCATGAGGAAAATTGCAAGCCAGTCAATGCTCCTCTGGGTTTCTGGGAAATATATATATATATGAAAATATTAGCACATCTTACATCTTCTGGCATCAGGAAACATCTTCTGACTTAGGAAAGCTAATTTGAATATCTTTCCCAGAAACCTAGAGGATCATTTCCTGGCACTTAATACTCCATACACATACTGAGCACTCTCCATAATGAGAAAGAGTACCACCCAGACAATGTATTTATATATATATATATATATATATATATATATATTGCCCAGAAACCCAGTTGCACATACTAATCTCTCCTCCTCTTCCAATTGGAGCATATTTGATTTGGCCGCAATCAATTTTTACCCAAATCTCAGTGAATCAGACCTGAACAGAAATGAGCTTATCTCTACATCATACCACCATCTTCATCACGGTGTTCTTTCTTGTCCCTGACTTCACCTACGTGGCATCTTGGATTACTTTATTACAGTTTTTTCTCATCAGGATTAGATGGTTTATGTCATTGAGATAAAAGCTTACACAATTGTTTGAGACGCTCCTCCTCGGGACACTCTTCTGTAGTAGCTTCTTATTATGTCCTAATCCTTAAATGATTGTCAGGGCCGTGTTCAGAGATTTCAAGTTATGAGACCTCCAGTTCTATCTGATCCTTTCCATGGATGATATGAAGTGCTGGGGAGGCTCAGATTAGGGGGGAGGGGGGGGGGGGATGCCACTGCAGTTACTAACTTGGAAGGGCATGTGACTTTATTTCTAATAATAGGTGCACGTTGGCACTAATGTAGCAGAGCTGGGTTGTTTAGCTGCTGTATCTATTGGGAGTCCTCGCTCATGAGAGGCTCATTGCTGCTGCTCTGCTCTTCCGCCATACTTTATACTGCAGCTCTACATGTTCATCTTGGCTACTGTTTAAAAATCACAAGCTGGTTTCAACTAATACAAGAACTGAACAATAAGTCATATAACAAACACGTCTGCTACATCTGAACTTACTCCAAAGTGCAGGAGATTCAATTTATTTTCATATTATTTCTGCAGAAACATTTTTGTGATGCTACAAACCAAAATGTATAGACCTTAGTATTCGGTTACCAACTTTCATGAAATATTATCTCATCTGAAGGCAACTAATCATCTCCCAACATAAAAAATGCAAACAGCAAGGAGAAGGCTGTAAAACTGAGCTGTCCGCCCATGTCCTGTCCCTGCACCTGTAAGAACACCTGGGGGGATCAGGCCCCTGCCCTCATTATATTACACCTTCCCGGGGATTGTATTACCTGCTCTCTTGGTAATATTACTCCATCTCTCTAATCTGTGTCCTAATACCAGGGATTAAGAAGTGAAGGGAGTCGGCAGCAGGAACAAGCACTTATTAAGCTCTGAGATTGATCTGTCCAATCGGAATATAGACGGGCATTAGCTGATCACATCCCGCTAATCCTGGATCCCGTTACCTGTCTATCCCCTATGCAGCCTGTGATAACTAGAACGCAGCCAGATTCTTCATGTCACAGGCAGACAACACATTATAAAGATAGATAGATGTTTGTATAAATCAGTAGTATATATATACTAGCAGAAGGACGCGGCTTCACACGGGTATATTTCATTTAATGTTTGTGTGTGTCGCTAAAAGATATCGGCAGTATCCACTAGAACAGTGACATCTACAGCAGCCTGCCCCCTTAACTGTGACCTCCACCATTCCCAGCCCCCTTAACTGTGACCTCCACAGCAGCCTGCCCCCTTAACAGTGTTATCCACAGCATATATCAAGGAGAGAGAAACAGAACGGGATCGCACATCCACAATGCTGTGCTTAGATCGAGTTAAACTCCCTTCTCAGCGCAATATTAGGTGTACATCCCCCCATACTGCATGCTGTGCAAGAGGGATTATAGTACGTTTTGATCAAAAGGTATAAACCCACTCACCACGTCAAGGTTACCTCCTGGAGTGGGACCTACTCTGACAAATAGGCACAGCACACTGTGGCGACAACGTGGCACTGCCCCAGTGGGCAGCAGGACCCAGGAGTCAAACAGCAACCCTGCTATCTGACAATGCCACCCATGGCACTAGGTCCCACCGACCCACCAGCACAGTGCCACAAAAACAAAGGCAACCAATGTGAACAGTTGTCTAACACAACATGACCTTTGCTATCAGCAACTGCAGGTCAATTACCGCTTATAGGCAGACTGGGCTTATGCCTTTTGATCATAATGTACACTAATGCCTCTTGCACAGCATGCAGTATAGGGGATTGTACACTTAACCTCTTAAGGACACAGGGCGTACATGTACGCCCTGTGCATTTTCGATCACTGCCGTGCGGCTGGCAGTGATCGGAACCCGGTACCTGCTCAAATCATTGAGCAGGCACCTAGGCTAAATGCGCGGGGGGGTCCCGTGACCCCACCATGTCGGCGATCGCGGCAAACCGCAGGTCAATTCAGACCTGCGGTTTGCTGCGATTTCTGCAGTTTCTGATCCCCGCGGTCCCTGACCGCGGGGATCAGAAACTTTAGGATTAAAAATTGTTTCCAGTATCCCTCCCCCCTGCACCCCTGAGTTATTTGAGCACGGTGGGAGGTGCAGGGGGAGGGTTGCGGGCGGTGCGGGCGGTGCGGGAGGAGGGCGGTGCGGTAGGTGGGATCGCGATCCCCCGCCCGCCTCCCATTGCGTAATCGTTGGCGTCTAGTGGGTATACCAGGATGCCAGCACATTGCTGGCACCCTGGTATAAACGGCTGACATCGGTGATGCGATGTCAGCCGTCTAACCCTTTCCATACAGCGGTCCGTACGGACCGCTGTATGGAAAAGGTTAACAGCTCAGGGAGCTCCCTCCCTCTCCCATCGGGGGGCTGCTGTGCCTTTGCAGTCCCCCGAATGGAGAGGGAGAGAGCTTCCAGGCAGCCCCCCAAGCCCCGTCCTTACCCTTCCCCGTCTGCGAAGTTCTGGCAACTACTGAGCAGACGGGGAAGGTTCCCATGGCAACAGGACGCCTTCTCAGGCGTCCTGCTGTCCATGGTTCTGAACAGATCTGTGCTGAAAGTATAGATCTGTTCAGACAAAGTGTAAATAAAATACAGTACAGTACAATATATATTGTACTGTACTGTATTATGCAGACATCAGACCCACTGGATCTTCAAGAACCAAGTGGGTCTGGGTCAAAAAAAAAGGGAAAAAAGTGAAAATAAAGTAAAAATCAAAAAACACATTCATCACTGATTAAAAATGAAAAAAATAAAATTCCCTACACATGTTTGGTATCGCCGCGTCCGTAACGACCTGATCTATAAAACGGTAATGTTACTTTACCCGAACGGTGAACGCCATAAAAATAAAAAATTAAAAACTATGATGAAATTGGAATTTTGCCCACCTTACTTCCCAAAAAAGGTAATAAAAGTGATCAAAAAAGTCGCATCTACGCCAAAATTGTAACAATCAAACCGTTATCTCATCCCGCAAAAATCATACCCTACCCAAGATAATCGCCCAAAAACTGAAAAAGTTATGGCTCTTAGACTATGGAAACACTAAAACATGATTTCTTTTGTTTCAAAAATGAAATCATTGTGTAAAACTTACATAAATAAAAAAAAAGTATACATATTAGGTATCGCCGCGTCCGTATTGACCGGCTCTATAAAAATATCACATGACCTAACCCCTCAGATGACCACCGTAAAAAAATAAAAATAAAAACGGATTAAAAAAAGCCATTTTTTGTCATCTTCCGTCACAAAAAGTGTAATATCAAGCAATCAAAAAGTCATGTGCACCCCAAAATAGTGCCAATCAAACCGTCATCTCATCCCACAAAAAATGAGACCCTACTTAAGATAATCGCCCAAAAATTGAAAAAACTATGGCTCTTAGACTATGGAGACACTAAAACATTTTTTTTGTTTTAAAAATGAAATTATTGTGTAAAACGTACATAAATAAAAAAAATTGTATACATATTGGGTATCACCGCGTCCGTGACAACCTGCTCTATAAAATTACCACATGATCTAACCTGTCAGATGAATGGTGTAAATAACAAAAAATAAAACGGTGCTAAAAAAGCAATTTCTTGTTACCTTGCCGCACAAAAAGTGTAATATAGAGCAACCAAAAATCATATGTACCCTAAACTTGTACCAACAAAACTGCCACCCTATCCCGTAGTTTCTAAAATGGGGTCACTTTTTTGGAGTTTCTACTCTAGGGGTGCATCAGGGGGGCTTCAAATGGGACATGGTGTCAAAAAAACCAGTCCAGCAAAATCTGCCTTCCAAAAACCGTGTGGCATTCCTTTCCTTCTGTGCCCTGTCGTGTGCCCGTACAGCAGTTTACGACCACATATGGGGTGTTTCTGTAAACTACAGAATCAGGGCCATAAATAATGAGTTTTGTTTGGCTGTTAACCCTTGCTTTGTAACTGGAAAAAAATATTAAAATGGAAAATCTGCCAAAAAAGCGAAATTTTGAAATTGTATCTCTATTTTCCATTAAATCTTGTGCAACACCTAAAGAGTTAACAAAGTTTGTAAAATCAGTTTTGTATACCTTGAGGGGTGTAGTTTCTTAGATGGGGTCACTTTTATGGAGTTTCTACTCTAGGGGTCCATCAGGGGGGCTTCAAATGGGACATGGTGTCAAAAAAACTGTCCAGCAAAATCTGGCTTCCAAAAACCAAGCGGCGCACCTTTCACTCTACGCCCCGCTGTGTGGCCGTACAGTAGTTTACGGCCACATATGGGGTGTTTCTGTAAACGGCAGAGTCAGGGCAATAAAGATACAGTCTTGTTTGGATGTTAACCCTTGCTTTGTTAGTGGAAAAAATTGGTTAAAATGAAAAATTAGGCAATAAAATGAAATTCTCAAATTTCATCCCCATTTGCCAATAACTCTTGTGCAACACCTAAAGGGTTAACAAAGTTTGTAAAATCAGTTTTGAATACCTTGAGGGGTGTAGTTTATAGAATGGGGTCATTTTTGGGTGGTTTCTATTATGTAAGCCTCGCAAAGTGACTTCAGAGCTGTAGTGGTCCCTAAAAATTGGGTTTTTGTAAATTTCTGAAAAATTTCAAGATTTGCTTCTAAACTTCTAAGCCTTGTAACATCCCCAAAAAATAAAATATCATTCCCAAAATAATTCAAACATGAAGTAGACATATGGGGAATATAAAGTCATCACAATTTTTAGGGGTATTACTATGTATTACAGAAGTAGAGAAACTGAAACTTTGAAATTTGCTAATTTTTCCCAATTTTTGGTAAATTTGACATTTTTTTATGCAAAAAATATATATATTTTTTTAACTTTATTTTACCAGTGTCATGAAGTACAATATGTGACGAAAAAACAATCTCAGAACGGCCTGGATAAGTCAAAGCGTTTTAAAGTTATCATCACGTAAAGTGACACTGGTCAGATTTGCAAAAAATGGCCTAGTCCTAAGGTGTAAAAAGGCTGTGTCCCTAAGGGGTTAATATTGCACTGGGAAGCGAGTTTTATTAGATCTAAGCATAGCATTGTGGATGTGTGATCCAGTTCTGTTTCTCTCTCATTGATATATGAGTGTTATCTATAACGCCCTGCCCCTTTAACGGTGACCTACAGCAGTGAAGAAAAATGGCTGGGTTGTTATGGAAACTTGGTGTAAAACTGTGTGTATGTGAAGACTAAGGGCCTGCAAGCTTCTATTCGCTAAAAAAAGTCATGTGACCATGTGTATGGCAGTTGGGATACGAGGAGAAAGACCTGCAGGCTAATTGGCTAATGTAGGTCTTGTGATGGTGCCATATTTGCATTTTTTTGGGTACGGTACGACCTAGAGAGCTGAGACCTGGTCTTAAACCTTCCCGGACACCTGATGTAGAAGCTGAAGGAGGGGGATACAGCTGCAGGATTTTCCCTACTGTGTCTGTGTGATACTACATGCTGTGAGAGGGGAGGAGGAGCAGCCGACTGTAAACATTTAACTGGCCTAGAGAACAGAGCAGGAGGCATGACGTTAGAAAGCATTTACAGCAAGCAACAGAGGGAAGAAAAGACCCAAATCTGCAGATTACATGCACCATCTCTGGCTGCACTGCATCTATTATACGGCAATATTCAGAGCACAGCGCCGGTTCATTCACAGCGAGGATTGCCATGTTGGGGTTTGCTGTTCTATTAGGAGTGGCTCCTGGGGGTCTTTATCTCCTTTACAATGTTCACTCACTATGTATTTTAGTATTTTGCAGTCTGTCCAGTAGGTGGCGCAGTTGCACAGTATTTTCTTTCCTATCTACTGAATTTTCCCAGTGACTCGGTAACTCTTCATCCTCAAATCCTGCGGGACTAGCAGTCGACTCTGTCATGGTCGGGTACAGCCATCAACGTATAGTGTGTTATTGGAACTGTGAGAGCAAATCCATGAAAATGTTCGGAATATTAACACCCAGTGGAAGCAGATGAATCTATTGGTTGACTATGAGCAATGACGCTTCTCTTTGGGCAAAACTGGATACGAGTCCAGCACCTTTTATTGAAAAATCCCAGTGTACCGCACTGCCAGGTACTGCCAAAGCATTTCAGTCATACAGTGGCTCTCACGCACACTGATCTACCGGGAGTAGGACTAACTGTATGATCGAAATGCATTGGTAGCGGCAGTACGGGAATTTTTTTATGTGATCTTTTCCCATTATTTTGGATCAATGTTTTGTTGCTTCAGTTCATCACATCGTTGGAGCCGGATCCGTGCACCAAATTTCCCACCCGGATCTGGCCAGCTGGTCTTAAACTGGATTCTACCTTCGCATTATAAATAGTGTTGAGCGAAGTGATGCATCCAAAGTGGAATTCAGTCCGAATTTTTGGAAAAATTTCCTTGCACTTTGTGGTAACGAATAATTTTTCTTAAAATGGCGACTGGAGTTGTCTTAGAACGAACGAGAAAAAAAAAGTATTTAACTCACTTTCTCGGCTCAGAGGCAGTCCCTTGATTGAAAAAGACCTGCCGAAGGACCTGCGCTGAGCGTGAAGACGTCACAACGCTGGGAACGATTGATGACGTCATCACGCTCAGAGCAGGTCCTTTGGCAGGTCTTTTTCAATCACGAGAGGAGCAGACAGGTTTTTTTTTTTTAAACCCAAAGAGCCATATTGCACTACCGTATTACCGTTTTTAGCGGCTGATAGATGGGTGCACTTCTGTCTAAGCAGCCGTTAAGTATGTTCCCATTGATTGATAGGCTGAATGGGGTATTAACTAGTGTTGATTGAGCACCGTAGTGCTTGGGGGCTCGGGACGAACACATCGGGATGTTCGGGTGCTTGACCGAGGACACGAGTATAATGAAAGTCAATGTGAGAACCCGAGCATTAGACCAGGTACCCCCTGCTCCGAAGAGGGAAGGGTGTCTGGTTCATAGAAAAAGGTCAGAAATGTATGGAAACACCACCAAAATGGTTCTGTAACAGCATGGGGAGGATGTCTGGATGCATCTTGGACTCGCAGGCTGCGGCTGGGAACGATGTTGTCCGAGTAGTACGCCACTTTTACAGATTGACAATAATACGCACAAAACCGAATAAAAAATTGATTTTATAAAGTGCAAGTGCTGCAAAATTTACAAGCAAGAGGCACTCCGATGCAACCTGTATATCACATAAAGGAGGGCCTCATTCACATTGTGGTACAATAGTTCAGGTAGTGGGACTCCTACACTCATAAAGCCTATGCACTAAGTGAAAGGGCTGCCAAGAATTACAAGGAATCGGCACTCCAAAACACCCTTTATTACACAATAAGGAGGGCATCATACACAGGCTTGAAAAATTATGATTGATGGCCTGATGGTGACCCTCAAAAACATTTGGATCAAGGGCCTGCTGATCTGATCATTTAAAACATTATGGGTGAGGGCCTGCTGCTGCTGCTTTGGTGACTGTAGTTAACTTGGGCCGATCGCACGTCCCCGTGACGGCGACGATCCATTCGGATGTCTGGCCTATAAACTTTCTATGTTGTTGTCAGCCCAAACAATTGTAACTATGTGTAACGGGGAAACATTATATGCAAGGGCCTGCAGGTGAGCTGACCTTGTAAAAGATTTGATGTGTGGGCCTGCTGGTGAGCTGACCCAGTAAACGATTGTAGGTGAAGGCCTGCTGGTGAGCTGACCCTCTAAAAAAAATTATATGCGAGGGCCTGCAGCTGAGCTGACCTTTAAAACATTATATTTGAAGGGCATATATGTGATGAATAAGCATGTTAATATGATGGAAGAGGAGAAGGAGGATGAGAAAAGGAAGATTCAACCATATACCCTTGTTTGTGGTGGAAGGGGTGCATGGGAATAAAATGTATTCAGTACATTATAAACAGCACATTTAAAGTGTCTTTATGTTCAGCCGCTTTTCTCTGGCGGAGTTGAGAAGTCAGGGGCAATCCAGGTCTTGTTCGTTTTTTATAAGAGTCAACCTGTCAGCATTTTCAGTTGACAGACGGATACGCTTATCTGTTATAATGCCACCATTAGCACTAAATACCCGCTCTGACAAAACGCTGGCAGCAGGGCAGGCCAGCACCTCCAAAGCGTAGAGGGCCAGTTCATGCCATGTGTCAAGCTCGGACAATAAATAATATAAGGCACATAGGAATCATTGAGGACGCTGACACGGTCTGCTATGTACTCCCAAATGTTTCCCTCCTTGTGACACTAAGCTGCTCATCAGGGTGAGGGTGCTGGCAGGCTGTCATGAAACTGTCCCAGGCTTTGGAGAGTGTTGCCCTGCCTCTGTTGGAGCTGCTGTGTGTTCCCCTTGTCTCCCCTCCTCAGTTGGCCAAGCAACTACGTACTCTGTCGCCAGCGTTGTCAGATGGAAATTTTTGGAGCAATTTTTCAACAACGATCTTCTGGAATTGCACCATTTTGCTCGTCCTCTCCACCAGAGGAATGCGAGATGAGAAGTTCTCTTTGTAGCGGGGGTCAAGAAGGGTGAACAACCTGTAATCCATGTTGTCTAAAATGCATATAACGCGCGGGTCGCTGGAAAGTCAGCCTAACATGAAGTCAGCCATGTTTTCCAGAGTACCAACAGGCAAGACTTTGCTGTCGTTATCAGGAGGATCACTCTCAATTTCCTCCTCTTCTTCTGCCCACCCATGCTGAACAGATGGAATTAAACTTCCATGGGTACTACTCTATGTAGCGGAGGCAACTGTCTCCTGCTCCTCCTCCTCCTCTTCATCGTCCAATTCGCGCTGTAGAGACGAACTGAGGGTGGTCTGGCTATCACCCTGTGTAATGTCTTCCCCCATTTCCACCTCTTCCACATGCAAAGTGTCATCCTTAATTGTAAGCAGCGAGCGTTTGAGTAGACACAGAAGTGGGATGGTTACGCTGATAATAGCGGCATTGCACGCTCACCATCTGTGTTGATTCCTCAAAGTTTCTTAAAACCTCACAGAGGTCAGACATCCATGCCCACTCCTTGCTTGTGAATAGTGGAAGCTGACTGGAAAGGCGACGACCATGTTGCAGCTGGTATTCCACTACTGCCCTCTGCTGCTCACAAAGCCTGGCCAACATGTGGAATGTCGAGTTCCAGCGCATGCTCACATCACACAACAGCTGGTGAGCTGTCAATTTCAAACGCTGCTGCAGCATGGGCCCACAGGCTGCGCACCTTCACCAGTAGCTCAGGCAAATTGGGGTAGGTTTTGAGAAATCGCTAAACTACAAGTTTGAACACGTGGGCTAGGCATGGTATGTGTGTGAGCTTTCCGAGCTCCAAAGCCGCCACCAAGTTACGGCCATTATCAGACACAACCATGCCTTGTTCTAGGTTGAGTGGCGAGAGCCACAGCTCAGTCTGGTCTCTTATCCCCTGCCACAGCTCTGCGGCCGTGTGCTGTTTGTGACCTAAGCATATCAGCTTCAGCACGGCCTGTTGCCGCTTCCCCACTGCAGTGCTACACTGCTTCCAGCTACCAACAGATGACTGAGTGGTGCTGCACGAGGATAATTCAGAGGTGGAAGTGGAGGAGAAGGAGAAGTGGGGGTTGGAGCCACTAGCGTAGGTGCTGGCGAGACCCTGATCGACGAAGGGCCCACAATTCTTCGCGTCGATAGCACCTGTACCATTCCAGGGTACGACTCGCTCCCGGCCTCCACAACGTTCACCCAGTTTGCCGTCAGGGAAATGTAGCATACCGGGCCAAATGCACTTTTCCATGTGTCCGTGGTTAAGTGGACCTTCCCAGTAACTGCATTGGTCAGGGCACGTTTGAGGTTATGGGACACATGTTGGTGTAAGGCGGGCACACCGTGAAAAATTGTGGCGGCTGGGGACTGCGTAATGAGGGACAGACGCCGACATCAGGCTGCGGAAGGCTTCAGTGTCCACAAGCCTAAATGGCAACATTTCCAGGGCCGGTAATTTTGTTGCGTATTTAGTGCTATGGCCTGTGGGTGGGTGGCTGGGTATTTGCGCTTGCATTCAAATGCCTGGGGTAAGGACATTTGTACGCTGAGCTGGGACATGAAATTGGATGTGGTCGCTGATGGTGCTTGCGAAGATCCAGGTGCAGGGCGGGAGGCATCCAGACCTGAACCTTCGACAGAGAATTGGCCAGCACATAACATAGAGGAAGAGGAGGCAGTGGTGTGGCCCGCAGACACAGATTGTGGACCCAGGCGTTCGTCCCACTTATTACTGTGCTTGGATGCCATGTGGAGGATCATGCTGGTGGTGGTGAGGTTGCTAGTGTTCACGCCCCGGCTCATTTTCGTATGGCACAGGCTGCAAACTACTGTTCTTTTGTCCTCCGCACTTTCCTTAAAAAAAGTGCCATACTGCGGAACATCTACCCCTTGTCAAGGGAGATTGTCGCAAGGGGTTGGTCCGTTGAACAGTTACGGGCCTGTTTAGTGTGGCCCGCCTTTTGCCAACCTAATGCCTCTTTCAGCCTGTTGCTGCAGATCCCTCCCCCACTGTACTGCTGTCCTTGCTCAGCTTTCCACCTTCCCAGGTTGGGTCAGTGCCCTCTTCCACTTCCTCACTCTGATCATCCTCCTGATTTGTTGACCTAACCACAACCTCAGTGATTGACAACTGTGTCTCATCCTCTTCATCAACCTCTTGAGACAGTAATTACGGTTGACTCATTGGACAACTGTGTCTCATCATCATCCACCTCATTAAACATTAATTGCCATTCCCTACCGTCATGTTCTTGTGAATGTGGATGTTCAAAAGTTTGGGGCACAAGATCTCATGTCCCTCTTCAAGTGTGCTTGGCAAGAGGGCCAAATCAAGTAATGGCGATGAAAAGAGGTCCTCGGAATATTCAAGTGTGGAATCACTTGTTTGGCCAGACTGTAAATGGTGGGAGGAAGGAGTATCAGGGTGAGGATTGTGTTGACCAGACTCCTGGCTACTGAGACTGGACTTGGAGGAAGACAGGGTGGTGCTTAACCGACTGGAAGCATTATCTGCTGCAATCCAACCGACCACCTGTTCGCACTGGTCTGACTTGAAGAGTGGTGTCCTGTGCCGCCCTGCAAACTGGGCCATAAAGCTAGGTATCTTGGATGATTGTTTTTCTTGTGCCCAGGGCCATGGCCTCTGCTTGCACCATCAGCATCACGGCCACTTCCCCGTCTCTTACTGCTCACCTTCTTCATTTTAACTGTGATATATGCTTGAAAGTATGTCACACGTACAGTAGCATAGGATTTGAAAGTGTATGTGCAAAAAATTTACAAAGCTATTTGTGATGAGGAAACGTTATACAGGACAGATATTACAAGTAATGTCACAGTTCGCACTGTCTACGGAAAAAGTGCACTTGAAATCACTGATATTTTAGGGATGCACACACTTTAAACAGGAGATGTGGTGCGGATAATTTAACTGTCTGCAGCGGCCTATTACACAGTATTTAGCGCAGGATGTGCTATAAATATATATTGCTGCTGTCACACACAATAGTCCTTAAAAGGACTTTTGGGTCTCTGAAAAGTTTTTTTGTATAAAAATCTTCCTATTACACTCCCTACACTGTCTGTCCCTTCCTATGCTCAGCTCTCCCTAACACTGAGCAATTTAGCTCAGGTTGCGCTACAAACCTATATTGCTGCTGTCACACACAATAGTCCTTACAAGGACTTTAGGTCTCTGCAACATTTTTGTATAAAAAAAAAATATTCAATTACACTCCATACACTGTCTGTCCCTTCCTATGCTCAGCTCTTCCTGACTACGAATGAGCCGAACATGCGTCATCTGGTATTATATAGCACCCGATGACGCGTTCCGGCCAGCAAATCACTGTAATGCGAGTAGCCAACATGGCTACTAGCATTACAGTGATGGCAGTACTTACTTGCACGTTTATTGGTTGCTTAGCAGGCACGAAGCATGCGGGGAGGAGACTCGAGCATTGCGCTCGAGCACATGCGGTACTCGGCCGAGTACAACCATGTGCCGAGCATAGCGATTCTCAAGCCGAACTGGTATTCGGCCGAGTACAACCATGTGCCGAGCATAGCGATTCTCAAGCCGAACTGGTATTCGGCCGAGCATGCTCGCTCAACACTAGTTTTAACACAGTGATTTTTGACAAATTAATTTGTAACAAATCGAATTTCTTGACAAAAGTCAAATTTTTCTAAACTTCGCTCATCTCTAATTATAAACTAGTGTATAAGGACTTTGCTATTATTGTAGAACTGTAGAGGACCAGGTGCAATTTTGAGAAGTATCAGTGCTGAATTTGTCATTGGGCAGTCATGACTACATCATAATGTGATTATTTCAAGCTAACTACATTATCTCATTCCAAAGGTATACTACAATAGTCCTATGCCAATCCAGAGGGCTAAACTAACCTCAACTACATCTTTCTTGCATTCTCCATAGAAAGCTATATATGTATGTGGTTCTTCTCGGTAGCTACATGTGGATGTGGCCATCTCGGCAGAAGGAAGCAGTGGCTCCAGAAAGACGTGAAGCTCTGCCAGCCGTCACCCCATATTCTTCTGTCTGATTTTATACTGTTATCCTGCCAACCAGGGATGTAGATAAAGGCTTATGGGCCATGTTACAAGAGTTCAGCTTGGGCCCCTCTTCCCTCGGTGCTTTGTGGTCAGGGAAGCACATAGTCTGTGAGCAAAAATTGACCTAACCCCTTTCCTCCAGCGAGAAGTGTACCTTGACCAGCATGCACTTTCTGTAATATAGTGTCTTCTTATGTAGTACAAGGATATTTGGGCCCTGTCAGGCTCCAGGGCCCGGTAGTCACTGCTACCTCTGCACCCCCTATTGGTAAGCCCCGGTTGCCAGCTTGTTCTGCCAACCTACAGGAGATGTAATAAACCATAATGTCCGAGCTGCTGCCCAATTTCTTTCCCTCCCCAGCCGTTCATGAATATTACTACTCTATGTATTACCCTTGGCCCTGCTAGGAGTTCAGTTTGGAAATGAAGCTCTTTCCATCCCCTTTCGCAGCAGGAAGTCCCAGCACAATCGTAAATGCCAATCAGAAGCTAAATTATATCCTCACAATCAAATGAATGCTCATAACTGTTATCTTCCATTCCAATATTGAATTTTGCTCTTTGCAAGCCATATATGAATTTATGTAGCAGAGTTGACTTTGACAATTTTTTGCCACACGATAAACACATGCAGATGAAACGCCATTTACATTCCTAATGTCACACAGTAACACAAGGAACTACAGACGCACGACCTGCTTACATTAATATCTAGTTAATATGCTGAATGCAAATATAAACATCAGATGTGAAATCATTAAGGCTAACAGGACGCGCTGCTTGACTTGATTGTTTAGCTGCAGGTTCTCTATGGCATGATAATAGGAGAATGAAGCAACCACCACATAATCTAATGAACCACATAAAGCTGAATTCAGGTCTGCATGAAATTAATCAACACATAATGTACATAACGACACTGCTGTAGGGCGGGGAGGGGGGGACCTGCAATTATTTATCAATGCAAAATGGGTTGCAATTAAATTTTCAGAATTATCTAATGAATCTAAGGGTCCGGAATGAGGTGGATATTGTGTAATGTCTGTGTGGTGCCTGGCGTCAGAGGGAAAAGTCAGTGGCTGAACTACAGACAGAAGGGAGATATTACAATGAAATGTTATCTAATAAATATACAAGACTATACAAACGTTCATGTAAAAACTGGTTAATAAGACAGTCAAGTACGTGTTTTGGATAAGGAGGCCGATTGGTACAAACGAGGCGTGAAGGAGGCCATCTACGTAAAAATGGAGAAGCCAAGCTTGAATAGAGGTGGGGGGGGGTTAGACATCTATTGTCTGCCACATACAATGCTGTCTTGACACCTTTTTCCGTGAAGTCTTCATCACCTACTGACTCCAATTAGGATAATGGAATCAACACCTTTGACCCAATGCTGGGTATAAATACCAGATGTTGATTCAGTTACATTTTTGTACAGTCACTCAGAATTGAGAAAGCTCGTTGGAAGAACGAGTGAAATGTTTTCAAGAAATCTACAGTACGTCCAGTTGCCTTGATTTATTCTTTACAGATATACCATGACCTGGATGAATGTGAACCTTCACAGACAATAAAATAATTTGTTTTGCTACTCACCTGTACAAAAAACTAACTTACATAATGCTACCTCCTAGGTTCTAGAACATAGACAAAAATAACACTGCTATAATACTGCTCCTATGTGCAAGAATATAACTACTATAATACTGCTCCTATGTACAAGAATATAACTACTATAATACTGCTCCTATGTACAAGAATATAACTACTATAATACTGCTTCTATGTACAAGAATATAACTACTATAATACTGCCTCCTATATACAAGAATATAACTACTATAATACTGCTCCTATGTACAAGAATATAACTGCTATAATACTGCTCCTATGTGCAAGAATATAACTACTATAATACTGCTCCTAAGTACAAGAATATAACTACTATAATACTGCTCCTATGTGCAAGAATATAACTACTATAATACTGCTCCTATGTACAAGAATATAACTACTATAATACTGCTCCTATGTACAAGAATATAACTACTATAATACTGCTTCTATGTACAAGAATATAACTACTATAATACTGCCTCCTATATACAAGAATATAACTACTATAATACTGCTCCTATGTACAAGAATATAACTGCTATAATACTGCTCCTATGTGCAAGAATATAACTACTATAATACTGCTCCTAAGTACAAGAATATAACTACTATAATACTGCTTCTATATACAAGAATATAACTACTATAATACTGCCTCCTATATACAAGAATATAACTACTATAATACTGCTCCTATGTACAAGAATATAACTGCTATAATACTGCTCCTATGTGCAAGAATATAACTACTATAATACTGCTCCTATGTACAAGAATATAACTACTATAATACTGCCTCCTATGTACAAGAATATAACTACTATAATACTGCTCCTATGTATAAGAATATAACTACTATAATACTGCTCCTATGTACAAGAATATACCTACTATAACACTGCTCCTATGTACAAGAATATAACTACTATAATACTGCCTCCTATGTACAAGAATATAACTACTATAATACTGCTCCTATGTACAAGAATATAACTACTATAATACTTCTCCTATGTACAAGAATATAACTATTATAATGCTGCCTCCTATGTACAAGAATATAACTACTATAATACTGCTCCTATGTACAAGAATATAACTACTATAATACTGCTCCTATGTACAAGAATATACCTACTATAATACTGCTCCTATGTACAAGAATATAACTACTATAATACTGCCTCCTATGTACAAGAATATAACTACTATAATACTGCTCCTATGTACAAGAATATAACTACTATAATACTTCTCCTATGTACAAGAATATAACTATTATAATGCTGCCTCCTATGTACAAGAATATAACTACTATAATACTTCTCCTATGTACAAGAATATAACTACTATAATACTGCTCCTATGTACAAGAATATACCTACTATAATACTGCTCCTATGTACAAGAATATAGCTAGTATAATACTGCTCCTATGTACAAGAATATAACTACTATAATACTGCTCCTATGTACAAGAATATACCTACTATAACACTGCTCCTATGTACAAGAATATAACTACTATAATACTGCCTCCTATGTACAAGAATATAACTACTATAATACTGCTCCTATGTACAAGAATATAACTACTATAATACTTCTCCTATGTACAAGAATATAACTATTATAATGCTGCCTCCTATGTACAAGAATATAACTACTATAATACTGCTCCTATGAACAAGAATATAACTACTATAATACTGCTCCTATGTACAAGAATATAACTACTATAGGGGGGCGGAGCTTGACCTTGGAGCTGAATGGCTGCTTGTTCCTGAGCTCCTCTCCCTGGCAGCTATTATAGCCCCTTTTATTAGCTTTTTACTCGGTGCCAATGGGGAAACCAGGCAAGGACCGTCACCCTGAGACACCAGAGCCGACAGGGGCCCGTTCCAGGCAACCTGAGATGGATAAATTCCTTAAGAAACAGTCCAGGACTGCTGAAACATACAAGAAGGCGCGGCAGCTCTCTGAAGCAGATGAAGGCTCTGAGGCAGGAAGCACTTCTGATGTTTCTGATTGCAGACCACTGCGAAAGAGCTCCTCACTCTCCAAAGCAGCCCTCAGGGACATTCTGGAATCTGCTCTTGCACCTCTTAAAAAGGACTTGGAGGAGATAAAAGGAGAACTGCGGCAGATTGGGAATCGTGTGGAGTCCCTGGAGCTAGTACAGGAAGCCATCCTAGTGCATGAGGGTAAGACCAGCGCAGCCCTGCAAACCCACAGAGACTTGCTAAACGATGCGCTGATGCGCATAGAGGATCAGGAGAACCGGAGCCGGCGGCGAAATATTCGCATCCGCGGCCTGCCCGAAAATATTGCGATTGACGCGCTTCATTCAGTCGCATGCGAAATTTTCTCCTCCCTGCTGGGAGCTGAGAGAGCAGCTCCGATTGTGATCGAGCGCATCCACAGGGCCTTAAGGCCCAAGCCAAAACCTGGTGAGCCGTCACGGGATGTAGTATGCGGCATCCTAAGCTATGTGGACATTGCTGCACTGCTCAAGGCGGGAAGGGAGGTCGACCGCATCATGTACGCTGAGACCCCAGTCCTTTTCTTCCAGGACCTGGCCCCCTCCACCTTAGCCAAGAGGCGCGTCCTAGAGGCCCTTAAAGCCACAGCTACGCCATTCCGATGGCTCTATCCCTTCGGTCTGGCCATCTTGAAAAACGGGAGGCAGTATACGGTGCGGACCCCGGGTGACCTGAAAGCTATTTGGGGCCCTCTTGGGATTGAACCCATCACAGTTCCCTCATGGATGCCGGCTGATCAAGGGGACCCCCTGCCTACCCCTCCGGGTATAGATTCGTGGCAGCAAGTTTCACCTTTCAGAGCTGGGAAACAAGGAAAAGGCCGGTTGCAAGCACCTGTTACCTGACTTTGTTCCGGGAAGCGCTGAAGGCGCTTTTGTTCACTCTTCACTGAGTTCAATGTTCTGTGACTTTGCTGGGACCCAAGACGTAGGAACTCTGTCTGGCTCTGTCTGAGCTGAATTTTTATCGTTTGTCCATTGGTTTTGGACTTATTTTAGGTCTTGGCCCACTGCCCCGTTCTCATGGGTTTTGGGCCTGACCCTATACTTTACTACCTTGCCTGCATGAGATGCAGGTTACGAGCTGTGTATTAGAGCACTGATTGCACTGTTAGTTGTGCGGGGGTTATATGTCTGCACTGTTGTCAGTTATGTTACTGATTATGTCCTCTCCCTCACCCCCTTCCTTTCCACCCCCGGTGGCCCCACAGGAGCCCCCCTCTGATAGATCCCGGCTGTTTGCTCTATGAAAAAGGATCTCCATTGTGTCAGATGCTGGGTGGGGTCACGTGCTCCCTGTCCATGGGGAGACATTCTTTGTTATTTGGGTTGTGTTATTGTCTCATTTGTTATGTCTTTTCTTTTTCTTTTGACTTTCCTTTTCTCCTCTTTCCTCCCCTCCTTCTCCTTACTCCGTCCGTTGCTTTCCAGACTGGATGTCCTCTTGCTGTGGGCCGACAGGCCTCCTCTGTCTTTACTATGGCCTCTGTTGTAGTTGCCTCACTGAATGCCAAGGGTCTGAACGAGCCATGTAAGCGGTCTCAGGTGCTCTCTTTGTTACTGAAAGATGAGGCCTCCGTTGTATTCCTCCAAGAAACTCATTTTAAATCAGGGAAGATCCCGAAATTGTCCCAAAACGCATTCCCACAATGGTTTCATAGCTCTTTTGCCTCGGCTAGCAGGGGTGTCAGCGTGGCCATCCACAAGCGCCTACCCTTCAAACACTCCGCTGTCCTTGCGGACACTGATGGTCGCTTCTTATTTGTTAAGGGGCACATCGCTGACGCGCCTGTTACCCTGGCTAATTTATATGCCCCTAATAGGGGTCAGATCCCCTGGCTCGTCCGGACTCTTGAGCAATTACAGGCTTTTAGTGAGGGCATGCTTATATTAGGAGGTGACTTTAATGTTACTATGGAGCCGGGCCTTGACTTGTCCTCTCAGAGGTCTGAGTTGTCCCACAAACTCTTGCGACGTCTGAAGACTGCGCTGAAGAAGTTGCGGGTTATTGATGTGTGGCGCACTATGCATCCCTCTGGTAGGGATTATACATTTTATTCAAACGCTAAAAAATCCTTCCATAGGTTGGACTACTTGTTTTTATCCTCCCCCCATATTTCTCAGGTGGTAGACACGAGGATTGGGAACATCACGCTCTCTGATCACGCCCCAGTATTTCTCCGAGTCTCTATGACAGCTCTTCCTAAACGTGAGAGAATATGGCGTCTTAATGACACATTGATTTCCGACCCTACCAATGCAGCTAGAATCTCCCGGATTATGTCTGAATTCTTCTCTCTTAATGCAGTAGGCGACCCTCCTCCCTCCCCCTCCATCTTGTGGGAGTCTCATAAGGCGGTGGTTAGAGGAGAATTAATTTCCCTGGGCTAGAAGCTCCTCTACGCCTCTGGCTTTGCTGAGCACGGACGCGGAGAAGGCCTTCGACAGGGTCGGTTGGCATTATATGTCACGGGCCCTGTCGAGGTTTGGTTTCCCAGATTCGTTTATATCTGCGATCTTCACTCTGTACTCAGCCCCGTCTGCCAGACTCAAAATAAATGGTATGCTTTCTCCCTCCTTTTCCATATCCAATGGGACAAGACAGGGGTGCCCCCTCTCCCCATCTCTGTTTGTCATAGTGATGGAGACTCTGCTGTGTAAGATCCGGCAGAATCCTTCGGTTAGGGGCTTGACCATTGATTCTCGGACCCACTTGACAGCCGCATTTGCAGATGACCTACTTATCATGACCTCCAATCCCGAAACATCCTTCCCTAGGCTTTTGTCTCTTTTTGAGGAGTTTGGCTATGTGTCAAACTTTAAAATTAACTATGACAAATCAATGGCCCTTAACGTTACTTGTCCAGAGTCGGTTAAAGAGGCCTTTCAGAATAATACCCCCTTCCACTGGGCTACAACAGACATAGTATTTTTGGAAGTGCACGTCCCGGCTCAGGCTAAGGACTTATTTGCTCTGAATTATGCCCCCTTGTTATCCTCAGTTAGGAAGCAGCTGCACTCTATTAAACTGCCGTTTATTTCTTGGTGTGGCAAGCGGAACTATCTTAAGACCTTTATAGCTCCTAAATTTTTGTACCTTCTGCAGGTGTTGTCTATCTGGCTGCCGCACTCATTTTTTGTAGACATCCGCAGAGTTTTCTCCCTCTTTTTGTGGGGAAGCAAACCCTCCAGAATTGCTTATTCAGTGCTGACCAGAGAGAGGAGGTTTGGTGGCTTTGGTTTGCCCGACATGCCTTCCTACTATATGGACTTTCAACTATTTAGAGGTCTATCCCTCCTCAATAGAACTTATAGTGCTCCATATGTGTGTCTTGAGCGCTCTCTGCTTTCCACCAGAATGAAGCGGATTCTCTGGGGGCTGTCCCCTTGTTCTCCGGGTAGTTCCTCTTTGCCACTCCTATGGAAGGGTATGTTGGTTGAGTGGGCCAAGCAGTTTAAGGATAGAACACTTGAGTTCCCCATACCGGGTACTCCGCTTTCCTCTTTACAGTTTTATGTCCATCCGGAAGCAGAGAAGCCCTCAGGTATCTGGCTTCTTTTGGCCGAGACCCCTTTAAGTGAGATTAGGTCCCCGGATTGGTCTCTGGATTGGTCCACGGTCTTGAATGACCCTAAGTCAAAAAAGCTTCCTTCCTACAGAGTTTCGCCCTGCAGAGGGAGATTAAGATGATTAAGCTACCGCCCCCCACCACCTCTGGAACCCCCTCTTGGCTGTCTAGGAGACTATCAACGCCCGTAGGATCCCTAAACCACTGTCTACCATATATAAGGAGTTACTTTTGGCTTCCCCCCCCTGAGCTACATTTCCTTTCTTCATGGGAAAGGGAATTGTCCATCCACCTTACAGACCCGGAAAGGGCTTTTGTCCTTACACACTCTCACGGCTTTAGTCGCTGTATTAAGGTACAAGAAAACTCGTATAAGCTGCTTACGAGATGGTACAAGTCCCCGGAGTTTTTGCATAGGCTTAACGCAGATTTCCCAAGTGAGTGCTGGAGGTGTAGAAAAGACGTAGGCTCTCTGTTACACATTTGGTGGTACTGTGAAAAGATTAAAGCTTTCTGGTCCAGTATAGAAGCTCTGATAAATGAGGTGTGTGCTAAGCAGGTTAAGCTGGATCCTAAACTGATTCTGCTTTGGTGCCCTAATGACTCGCTGTCCCCCTGTAGATCTGATCTTCCTACTATGCTCATCACAGCGGCGAGACTGCTTATCCCGCTGCTTTGGAAGGATACTGAACCTCCCACTGTTTCGATGTGGAGGGATAAGGTGGATCAGATCTACAGGTTTGAAGAGCTGGCCCACTTGGAATCTTGCACGCGTTCCCGCTTTCTGAAAATCTGGTCACCCTGGAAGACATATAGGAAGTTCCCCTGATGGAGTTGGGGAAAACTCCCCTACCCCCCCCCCCCCTTTCTTTTCCATTCCTTTCCCTCTCTTTTCCTCTTATTTGTGTTATATTAGATTTTTATTGTCTGTCACATTTGATGTATCATTTTGTACAACATGTGTTGCACTGACATGCATTTGTGGCCACTTCCATGACCGATTTGTGACTATGCCTTACCAGTGATGCTACGATGGTTTGTGATCGATTGATATGCCTTATGTAACGGATCACCTGGCACCCCGACTGAGTACCTCCGTTGACGGATGCTCCTAGCGTTTTCCTGAGGTTTCCAAGCACTCTGGCAGACACCACAATCACCGAACCGAAGCAGCATATAAATCTTCTTCAAGCATATGAATGCTGTAGACAGTTGAATAGGAAACCATACGAATAGGTTTACACTCCTAGCAGTCAAACTGGGACAGCATGCAATAAATCCTCCCCCAAGAATGAGACGACACTTCACCTTGAGGGTAAAAACAGGAACACTTTATTGAGGGCTACCCGCCCGTATTTATGCAGGTCCCCATCTGGTGGACACGCCCCCAGGGGACCAGAATGGAGACTGCGACACACAGAACAAATACAACACATCCCCACAATGCATCATGGTTTCCTCCTCTCTGCCCCAGAGACAACCGAGGAATAATCCAATTATCTCTCAGGACACAGGGAAATCGCCAATACACATGTGGGGACAACAGGACAGAAATCACCATTTAAACACACAATGTCACACCCTCCCAGCAAACACAGACATTTAACATATTCCCAGATAGCTCAAGTCTGAGTGCATATCGTTAGGCGAATGACACTCAGACCACACGAATACAATTAAACTAGCCATCTGGGTACCCTCACATAACAAAATACAATTCCAAAGACAGATTTAAGCTGTGCGGCCGGCCTGTCTTCTTTAAAGTCAGTATGGGCCATAATCCTGAGGCAGGAGGCTGGCAACCAGCCCCCTCCAAAACACCGTGGCGAGGTTGGTTTCGTCACACATCTCCCCCTCCCAGGGAAGACTAACCAGATACCTGACCTCACGGTCAGTACCTGAGTTAGTCTGGCAGTCCAACCACAACCCCATACTGGACCTGTTGAATTTTGGGGCCTGGCTCTGTTCTGTATGTCCCCAGCTGTTGAGTGGGCATCTGCGACTCCTTGCTGCCTTGTGGTTCTCCAGCTTGGAGCTGTAGGTACTTGGTGGGCAGAGGCCGACTGCGCTCTGCCCAGATGCCAGCTCTTCCGCTGGGGTCGCTTGTGGGGAGTCCGGCTCTGAAGAAGAGGATAGGGGAGGGCAGAGGCCGACTGCGGTCTGCCCAGATGCCAGCTCATCCGCTGGGGTAGCCTGTGGGAAGTCCGGCTCTGGAGAAGAGGATAGGGGAGGGCAGAGGCCAGCGGCGCTCTGCCCTGATGCCAGCACTTCAGCTGGGGTGCATGGTGCCAACTCCTGTTGGGTAGTAAATAAACGGTTAGGGCAGAGGCCAGCGGCGCTTTGCTCTGATGCCAGCTCTTCTGCTGGAGAGGGGTCAGTGGGGTTTAAAGCCGTACCCACTACCCTCAGTATTGGGCTGGGAGAGAGCTGTGGAGGGGGGCTATCACTTACCCCCTCCTCTGGATACCCCATCTGCCTCTGGGGAGAGAAACCAACTATCTCCTCTCCCGGTAGAGTATACTGCCGCAGGGTAGTGAGACCGGCTGTCTCCACTACCAGTGATTCTGGTTGTTGCAGAGATGAGGGACCAACAATCTCCTCTCCCTGTACTCCCAGTGGCAGTTGGGGATCTGGGCCGCCTGCCCAGCCACCATGTTGGGACGGTGGAGTGACTACGGTCCCATCTCCACCTGCCGACTGGGGTTCCTCCCAGTACCAGTCTATGAAGTCCCCTACCTCCCCAGTTGGTGAGGAAGTAGGGGATACCTCAGCTGTGACTTGCCAGGGGTAGGGCTGCAGGTCTGGGCCTGGTATCCAACTGTCTTGTATCTTGTGCTGGGCTTGAATGGAGCGAAACAACTGTTGATAATCTTGCTCCAGCTCCCATTACCTTTGGACCAGAAAGTTCAGATCTGCCCCCACCCCACTAGTTGTAGGCCAATTGTGCAAGTCCCACCTGTATTCAGTAATGTCCCAAAATCTAGATTCTTCTGTGCTCCCAAAGTCAATGTCTTCAAAAGACTCCCACAATAACCCAGGGCAATTATATTCCTCACCTTCGGGCTTGGCGTACTCCTCTATCCATGGAGACTGTCGTACTGTGTCCCACCATAGTGCTTGGTAAGCGTCATCCAGCCAGGTTTCCTGCCATACCAGTGTCTCAAGCTCTGACACCCACTCCATCAATGGTTGCTCTCCCAGTAGAGGTAGTCGTAGCGCCAATCGCATTCGTAATCTCTGCTCCTCACTGGGAAGACTCTCACCCCTCCGACGCTGCACGTCCTCCAGGGCCTGGTGCCATACGCCTTTCCGCACGGCATCCCTGTAATCCGGGTGATCTTCCTCATTGAATGCTGTGCAGGAACCAACGGGATCCATATTGCTGTAGCCAGGGGCGCCGTACGGATACTAGCGTTGCCCTCAATATACTCCACGAACGGTGTCTCCGAGCTGCTTTTCCTCACACTAGGACTCCATCCCACTGCTGCCACCAATGTAACGGATCGCCTGGCACCCCGACTGAGTACCTCCGTTGCTAGATGCTCCTAGTGCTTTCCGAGGACTCCAAGCACTCCACTTGACACCGTACGCACTGCAGACCCCACGAACCGCCGTAGCTTGGTTGAGGTCTCACCGTCTACTACCCACCCTGGACCTACGACAAGGCTCCAGGCTCCAGTGGGTGAACCTCTCCTACCGCCAGAGAGCAGGAACAGCTCTCAAGAGCTAGTAGTTATGCCAGGGGAGTATTGCAAATCTTCAGAGTATAGCAATCCCCCAGTTTGATCAGTTATCCAAACACCAGTCTCAACATGATGAAGGATAAAACAGGAACACTTTATTGAGGGCTACCCGCCCGTATTTATGCAGGTCCCCATCTGGTGGACACGCCCCCAGGGGACCAGAATGGAGACTGCGACACACAGAACAAATACAACACATCCCCACAATGCATCATGGTTTCCTCCTCTCTGCCCCAGAGACAACCGAGGAATAATCCAATTATCTCTCAGGACACAGGGAAATCGCCAATACACATGTGGGGACAACAGGACAGAAATCACCATTTAAACACACAATGTCACACCCTCCCAGCAAACACAGACATTTAACATATTCCCAGATAGCTCAAGTCTGAGTGCATATCGTTAGGCGAATGACACTCAGACCACACGAATACAATTAAACTAGCCATCTGGGTACCCTCACATATCAAAATACAATTCCAAAGACAGATTTAAGCTGTGCGGCCGGCCTGTCTTCTTTAAAGTCAGTATGGGCCATAATCCTGAGGCAGGAGGCTGGCAACCAGCCCCCTCCAAAACACCGTGGCGAGGTTGGTTTCGTCACACCTTACTCTTTAAATAAAAATAAATTTGGTTAAGAATATAACTACTATAATACTACTCCTTTGTACAAAAATATAACTACTATAATACTGCTCTTATGTACAAGATTATAACTACTATTATACCGTATTGCCCCCCTATTTACAAGAATACAAATAAATAAATAGAGATGAGCGAATTTCTAAAAAATTTGATTTGGCCGGTTCGCCAAATAAAAAATAAAAATTTGGTTTGATCCGAATATATTTGTGGCTAATCGTATTAAAAAATGTCTATTTCCTGGCTGCAGAGAGCCTTTATAGTGGTGTAGAACACTGTGCCTTGCAGTAACTCACATAGGGAGTCTGCTGGGTTAGTGAAACAATACGGTGAGTCAGGTTAACACACAGATGACAGGCGTCACTCTTAGAATCACTGCACACTTCACTTATTTGGGCAGTCACGGGGCCAAAACTCACCAAATAACTCAAGTGTGAACTCAGCCTTACAGGTAAATGTTAGCATCAAGAAAAAGTGCACTCCTTTTACACTATGGGAAGCTGATTCCACATAGATATCTACAGAACCTGCTCTATTAAACGCTTATATAAGTAGAGCCCCCCTCCCGAAAGAGTGGAGAGGGTGTCAGCAGTAAGTTTGTGTTGACATTAGAGTTGAGCGAACACCTGGATGTTCGGGTTCGAGAAGTTCGGCCGAACATCCCGGAAATGTTCGGGTTCGGGATCCGAACCCGATCCGAACTTCGTCCCGAACCCGAACCCCATTGAAGTCAATGGGGACCCGAACTTTTCGGCACTAAAAAGGCTGTAAAACAGCCCAGGAAAGAGCTAGAGGGCTGCAAAAGGCAGCAACATGTAGGTAAATCCCCTGCAAACAAATGTGGATAGGGAAATGAATTAAAATAAAAATTAAATAAATAAAAATTAACCAAAATCAATTGGAGAGAGGTTCCATAGCAGAGAATCTGGCTTCCCGTCACCCACCACTGGAACAGTCCATTCTCAGATATTTAGGCCCCGGCACCCAGGCAGAGGAGAGAGGTCCCGTAACAGAGAATCTGTCTTCATGTCAGCAGAGAATCAGTCTGCATGTCATAGCAGAGAATGAGGCTTCACGTCAGCCACCACTGCAACAGTCCATTGGCATATATTTAGGCCCAGCACCCAGGCAGAGGAGGGAGGTCCCGTAACAGAGAATCTGTCTTCATGTCAGCAGAGAATTAGTCTGCATGTCATAGCAGAGAATGAGGCTTCACGTCAGCCACCACTGCAACAGTCCATTGGCATATATTTAGGCCCAGCACCCAGGCAGAGGAGGGAGGTCCCGTAACAGAGAATCTGTCTTCATGTCAGCAGAGAATTAGTCTGCATGTCATAGCAGAGAATGAGGCTTCACGTCAGCCACCACTGCAACAGTCCATTGGCATATATTTAGGCCCAGCACCCAGGCAGAGGAGGGAGGTCCCGTAACAGACAATCTGGCTTCATGTCAGCAGAGAATTAGTCTGCATGTCATAGCAGAGAATGAGGCTTCACGTCAGCCACCACTGCAACAGTCCATTGGCATATATTTAGGCCCAGCACCCAGGCAGAGGAGGGAGGTCCCGTAACAGAGAATCTGGCTTCATGTCAGCAGAGAATCAGTCTGCATGTCATAGCAGAGAATGAGGCTTCACGTCAGCCACCACTGCAACAGTCCATTGGCATATATTTAGGCCCAGCACACACACAGGCAGAGGAGAGAGGTCCCGTAACAGAGAATCTGTCTTCATGTCAGCAGAGAATTAGTCTGCATGTCATAGCAGAGAATGAGGCTTCACGTCAGCCACCACTGCAACAGTCCATTGGCATATATTTAGGCCCAGCACCCAGGCAGAGGAGGGAGGTCCCGTAACAGACAATCTGGCTTCATGTCAGCAGAGAATTAGTCTGCATGTCATAGCAGAGAATGAGGCTTCACGTCAGCCACCACTGCAACAGTCCATTGGCATATATTTAGGCCCAGCACCCAGGCAGAGGAGGGAGGTCCCGTAACAGAGAATCTGGCTTCATGTCAGCAGAGAATCAGTCTTCATATCATAGCAGAGAATCAGGCTTCACGTCACCCACCACTGTAAGAGTCAATTTTCATAAATTTAGGCCCAGAACCCAGGCAGAGGAGAAAGGTCCCGTAACAGACAATCTGGCTTCATGTCAGCAGAGAATCAGTCTTCATATCATAGCAGAGAATCAGGCTTCACGTCACCCACCACTGTAAGAGTCAATTTTCATAAATTTAGGCCCAGAACCCAGGCAGAGGAGAAAGGTCCCGTAACAGACAATCTGGCTTCATGTCAGCAGAGAATCAGTCTTCATATCATAGCAGAGAATCAGGCTTCACGTCACCCACCACTGTAAGAGTCAATTTTCATAAATTTAGGCCCAGAACCCAGGCAGAGGAGAAAGGTCCCGTAACAGACAATCTGGCTTCATGTCAGCAGAGAATCAGTCTTCATATCATAGCAGAGAATCAGGCTTCACGTCACCCACCACTGTAAGAGTCAATTTTCATAAATTTAGGCCCAGAACCCAGGCAGAGGAGAAAGGTCCCGTAACAGACAATCTGGCTTCATGTCAGCAGAGAATCAGTCTTCATATCATAGCAGAGAATCAGGCTTCACGTCACCCACCACTGCAACAGTCCATTGGCATATATTTAGGCCTAGCACACAGGCAGAGCAGAGAGGTCCCGTAACAGACAATCTGGCTTCATGACAGCAGAGAATCAGTCTGCATGTCATAGCAGAGAATCAGGCTTCACGTCAGCCACCACTGCAACAGTCCATTGTCATAAATTTAGGCCCAGCACCCAGGCAGAGGAGAGAGGTCCCGTAACAGAGGATCTGGCTTCATGTCAGCAGAGAATCAGTCTGCATGTCATAGCAGAGAATCAGGCTTCACGTCAGCCACCACTGCAACAGTCCATTGTCATAAATTTAGGCCCAGCACCCAGGCAGAGGAGAGAGGTCCCGTAACAGACAATCTGGCTTCATGTCAGCAGAGAATTAGTCTGCATGTCATAGCAGAGAATCAGGCTTCATGTCAGCCACCACTGCAACAGTCCATTGGCATATATTTAGGCCTAGCACACAGGCAGAGGAGAGGTTCATTCAACTTTGGGTAGCATCGCAATATAATGGTAAAATGAAAATAAAAATAGGATTGAATGAGGAAGTGCCCTGGAGTCCAATAATATATGGTTATGGGGAGGTAGTTAATGTCTAATCTGGACAAGGGACGGACAGGTCCTGTGGGATCCATGCCTGGTTCATTTTTATGAACGTCAGCTTGTCCACATTGGCTGTAGACAGGCGGCTGCGTTTGTCTGTAATGACGCCCCCTGCCGTGCTGAATACACGTTCAGACAAAACGCTGGCTGCCGGGCAGGCCAGCACCTCCAAGGCATAAAAGGCTAGCTCTGGCCACGTGGACAATTTAGAGACCCAGAAGTTGAATGGGGCCGAACCATCAGTCAGTACGTGGAGGGGTGTGCACACGTACTGTTCCACCATGTTAGTGAAATGTTGCCTCCTGCTAACACGTTGCGTATCAGGTGGTGGTGCAGTTAGCTGTGGCGTGTTGACAAAAGTTTTCCACATCTCTGCCATGCTAACCCTGCCCTCAGAGGAGCTGGCCGTGACACAGCTGCCTTGGCGACCTCTTGCTCCTCCTCTGCCTTGGCCTTGGGCTTCCACTTGTTCCCCTGTGACATTTGGGAATGCTCTCAGTAGCGCGTCTACCAACGTGCGCTTGTACTCGCGCATCTTCCTATCACGCTCCAGTGCAGGAAGTAAGGTGGGCACATTGTCTTTGTAGCGTGGATCCAGCAGGGTGGCAACCCAGTAGTCCGCACAGGTTAAAATGTGGGCAACTCTGCTGTCGTTGCGCAGGCACTGCAGCATGTAGTCGCTCATGTGTGCCAGGCTGCCCAGGGGTAAGGACAAGCTGTCCTCTGTGGGAGGCGTATCGTCATCGTCCTGCCTTTCCCCCCAGCCACGCACCAGTGATGGACCCGAGCTGCGTTGGGTGCCACCCCGCTGTGACCATGCTTCATCCTCATCCTCCTCCACCTCCTCCTCATCCTCGTCCTCCTCGTCCTCCAGTAGTGGGCCCTGGCTGGCCACATTTGTACCTGGCCTCTGCTGTTGCAAAAAACCTCCCTCTGAGTCACTTCGAAGAGACTGGCCTGAAAGTGCTAAAAATGACCCCTCTTCCTCATCCTCCTCCTCCTCCTCCTGGGCCACCTCCTGTTCCATCATCGCCCTAAGTGTTTTCTCAAGGAGACATAGAAGTGGTATTGTAACGCTGATAACGGTGTCATCGCCACTGGCCATGTTGGTGGAGTACTCGAAACAGCGCAACAGGGCACACAGGTCTCGCATGGAGGCCCAGTCATTGGTGGTGAAGTGGTGCTGTTCTGTAGTGCGACTGACCCGTGCGTGCTGCAGCTGAAACTCCACTATGGCCTGCTGCTGCTCGCACAGTCTGTCCAGCATGTGCAAGGTGGAGTTCCACCTGGTGGGCACGTCGCATATGAGGCGGTGAGCGGGAAGGCCGAAGTTACGCTGTAGCGCAGACAGGCGAGCAGCGGCAGGATGTGAACGCCGGAAGCGCGAACAGACGGCCCGCACTTTATGCAGCAGCTCTGACATGTCGGGGTAGTTGTGAATGAACTTCTGCACCACCAAATTCAGCACATGCGCCAAGCAAGGGATGTGCGTCAAATTGGCTAGTCCCAGAGCTGCAACGAGATTTCGCCCATTATCACACACCACCAGGCCGGGCTTGAGGCTCACCGGCAGCAACCACTCGTCGGTCTGTTGTTCAATACCCCGCCACAACTCCTGTGCGGTGTGGGGCCTGTCCCCCAAACATATGAGTTTCAGAATGGCCTGCTGACGTTTACCCCGGGCTGTGCTGAAGTTGGTGGTGAAGGTGTGTGGCTGACTGGATGAGCAGGTGGAAGAAGAGGAGGAGGAAGCCGAGAAGGAGGAGGTGGCAACAGGAGGCAAAGAATGTTGCCCTGCGATCCTTGGCGGCGGCAGGACGTGCGCCAAACAGCTCTCCGCCTGGGGCCCAGCTGCCACTACATTTACCCAGTGTGCAGTTAGGGAGATATAGCGTCCCTGGCCGTGCTTACTGGTCCACGTATCTGTGGTTAGGTGGACCTTGCTACAGATGGCGTTGCGCAGTGCACACTTGATTTTATCGGATACTTGGTTGTGCAGGGAAGGCACGGCTCTCTTGGAGAAGTAGTGCCGGCTGGGAACAACATACTGTGGGACAGCAAGCGACATGAGCTGTTTGAAGCTGTCTGTGTCCACCAGCCTAAATGACAGCATTTCATAGGCCAGTAGTTTAGAAATGCTGGCATTCAGGGCCAGGGATCGAGGGTGGCTAGGTGGGAATTTACGCTTTCTATCAAATGTTTGTGAGATGGAGAGCTGAACGCTGGCGTGTGACATGGTTGAGACGCTTGGTGACGGAGGTGGTGGTGGTGGTGTTGGTGGTACATCCCCTGTTTGCTGGGCGGCAGGTGCCAACGTTCCTCCAGAGGCGGAGGAAGAGGCCGAGGCGGCAGCAGCAGAAGAGGTAGCAGGGGGAGCCTGAGTGACTTCCTTGGTTTTAAGGTGTTTACTCCACTGCAGTTCATGCTTTGCATGCAGGTGCCTGGTCATGCAGGTTGTGCTCAGGTTCAGAACGTTAATGCCTCGCTTCAGGCTCTGATGGCACAGCGTGCAAACCACTCGGGTCTTGTCGTCAGCACATTGTTTGAAGAAGTGCCATGCCAGGGAACTCCTTGAAGCTGCCTTTGGGGTGCTCGGTCCCAGATGGCGGCGGTCAGTAGCAGGCGGAGTCTCTTGGCGGCGGGTGTTCTGCTTTTGCCCACTGCTCCCTCTTTTGCTACGCTGTTGGCTCGGTCTCACCACTGCCTCTTCCTCCGAACTGTGAAAGTCAGTGGCACGACCTTCATTCCATGTGGGGTCTAGGACCTCATCGTCCCCTGCATCGTCTTCCACCCAGTCTTGATCCCTGACCTCCTGTTCAGTCTGCACACTGCAGAAAGACGCAGCAGTTGGCACCTGTGTTTCGTCATCATCAGAGACATGCTGAGGTGGTATTCCCATGTCCTCATCATCAGGAAACATAAGTGGTTGTGCGTCAGTGCATTCTATGTCTTTCACCGCTGGGGAAGGGCTAGGTGGATGCCCTTGGGAAACCCTGCCAGCGGAGTCTTCAAACAGCATAAGAGACTGCTGCATAACTTGAGGCTGAGACAGTTTCCCTGGTATGCATGGGGGTGATGTGACAGACTGATGGGGTTGGTTTTCAGGCGCCATCTGTGCGCTTTCTGCAGAAGACTGGGTGGGAGATAATGTGAACGTGCTGGATCCACTGTCGGCCACCCAATTGACTAATGCCTGTACCTGCTCAGGCCTTACCATCCTTAGAACGGCATTGGGCCCCACCAAATATCGCTGTAAATTCTGGCGGCTACTGGGACCTGAGGTAGTTGGTACACTAGGACGTGTGGATGTGGCAGAACGGCCACGTCCTCTCCCAGCACCAGAGGGTCCACTAACACCACCACGACCATGTCCACGTCCGCGTCCCTTACTAGATGTTTTTCTCATTGTTATGGTTCACCACAACAACAAATATATTATTTGGCCCAATGTATTGTATTCAAATTCAGCGGGATATAAATTTGAGGCCTAGTATTTAGGCGCTGGGTGACCGGTATGGATTTAGTGACAGAATTAGACTTGGAAATGCACAGAAGCGTGTGTGTGAAGTTATTCTGAATGACCCAATGTGCACCTTGAATATTATATACCCTTTTTGGGATAGATTTCAAATAGCTCTGATATAGCAGGAACCACTAAATTATGAAATTGCTAAATTGGGAATTGTACTTCAACCCAGAACAAAAAATGTGCTTTGACGGGCACTAAATAACTTTCCCAGCTACAACAGGACAACGGTAACGAGAGATTTAGAGGGATTTAAATTTGAGGCCTAGTATTTAGGCGCTGGGTGACAGGTATGGGTTTAGTGACAGAATTAGACTTGGAAATACACAGTAGCGGGTGTGTGTGAAGTTATTCTGAATGACCCTATGTGCACCTTCAATATTATATACCCTTTTATGGATAGATTTCAAATAGCTCTGATATAGCAGAAACCACTAAATTATGAAATTGCTAAATTGGGAATTGTACTTCAACCCAGAACAAAAAATGTGCTTTGACGGACACTAAATATCTTGCCCAGCAACAACAGTACAGCGGTGGGTAACGAGAGATTTAGAGGGATTTAAATTTGAGGCCTAGTATTTAGGCGCTGGGTCACCGGTATGGATTTAGTGACAGAATTAGACTTGGAAATGCACAGAAGCGTGTGTGTGAAGTTATTCTGAATGACCCTATGTGCACCTTCAATATTATATACCCTTTTAGGGATAGATTTCAAATAGCTCTGATATAGCAGAAACCACTAAATTATGAAATTGCTAAATTGGGAATTGTACTTCAACCCAGAACAAAAAATGTGCTTTGACGGACACTAAATATCTTGCCCAGCAACAACAGTACAGCGGTGGGTAACGAGAGATTTAGAGGGATTTAAATTTGAGGCCTAGTATTTAGGCGCTGGGTCACCGGTATGGATTTAGTGACAGAATTAGACTTGGAAATGCACAGAAGCGGGTGTGTGTAAAGTTATTCTGAATGACCCTATGTGCACCTTCAATATTATATACCCTTTTAGGGATAGATTTCAAATAGCTCTGATATAGCAGAAACCACTAAATTATGAAATTGCTAAATTGGGAATTGTACTTCAACCCAGAACAAAAAATGTGCTTTGACGGACACTAAATATCTTGCCCAGCAACAACAGTACAGCGGTGGGTAACGAGAGATTTAGAGGGAATTAAATTTGAGGCCTAGTATTTAGGCGCTGGGTCACCGGTATGGATTTAGTGACAGAATTAGACTTGGAAATACACAGTAGCGGGTGTGTGTGAAGTTATTCTGAATGACCCTATGTGCACCTTCAATATTATATACCCTTTTAGGGATAGATTTCAAATAGCTCTGATATAGCAGAAACCACTAAATTATGAAATTGCTAAATTGGGAATTGTACTTCAACCCAGAACAAAAAATGTGCTTTGACGGACACTAAATATCTTGCCCAGCAACAACAGTACAGCGGTGGGTAACGAGAGATTTAGAGGGAATTAAATTTGAGGCCTAGTATTTAGGCGCTGGGTCACCGGTATGGATTTAGTGACAGAATTAGACTTGGAAATACACAGTAGCGGGTGTGTGTGAAGTTATTCTGAATGACCCTATGTGCACCTTCAATATTATATACCCTTTTAGGGATAGATTTCAAATAGCTCTGATATAGCAGAAACCACTAAATTATGAAATTGCTAAATTGGGAATTGTACTTCAACCCAGAACAAAAAATGTGCTTTGACGGACACTAAATATCTTGCCCAGCAACAACAGTACAGCGGTGGGTAACGAGAGATTTAGAGGGAATTAAATTTGAGGCCTAGTATTTAGGCGCTGGGTCACCGGTATGGATTTAGTGACAGAATTAGACTTGGAAATACACAGTAGCGGGTGTGTGTGAAGTTATTCTGAATGACCCTATGTGCACCTTCAATATTATATACCCTTTTAGGGATAGATTTCAAATAGCTCTGATATAGCAGAAACCACTAAATTATGAAATTGCTAAATTGGGAATTGTACTTCAACCCAGAACAAAAAATGTGCTTTGACGGACACTAAATATCTTGCCCAGCAACAACAGTACAGCGGTGGGTAACGAGAGATTTAGAGGGATTTAAATTTGAGGCCTAGTATTTAGGCGCTGGGTCACCGGTATGGATTTAGTGACAGAATTAGACTTGGAAATACACAGTAGCGGGTGTGTGTGAAGTTATTCTGAATGACCCTATGTGCACCTTCAATATTATATACCCTTTTAGGGATAGATTTCAAATAGCTCTGATATAGCAGAAACCACTAAATTATGAAATTGCTAAATTGGGAATTGTACTTCAACCCAGAACAAAAAATGTGCTTTGACGGACACTAAATATCTTGCCCAGCAACAACAGTACAGCGGTGGGTAACGAGAGATTTAGAGGGATTTAAATTTGAGGCCTAGTATTTAGGCGCTGGGTGACAGGTATGGGTTTAGTGACAGAATTAGACTTGGAAATACACAGTAGCGGGTGTGTGTGAAGTTATTCTGAATGACCCAATGTGCACCTTCAATATTATATACCCTTTTTGGGATAGATTTCAAATAGCTCTGATATAGCAGGAACCACTAAATTATGAAATTGCTAAATTGGGAATTGTATTTCAACCCAGAACAAGAAATGTGCTTGAACGGACACTAAATAACTCGCCCAGCTACAGCACTAGGGACAGATTTAGCTGGATATAAATTTGAGGCCTAGTATTTAGGCGCTGGGTGACCGGTATGGATTTAGTGACAGAATTAGACTGGGATATGGCCAAAAAATAAACAGACTATTGCTGGTTAAATGCACTTGGTGTGACAGCTTCACCCTGATGTAGGCTTTAGCCAAAAAACAACCACACCATTGAGGGTTAAATGCACTTGGTGACAGGCGCAGCTTG
Source organism: Bufo gargarizans (assembly GCF_014858855.1). Classification (NCBI taxonomy): domain Eukaryota; kingdom Metazoa; phylum Chordata; class Amphibia; order Anura; family Bufonidae; genus Bufo; species Bufo gargarizans. Next base: position 566,613,562 of record NC_058081.1, on the reverse strand, counting down.
CCCCTGATTTTGTATATGGCCAAAAAATGAACAGACTATTGCTGGTTAAATGCACTTGGTGTGACAGCTTCACCCTGATGTAGGCTTTAGCCAAAAAACAACCACACCATTGAGGGTTAAATGCACTTGGTGACAGGCGCAGCTTGCCCCTGATTTTGTATATGGCCAAAAAATGAACAGACTATTGCTGGTTAAATGCACTTGGTGTGACAGCTTCACCCTGATGTAGGCTTTAGCCAAAAAACAACCACACCATTGAGGGTTAAATGCACTTGGTGACAGGCGCAGCTTGCCCCTGATTTTGTATATGGCCAAAAAATGAACAGACTATTGCTGGTTAAATGCACTTGGTGTGACAGCTTCACCCTGATGTAGGCTTTAGCCAAAAAACAACCACACCATTGAGGGTTAAATGCACTTGGTCGCAGCTTGTGCTGGCGCACCACAAGACACAAAATGGCCGCCGATCACCCCAGAAAAATGAGACTGACAAACGGTCTGTGCAGCCTAAAAACAGTGAGCAATTGAGGATCAGCAGCTCAATGATCCACAGCTGCAGATCGATCAGTTAATCAAGTCCTTTGGAGGAGTTAATCTGCCTAATCTCGCCCTACTGTTGCAGCCGCAACCTCTCCCTACGCTAATCAGAGCAGAGTGACGGGCGGCGCTATGTGACTCCAGCTTAAATAGAGGCTGGGTCACATGGTGCTCTGGCCAATCACAGCCATGCCAATAGTAGGCATGGCTGTGATGGCCTCTTGGGGCAAGTAGTATGACGCTTGTTGATTGGCTGCTTTGCAGCCTTTCAAAAAGCGCCAAGAAAGCGTCACAAAAGCGCGAAGAAAGCGACGAACACCGAACCCGAACCCGGACTTTTACGAAAATGTCCGGGTTCGGGTCCGTGTCACGGACACCCCAAAATTCGGTACGAACCCGAACTATACAGTTCGAGTTCGCTCATCCCTAGTTGACATCACTGATTATTTTTCTCTGATCCGTAAGAACAATAAACCCCAAAAAACGGATTCTGTCTGTGGAGCATCTGCCTTCACTGAGTCAGAATTTGGTCAGTAATCCATCAGTATTGCTAAAGCCCCAAAAAGCAGGAGTGGATCCGAAACAGAGATGACACGTGAGTGGAATATTTCCATGTCTTCTGTGTTTTGTACCCACTCCTGCTTTAGGCTACAAAATCATAAGCCAATTCTGATGGAACCATACAGGCCTTACAGCTGCTACATAGACAGGATCCGTTGTGCATCTCATTTTTCCTTCCTTCTAAAAGATCATAAGAAGGGTGAAATAAATCATGATGTCAGCCAGGCCGAAAGGCAAAATAGTGACCCAATCACGAAGTGGGGAGGCTGGGAACAGTATGAGAAGTCCGCAGAGTGGCCCTATGACATAATGGTGAGGTGGAAGCAGCATGAGGAGACCACAGAGTGGCACAATGACAGTGTGGGGGGGGGGCAGCAGCATTATAAAACCACAGAGTGGCAAGATGACATAGTGTGGAGGTGGCAGTAGCATCAGGAGGCCACAGAGTGGCAAACTGACATAGTGTTGAGGTGGCAGCAGCATGAGGAGACCACAGAGTGGCATGGTGACATAGTTTGGAGGTGGCAGCAGCATGAAGAGACCACAGAGTGGCAAGGTGACATAGTGTGAAGGTGGCAGCAGAATGAGGAGACCACAGAGTGGCAAGGTGACATAGTGTGGAGGTAGCAGCAGCATGAGGAGACCACAGAGTGGCAAGGTGACATAGTGTGGAGGTGGCAGCAGCATCAGGAGACCAAAGATGGACCCGGTGACAGAGTGAAGAGTGAGGGGGTGAGTGGCAATACCTGTACCAGCTGAAGATGGTGGGTGAAAGAAGGAGCACTTGACATTAGATGTGTGGCATCAGGCGGGTGGCAACATCAGAATAGTAGCTGTGGCAGGTATCCAGAAGAAACCGGTCTCTTTTGTCAAAGTGTTGGTGTGGCACCATGGATGATCTAGTCTGATGCATCAGGCATTGGTGGGTGGAAACCCTGGCTGATCTACGCCTGATTCATCTTGACAAAGGTCAGTCTCACCACATTTTGGTTGGACAGGCGAGTTCTTCTTGGGGCAACTATGGCCCCCGCCACACTAAACATCCGCTCTGATGCCACACTATTGGCCTGGCAGGAGAGCTTTTCCAGGGAAAACTCTGCCAGCTGCAGCCACAAATCCAGTTTGGCTGCCCAGTAGTTTAGCGGATCTTTAATGACTGCTGGCAGAGTGTACTCCAAGTATTCCACCACCTGCTGGTTAAGGTTCTGCTCTTTGTCTAGCTGCTGGTGAGTAGTTTGTTCACTTTGTGGGTTAAGAAAGCTGCTCATTAGTGATAAGCGGCAGGAACAATATTTGAATTTGTGATATTTTGCGAATATTTTGTAGAATATTTGTCATATATTCGTGAATTTGTGATCACCTGATGTGTACTGTGTTAAAATATATATATATATATATCTATATATATATATATATATATATATATATATATATATAGCACTATATTCTAAAGATTTGCGAATTCTCAAAGTGCCGATATTCACGATAAAAATTAGCTTTTCGAATATTCGCTACTGCTCATCAGTGACTCTAGACTCAGGCTGCTGCTGATTGAGCTGGTACTGCTCCTGCCACCCCACCCCTCCCCTCCCCAGCAGCCATGGCAGTGGAACATGAGGGCAGAGGCCCCCCCCCCACCCTCGGTCAGACCTGCGAGAGGATGGACGAAGGGGCAGATAGGCAGTGGCCAATTGACTACATAGGATGTCTCTATAAAAGTTCAGTTTTTCCTCCCTCTCAGCGGGTGTAGAAAAGGCCCCCATTTTGGACCAGTAGCGAAGGTCCAACATGGTGGAGACACCAGAAGTCATTCCTCTGCTGAATGGTGACAATTCGGCTGTCACTACGCAAGCAAGTGAGCCTGCATCGGGCTATTTATGCAAGTGACTCGGAGGGACTTCATGCCTCCATCTCCACTGCATACTGCCATGGTGTGTTTGGGTCCTCTGCCTCGTCTTTCTCATCGCCCTGTAGCTCTCTGGCTGCTCCTGCTCCTCCTCTCCTGTCACCTACAGTATGTGTAAAACCCACCCATTTCGCTACACATTGCTTGTGTTCCAATGTCTTCTTCCTCCTCCAGTTTAGCCATCACAGGGCACATGTGGCCATGAGATATAGGCACCACGTCTCCAGTCCCCTGACCAGCCAGATTGACATGCATCTGTTCCAGGACATGAAGCAGTGGAATGACGTTGTTCATCCTATAGTCCTGGCGACTGACAAATAACGTGGCCTCCTCAAAAGGCCTAAGCAAACGGCAGGTGTCAAGCATCGAAGTTACACAGGGGAGTACTCCTGTCCACTTAGATTATCAAAAATCGTTTATGGCCTTTCTCTGTTCGTATAGTCAGTCCAACATTTGGAGGATGGAATTCCAACGGGTGGAAACGTCGCATATCAGCCTATGTTGGGGGATGCCGTTCTTCCGATGCAGCTCAAGGAGGGTGTGCTTTGTGGTGTACGAGTGGCTGAAGTGCATGCAAAGTTTCCTGGCCATTTTTAGGATGTCTTGCAGATGGGTGGAAGACTTCAGGAACCACTTGACAACCAGATTGAACACGTGTGCCATCCAGGGCACAAGGCTCAGCCCTCCTTGATGCAGTGCTGACACAATGTTCTTCCCTTGTCGGTCACCATGGTTCCGATTTTGAGTTGTCGTGGAGTAGTTCCTCCCCTGTGTGACTCCGTTCGCCCAGTCAAACAAGGTGCAGAACAGCGTGACACCGCCGTGCCCTGCACATGTGGTATACTGGAGGGGAACTGTGAATTGTCCCTGCAGTGGAGGCTGAGAACACAGTGATGAGGAGGCAGAGGCAGACATAGTTGCAGGACCAACGGCGTGAGAATGTGTAAGTGGAAGTGGCATCACCTAGCCAAGTTTCTGGTGTGGCTGTGCAGGAACCACATTCACCCAGTGGGCCATAAAGGACATGTATTGTCCCTGACCGTAGTTACAGCTCCACACGTCGGTGCTGCCGTGCACTTTGGCAGACACCGAAAGGCTCAAGGACTGGCCCTCCTTCTGTTCTACATGCGTGTGCAGGGCTGGTATTACTTTTTTGGCAAAGAAATGACTGCTTGGGACTCTCCACCTCGGCTCAGCACAAGCCATCAGTTCTCAGAAAGGTGCACTTGGAAAGGGAGGGACTGCAGCCCCAGCAACTTGGCAAGGAGCACATTCAGCTTCTGCACCATTGGATGAGTGCACGCATGCTGTTGTATCTTGGCAATCGTTTCGGTGATCGATTGCTGACGGAATGAGTAAGGAGGAGGAGGAGCAGGTGCATCAGTACCAGCAGATAATGGGAAGGACAAGCTGCTCCCTTCAGCTGAGGTGGTGGAGCCTTGACTAAATGAAATCAGCTGAGTGCCACTGGGTGATGCATCGCTTTCTGCGGTAGGCTGGACCACCACATCGGATCCACAGTTCTCCCAGGCCACTTTTTTGGTGACGCTGCATATGTTGACGCAGGGCCGTGGTGCCAACATTGACACCCTGGCCACACTTCACTTTCTGCCCACAGATTCTACATATGGCGGCTTAACAAAACCTGCCACACCGCCGAGTAGGTGATTTTACCTCCAACACTACGCACTGACTGACTGCTACCTCCGCTGCTTCCGTAAACTTGTGCACCGCTTCTTCCCAAGGGTCCTGCGAATCGGGTAGTCTAAACCCGGTCATGTTTGGCTCCCAACCTCCCACTGCGGCCACCCTGATGACTCCTGGCCACGCTAGCGACTTGATGGCTCTGCTTTACCTGCATCTGTTCCAGGACATGAAGCAGTGGAATGACGTTGTTCATCCCGTAGTCCTGGCGACTGACAAATATTGTGCAATCCTTAAAGGGCCTTAGCAAACGGCAAGTGTCACGCATGAGCTGCTACTGGCTGACATTGAAGTTACACAGGGGAGTACTCAGTGTTCTATCAGCCTATATTGGGGGATGCCGTTTTGCCACTGCTTCTTAAGGAGGGTGTGCTTTGCGGTGTACGAGTTGCTGAAGTGCATGCAAAGTTTCCTGGCCATTTTTAGGATGTCTTGCAGATGGGTGTAAGACTTCTGGAACCACTTGACAACCAGATTGAACACGTGTGCCATCCAGGGTTCATGGCTTAGCCCTCCTTGACGCAGCGCCGACACCATGTTCTTCCCGTTGTCGGTCACCATGGTTCTGATATTCAGTTGTCGTGGAGAAAGCCAAGATTCGATTTCTTGATGAAGGACACGGAGCAGTTCCTTCCCTGTGTGACTCTGTTTGCCCAGGAAAACAAGGTGCAGAACAGCTTGACACCGCCATGCCCTGGACATGTGGTATGCTGGAGGTGCACTGTGAATTTTCCCTGCAGTGGAGGCTGAGGACACGGTGGATGATGAGGAGGCAGAGGCGGACATTGTCGCAGGACCAACGTCGTGAGAATGTGGAGGTGGAAGCTGCATTAGCTTGCCAAGTTGCTGGTGTGGCTGTGCAGGAACCACATTCACCCAGTTGGCCATAAAGGACATGTATTGTCCCTGACTGTAGTTACAACTTCGCACGTCGGCGCTGCCTAGTAGGTGATTTTACCCCCAACACTATGCACTGACTGCTACTGCCGCAGCCTCCATGGACCCCTGCACCGCTACTTCCCATTCAGGTAGGCTTCTGCTAAGCGGGTGGTCTACCCGGGCACGTTTGGCTCCTGACCTCCCACTGCTGCCACCCTGCTGACTCCTGGCCATGCTAGCAACTTGCTGGCTCCGCTGCTGCCTCATGGGCAAGCTGCCACCCTCTTCTCCCGATGATGATAAAGCCCCTTCGTCACCCAGCTCCCAAGTGTGATCAGCTACATCATCATCATCGAGTAAGTAATGTCTGCACGTCACTGATCAACCGTCTCTGTGTCAGGAGCCTGACCGCTCGCAACACCAGCTCCCACACCACTTTCCTTCCTCATCACTGCTTGCCCGCCTAGTGGAGGAAGCGGCGGATGTCTCCTCCAGATCTTGGCTTGCCAGTAGCTGCTTACTGTCTTCTAGTAGCTCATCCTCATTGTAAACTGGATCTAAGCCCACAGCATAGAATACTACTCTGGCTCAGGGAACAGAAAAGGACAGGTGCAGGTTGAGGACAGGTGAGGGCTCAGGGCCTGCTCCTGGGCCATGCCAACTAAGGGTTGTGTCTGACGAACCCACTGACTCTTGGCTGGGGGTGTCTGATGTCACTTGCGACGAAGTTGAAGATCGAGTCAACCATTCAATAACCGTTGGGTTGCTGGTCAAGACACGACCGCTAGCTGACACCAGGAGCTTAGGCCTCTCGAAGTGACCCCTGCTGCCACGGCCCCTTACTCTGCTGCGACCTCTGCTTGCGCCAGAAACATTTAGGCCTCTGCCACTCCCCTGTGCAGGGCCTGGCACTTCTCTGTCTGACCTACTGTTAGATCGAATAAATAAATAAGGAAATTAAAACACCCCAAAAAAGTCTGTAATTTTCTCACTTCACCACACAACGGATAATAAGCCCTTTTTTCCACTAATACACACAAAAAAAGGACTTTAGAACATATAACTGCACCGCTGAATGGCAAATATATTTTTCTTTTGCCACTAATATATGACAAAAGTGCTGTAATTTTAGCACTTCACCACACTATGGCTCATAAGTAGTGTTGGGCGAGCATGCTCCGCCGAACACGAGTTCTGCTCGAGCATCGCGATGCTCGGCCGAATACCGCGTATGCTCGATTTTATTTTTTTGTTAGGTGGGTTGGTGTTAGAGACCCAAAAGTCCTTTTAAGGACTATTTTTGTGTCTGGCAGCAATATAAATTTTTAGCGCAACCTGTGCTAAATAGCTTGCAATTGTTTGGCTACTGCAGACAGCGACATTATGTGCGCTACATCTCCTGTTTAACGTGTGCGCATACTAAAAATATCTGTGACATCCAGTGTACTTTTTACGTAAGATGGTGTCCGCTGCGGACAGTGACATTACCTGCGATACATCTCCTGTATAATGTTTCCACATCCCAAATATCAGAGACATTGTAATTTTTTCTTAGCCGCTGGTGACAGCAGCACTATTACCTGGGGTACCTCTCATGTATAACGTTTCCGCATCCCAAATATCTGTGACATTGATTGTTATTTTTTCTTAGCCGCTGGTGACAGCTGCGTCATCACCTCTGAATTATCTTCTTGCACTTGCAGCACCAGTCAGCCATCAGTCAGTAGCTGGAAGCAGTGCAGCACCAGGGCCGGCGCCACCCATAAGCAGAGTAGGCCACCGCGTAGAGCGCACTCTGCCTGGGGGCGCCGGCGCTCTGGAGTCCGAATCCCGAGTTCTATTAGCCGCCGCCGCCGCCATGCCACGCCCCCTACTTGTGAGATCCATCTAATTTCCTACTAGCCGCCGCCCGCGCCACGCCCCCTACCTGTGATCCATGTCTGACATCATCTGACTGCTGCGCCTGCTCTGCAATAATGACCTGCGCCGCCCGGCTTCTTGACTCCTCCTCCTGTTCGGCTGTTCCTTTGCCGCCGCCGGCATACATCGAGCGACACAAGTATGTACGGGGGTGGGGGTGTTTTTTTTTTTTGGCGGCAATTTCAAATTACATAATGGAGTCTGACTCTGTGCACTGTCTGTGGGGGCAGTTCAGTATTGGGGGCAATGTGGGGGCAATATTACTGTATGTGGGGGCACTGGGGGACAGTATTACTGTATGTGGGGGCAGTATTACTGTATGTGGGGGCAGTATTACTGTATGTGGGGACAGTATTACTGTGTGTGGGGGACAGTATTACTGTGTGTGGGGGACAGTATTACTGTGTGTGGGGGACAGTATTACTGTGTGTGGGGGACAGTATTACTGTATGTGGGGGACAGTATTACTGTATGTGGGGGACAGTATTACTGTATGTGGGGGCAGTATTACTGTATGTGGGGGCAGTTGCAGTATTACTGTATGTGGGGGCAATATTACTGTATGTGGGGACAGTATTACTGTATGTGGGGGCAGTTGCAGTATTACTGTATGTGGGGGCAATATTACTGTATGTGGGGGCACTGGGGGGGCAAATTACATAATGGAGGGCACTGTATGTGGGGGCAATATTACTGTATGTGGGGGCAAATTACATAATGGAGGGCACTGTATGTGGGGGCAGTATTACTTAGTGGGGGCAAATTACATAATGGCACTGTATGTGGTGGCGATAGGTGGCCGAAAAAGAGGGCGGGGTCAATGGGCAGAGTCAAGGGGCGGCAAAATTACCTCTTGCCTAGGGTGGCAAAAATCCTTGCACCAGCCCTGTGCAGCACTGCAGTGAGGAAGCAGCAACAGGCCGTGCTGAAACTAATTTGCTTAGGTGACAAACAGCACAATGCCGCAGAGCTGTGGCAGGTGTGGGGATTCGCTTTGGTAGGCAGGGTAAGCGGACGCAGTACAGAGGCAAAAAACAAGGTTTAAATCAAAGTCCAGTGTTTATTCACACATAGCCAGAAAACAAGCCAAAAGAAAGTGTTCAGTCTTGGTGCCTGTTCACACCACACAAAGTTCACAGTGCAAAAAGACGTCACCTGGTCAGCAGATGATTTTCACCCAGAGTCCGCAGCAGTCTTTAGTGGCCTGTTTCCCCAGCCTATGGCTCACACAAACAGATCCCTCAGTGTCTCAAACCACAGACTCCTCAGCTCCTCTGTCATGGAGGATAATCCACCACCTGAACATGCTGGCTGGGTTTTTTATATTCCAGCCAAAACCCGGCCTGGAACCGTGGGGAACAGCCACCCACCCTGCTCTTTGGCTGCTCCCAATAAGAACCGGCCCGGATTGGCTTTACAGCCATTCTAACAGTTGAAGTGTCAGATTGCACTACAGACCTGACACTTCAGGAAAAAACCCGGTTCTTACCTCACCGAGGCCAGGAACCTCGGTGACACGTATCTTCCGTCAAAGACGGCTCCTTGTTCCTTCTTACACAGGGTATAAGGAACCAGACTAAGCTGTGGCTCTCACCACTCAACCTATAACCAGGCATTGTGTCTGATAATGGCCGTAACCTGGTAGCGGATTTGGAGCTTGGCAAGCTCACACACATACCATGTCTAGCTCATGTGTTCAACTTAGTGGTTTAGCGGTTTCTCAAAACCTACATCAATTTGCCTGAGCTATTGGTGAAGGTGCGCCGCATGTGTGCCTATTTCCGAAAGTCATCCACAGCTGCCGCTGGTCTCGCAGCGCTGCAGCAGCACTTGCAATTGCCAGCTCACCAACTGTTGTGCGACATAAGCACGCGCTGGAACTCCACCTTCCACATGTTGGCCAGGCTTTGTGAGCAGCAGAGGGAAGTTGTGGAATACAAGCTGCAACATGGTCATCGCCTTTCCAGTCAGCTTCCGCTCTTCACAAGCAATGAGTGGGCATTGATGTCTGACCTCTGTGAGGTTTTAAGAAACTTTGAGGAATCAACACAGATGGTGAGCGGCGATGCCGCTATTATCAGTGTAATCATCCCACTTCTGTGTCTACTGAAACGCTTGCTGCTCACAATGAAGGAGGACTCTTTGCATGTGGAAGAGGTGGAAATGGGGGAAGACAGTACAGGAGCAGGAGATGGTTGCCTCCGCTACAGAGGGTTGAACCCTTAGCAGGTTTATTCAATTTGTTCAGTGTGAATGGGCAGAAGAGGAGGAAGAGATTGAGAGTCATCCTCCTGATGAGGACAGTGAAGTCTTGTCTGTTGGGACTTTGGCGCACATGACTGACTTTATGTTATGCTGCCTTTTTTGTGACCCTCGCGTTGTACGCATTTTGGCCAACACCGATTACTTGTTGTTCACGCTTCTCGACCCCCACTACAAAGAGAACTTCTCATCTCTCATTCCTGTGGTGAAGAGGACAAGCAAAATGGTTCAATACCAGAAGGTCCTTGTGGAAAAATTGCTCCAAAAATTTCCATCTGAGAACGCTGGAGGCAGAGTCCGTAGTTCCTTGGGCAACCGAGGAGGGGAGATGAGGGGAACATACAGCAGTCCATACAGAGGCAGGGCAACACTCTCCAAGGCCTAGGACAGTTTCATGACACCCCGTCAGCACCCTCACCCTGATGCGAGGCCTACTGTAACAAGGAGGAAAAATATTGGAAGATCGTGAAGGAGTATGTAGCAATCGTGTTTGCGTCCTCAATGATTCCTCTGTGCCTTACAACTAGTGGGTGTCCAAGCTGGACACGTGGCATGACCTGTCGCTCTACACCTTGGATTTGCTGGCATGCCCTGCCACCAGCGTTTTGTCAAAGCAGGTATTTAGTGCTGCTGAATAGAGATGGACTTGCGGTTTGCCTGGCGGTCATTTCGCGTTCGCAATTCGCCAAACATGCGAACATATGGTGATGTCCGCCGGCGCCATATTCTTTTGCATTGCACCGAACTTTGACCCATGACACATCCATCAGGTGGGACAGGACAGCCAATTGAGACGTTTCAGCACATGGACACACCCACACCCTATCAAAGAACCCGATCTGGCAGCCATTTTACATTCTGTGTTTTGCCAGTGTATGGGGAGGTAGCTTAGTGGAGCAGGTACAGGCTGTTAGGGACATCAAACGCTAGATAATAGGGCCACAAAAGTCCTTTTAAGGACTGATATAGGTGTGCTATCGATAGGTGTGATATACTGAGGGGTGTGATACACTTATAATATACTTTCTAACATAGAAAGTATATTATAGTGCATTTGTATTGTGCAGCAGTTGTGTGCGGTTTTGCTGCAATACCGCATATATATAGAGGGAAAAACGCTATTGGAACAATTAATTGCAATGGGTATGATATACCTATTGCCCCCTCAAAAAATGTTTGAGGGGTGTGATATACCTATAATATACGTTCTAACATAGAAAGTATATAGTGCATTTGTATTGTGCAGCAGTTATGTGCGGTTCTGCTGCGATACCGCAGCTAGATAGAGGGACAAGAGCTATTGGAACAATTAATGTAACAGGTGTGATAAACCTGTTTCCCCCAAAAAAACTATTTGAGGGGTGTGATATAACTTCTTACACAAAATACTGATTATGGGCTGCAATACCTGTTTCCCCAAACAAACAGTATGGTGTGATATACCTGCTTCCACAAAAAAATAAGTAAGGGATTCGATATACCTACTTAAACAAAATACTTATTAAGCGGTTCAATATAACTGTTTCCACCAAATACTGATTGAGGCCTACGATATATCTGCTTCCACATTATACTGATTAGTGGTTTGATATACCTGTTTCCACAAAATTTTGATTGAGGGCTGCGATATACCTGGTTCCACAAAATACTGAATAAGAAGTTTAATGTACCTGCTTCCACAAAAAACTGATTAAGGGGTTTGATATACCTGTTTTCACCAAATATTAATTAAGGCCCACGATATACATGCTTTCACAAAATACTGCTTAAGGTGTTTGATATACCTGCTTCCACAAAATTCTGATTGAGGGCTGCGATAAACCTGCTTCCAAAAAATACTGATTAAGGTGTTTAATATAACTGCTTCCACAAAATTCTGATTGAGGGCTGTAATATACTTGCTTTCACAAAATACTGAATAAGAAGTTTGATGTACCTGCTTCCACAACATACTGATTGAGGGCTGTGATTTACCTTTCTACACAAAATACTGATTAAGGGGTTTGATATATCTGCTTCCACAAAATACTAATTAAGGGGTTTAATATTCCTGTTTCCACCAAATACTGATTGAGGCCTACGATATACCTGCTTCCGCAAAATACCGATTTAAGAGGTTCAATATACTTGTTTCCACCAAATATTGATTGAGGCCTGCAAAATACCTGCTTCCACAAAATACTGATTAAGGAGTTTGATATACCTTCTTCCACAAAATACTGATTGAGGAGTTTGATATACCTGCTTCCACAAAATATTGATTGAGGGCTGTGATATACCTGCTTCCACAAAATACTGAGTGAGGGATATGATATAGTTGCTTCTACAAAATACTGATTAAGGGTTTTAATATACCTACTATCACAAAATTCTGATTGAGGGCTACGATATACCTGTTTCCACAAAATACTGATTAAGGGGTTCAATATAAATGTTTCCGAAAAAATATTGATTAAGGCCTGCGATATACCTGCTTCCACAAAATACTGATTAAAGGGATTCTGTCACCTCCCCTAAGCCAAAAAATGATTTTAAAGCAGCCATGAAGCACAGCTTACCTGGATTAGGCTGTGCTCTTTTATCTTGAAATCCGTCCAGCAGTTACTGCAAAAAACTACTTTGATTGATATGTAAATGTGTCCTGAAGGTGCCCAGAGGGGCGTTTTTTTCTTCTTAGAGAGCCCAGTACCGCCCCTCTTTCAGTGCCCAGCCCGCCTTCCTTGTACTGTGTAATTTTTGTTTCCACCAAAAATTGATTGAGGCCTGCAAAATGCCTGCTTCCACAAAATACTGATTAAGGGGTTTGATATACCTACTTCCACAAAATACTGATTGAGGAGTTTGATATACCTGCTTCCACAAAATATTGATTGAGGGCTGCGATATACCTGCTTCCACAAAATACTGAGTGAGGGATATGATATAGCTGCTTCTACAAAATACTGATTAAGTGTTTTGATATACCTACTATCACAAAATTCTGATTGAGGACTACGATATACCTGTTTCCACAAAATACTGATTAAGGGGTTCAATATAAATGTTTCTGAAAAAATATTGATTGAGGCCTGCGATATACCTGCTTCCACAAAATACTGATTAAGGGGTTTGATATACCTGCTTCCACAAAATACTGATTGAGGGCTGCGATATACCTGCTTCCACAAAATACTGATTAGGGAGTTTGATATACCTGCTTCCACAAAATACAGATTGAGGGCTACGATATACCTGCTTCCACTAAATACTGATTAAGGAGTTTGATATACCTGCTTCCACAAAATATTGAGGGCTATGATATACCTCCTTCCACAAAATACTGTTTAAGGGGTTCGATATACCTGTTTCCACTAAATATTGATTGAGGCATACAATATACCTACTTTGACAAAATACTGATTAAGGGGTTTGATATAACTGCTTCCAAAAAGTACTGAATGAGGACTGCAATATACCTGTTTCCACAAAATATTGATTGAGGGCTACGATATACCCACTTCCACAAAATAATGATTAATGGGTTTGATATACATGCTTCCACAAAATATTAATTAAGGCCTGCGATATACCAGCTTCCAAAAAAATACTGATTAAGGGGTTTGATTTAACCGGTTTCAAAATAATATTGATTAAAGAGCTACTATATAATGCTTCTACAAAATACTGATTAAGGGGTTCAATATACCTGTTTCCACCAAAAAATGATTGAGGCCTGCGATATACCTGCTTTCACAAAATATTATTATGGGGTTTGATATACCTGCTTCAAAAAAATACTGATTGAGGGCTGCAAAATATATATGCTTTCCCAAAATACTGATTAAAGGGTACGATATGCCTCTGTCCACCAAATATTAATTGAGGCCTGCAATATACCTGCTTTGAAAAAATACTGTTTAACGGGTTTGATATACCTGCTTCCACAAAAAATTGATTGAGGTCTGCTTTATACCTGCTTCCACAAAATACTGATTAAGGGCTACAATATTCCTGCTTTAACAAAACACTGACTAAGCGGTTTGATATATCTGTTTCCACCCAACATTGATTGAAGCCTACGATATACCTGCTTACACAAAATATTGATTGAGGGGTTTGATATACCTGCTGGCACAAGATACTGATTGAAGGGCTGCAATATACCTGTTTCTACCAAATACTGATTAAGGGGTTTGATATATCTGTTTCCACCAAATATTGATTTAGGCCTGCGATATACCTGCTTCCAAAACATACTGATTAAGGAGTATGATATACCTGCTTCCACAAAATATTGAGGGCTATGATATACCTCCTTCCACAAAATACTGTTTAAGGGGTTTGATATACCTGTTTCCACCAAATATTGATTGAGGTATACGATATACCTACTTTGACAAAATACTGATTAAGGGGTTTGATATAACTGCTTCCAAAAAGTACTGAATGAGGACTGCAATATACCTGTTTCCACAAAATATTGATTGAGGGCTACGATATACCCGCTTCCACAAAATACTGATTAACGGGTTTGATATACATGCTTCCACAAAATATTAATTAAGGCCTGCGATATACCAGCTCCCCAAAAAATACTGATTAAGGGGTTTGATTTAACCGGTTTCAAAATAATATTGAATAAAGGGCTACTATATAATGCTTCCACAAAATACTGATTAAGGGGTTCGAAATTCCTTTTTCCACCAAATATTGATTGAGGCCTGCGATATACCTGCTTCCACAAAATATTATTATGGGGTTTGATATACCTGCTTCAAAAAAAATACTGATTGAGGGCTGAAAAATATATATGCTTTCACAAAATTCTGATTAAAGGGTACGACATGCCTCTGTCCACCAAATATTAATTGAGGCCTGCAATATACCTGCTTTCAAAACATACTGATTAAGTAGTTTGATATACCTGCTTCCACAAAATATTGAGGGCTATGATATACCTCCTTCCACAAAATACTGTTTAAGGGGTTTGATATACCTGTTTCCACCAAATACTGATTGAGGTATACGATATACCTACTTTCACAAAATACTGATTAAGGGGTTTGATATAACTGCTTCCAAAAAGTACTGAATGAGGACTGCAATATACCTGTTTCCTTAAAATGTTGATTGAGGGCTACGATATACCCGCTTCTCACAAAATACTGATTAACGGGTTTGATATACATGCTTCCACAAAATATTAATAAAGGCCTGCGATATACCAGCTCCCAGATGACCTGGCCTACACAGTCACCGGACCTGAACCCAATCGAGGTTTGGGGTGAGCTGGACCGCAGAGTGAAGGCAAAAGGGCCAACAAGTACTAAGCATCTCTTGGAACTCCTTCAAGACTGTTGGAAGACCATTTCAGGTGACTACCTCTTGAAGCTCATCAAGAGAATGCCAAGAGTGTGCAAAGCAGTAATCAAAGCAAAAGGTGGCTACTTTGAAGAACCTAGAATATGACATATTTTCTGTTGTTTCACACTTTTTTGTTATGTATATAATTCCACATGTGTTAATTCATAGTTTTGATGCCTTCAGTGTGAATCTACAATTTTCATAGTCATGAAAATAAAGAAAACTCTTTGAATGAGAAGCTGTGTCCAAACTTTTGGTCTGTACTGTATCTGTTTCCACCCAACATTTATTGAAGCCTACGATATACCTGCTTACACAAAATACTGATTGAGGGGTTTGACATACCTGCTGCCACAAGATACTGAGTGAAGGGCTGCGATATACCTGTTTCTACCAAATACTGATTAAGGGGTTCGATATACCTGTTTCCACCAAATATTGATTTAGGCCTGCGATATACCTGCTTCCAAAACATACTGATTAAGGGGTTTGATATACCTGCTTCTGAAAAATTCTGATTGAGGGCTGCGGAATACCTGCTTCCACAAAATATTGATTAAAGGGTTTGATATACCTTCTTCCACAAAATAGTGATTAGGGGATGTGATATACCTGCTTCCACAAACTACTGATTAAATGGTTTGATATAGCTGCTTCCACAAAATACCGATTGAGGGTTGCAATATACCTACTTTCACAAAATACTAATTAAGTGGTTTGATATACCTGCTCACAGAAAATATTGATTGAGGGCTGCGATATACCTTGCTTCCACAAAATATTGATTAGGGGTTAGATATTCCTGGTTTAACAAGATACTGACTAAGGAGTTTGATATACCTGTTTCCACCCAACATGGATTAAAGCCTACGATATACCTACTTCCACAAAATACAGATTAAGGGGTTTGATATACCTGCTTCCACAAAATACTGATTGAGGGTTGCGATATACCTGCTTTCACAAAATACTGATTAAGTGGTTTGATATACCTGCTTCCACAAAATACTGATTAAGGGATATGATATATCTGCTTCCACAAAATACTGATTGAGGGTTGCAATATACCTGCTTTCACAAAATACTGATTACGTGGTTGGATATACCTGCTTCCACAAAATACTGATTAAGGGGTTTGATATATCTGCTTTCACAAAATACTGAATGAGTGCTGCGAAATACCTGCTTCCCTAAAATATTGATCAAAGGGTTTGATATACCTGTTTTTACCAAATATTGTTTAAGGCCTACAATCTACCTGCTTCCGCAAAATATTGATTAAGGGGTTTTATATACCTGCTACCACAAAATTCTGTTTGAGGGCTGCGATATACCTTCATCCACAAAATACTGAATAAGGGGTTTGATATACCTGCTTCCACAAAATACTGATTAAAGGATACAATATATATGCTTCCATAAAATACTGATTAAGGTGTTTGATATGCCTACTTCCACAAAATACTGATTGAGGGCTACAATATACTTGCTTTCACAAAACACTGATTAAGGGGTTTGATATACCTGCTTCCACAAAATACTTATTAAAGGCTACAATATACCTGCTTCCACAAAATATTGATTAAGGGTTTTGATATACTTGTTTACACCAAATATTGATTGAGGGCTGTGATATACCTACTTCAAGCAAATACTGATTAAGGGGTTCGATAAAACTGTTTATAACAAATTCTGTGTGAGGCCCACGATATACCTGCTTCCACAAAATACTGATTAAGAGCTACGATATACCTGCTTCCACAAAATACAGATTAAGGAGTTTCATTTATCTGTTTCCACCAAATATTGATTGAGGCCTACGATATGCCTGCTTCCACAAAAAACTGATTAAGGGGTTCGATATACTTGTTTCCACAAAATCGTAATTAAGGGGGTCGATATATGTTTCCACCAAATTTTTATTGAGGCCTGCGATATACCTGCTTCCACAAAATACTGTTTGAGGGCTCCGATATACCTGCTTCCAGAAAATATTGATTAAGGGGTTTGATATACCTGCTTCCACAAAATACTGATTGAGGGCTCCGATATACCTGCTTCCACAAAATATTGATTAAGGGCTTTAATATACAGTGGGATGCAAAAGTTTGGGCAACCTTGTTAATCGTCAGGATTTTTCTGTATAAATCGTTGGTTGTTACGATTAGGGATGAGCGAACTCGAACTGTATAGTTCGGGTTCGTACCGAATTTTGGGGTGTCCGTGACACGGACCCGAACCCGGACATTTTCGTAAAAGTCCGGGTTCGGGTTCGGTGTTCGTCGCTTTCTTCGCGCTTTTGTGACGCTTTCTTGGCGCTTTTTGAAAGGCTGCAAAGCAGCCAATCAACAAGCGTCATACTACTTGCCCCAAGAGGCCATCACAGCCATGCCTACTATTGGCATGGCTGTGATTGGCCAGAGCACCATGTGACCCAGCCTCTATTTAAGCTGGAGTCACATAGCGCCGCCCGTCACTCTGCTCTGATTAGCGTAGGGAGAGGTTGCGGCTGCGACAGTAGGGCGAGATTAGGCAGATTAACTCCTCCAAAGGACTTGATTAACTGATCGATCTGCAGCTGTGGATCATTGAGCTGCTGATCCTCAATTGCTCACTGTTTTTAGGCTGCACAGACCGTTTGTCAGTCTCATTTTTCTGGGGTGATCGGCGGCCATTTTGTGTCTTGTGGTGCGCCAGCACAAGCTGCGACCAAGTGCATTTAACCCTCAATGGTGTGGTTGTTTTTTGGCTAAAGCCTACATCAGGGTGAAGCTGTCACACCAAGTGCATTTAACCAGCAATAGTCTGTTCATTTTTTGGCCATATACAAAATCAGGGGCAAGCTGCGCCTGTCACCAAGTGCATTTAACCCTCAATGGTGTGGTTGTTTTTTGGCTAAAGCCTACATCAGGGTGAAGCTGTCACACCAAGTGCATTTAACCAGCAATAGTCTGTTCATTTTTTGGCCATATACAAAATCAGGGGCAAGCTGCGCCTGTCACCAAGTGCATTTAACCCTCAATGGTGTGGTTGTTTTTTGGCTAAAGCCTACATCAGGGTGAAGCTGTCACACCAAGTGCATTTAACCAGCAATAGTCTGTTCATTTTTTGGCCATATACAAAATCAGGGGCAAGCTGCGCCTGTCACCAAGTGCATTTAACCCTCAATGGTGTGGTTGTTTTTTGGCTAAAGCCTACATCAGGGTGAAGCTGTCACACCAAGTGCATTTAACCAGCAATAGTCTGTTTATTTTTTGGCCATATCCCAGTCTAATTCTGTCACTAAATCCATACCGGTCACCCAGCGCCTAAATACTAGGCCTCAAATTTATATCCAGCTAAATCTGTCCCTAGTGCTGTAGCTGGGCGAGTTATTTAGTGTCCGTTCAAGCACATTTCTTGTTCTGGGTTGAAATACAATTCCCAATTTAGCAATTTCATAATTTAGTGGTTCCTGCTATATCAGAGCTATTTGAAATCTATCCCTAAAAGGGTATATAATATTGAAGGTGCACATTGGGTCATTCAGAATAACTTCACACACACCCGCTACTGTGTATTTCCAAGTCTAATTCTGTCACTAAACCCATACCTGTCACCCAGCGCCTAAATACTAGGCCTCAAATTTAAATCCCTCTAAATCTCTCGTTACCCGCTGTACTGTTGTTGCTGGGCAAGATATTTAGTGTCCGTCAAAGCACATTTTTTGTTCTGGGTTGAAGTACAATTCCCAATTTAGCAATTTCATAATTTAGTGGTTCCTGCTATATCAGAGCTATTTGGAATCTATCCCTAAAAGGGTATATAATATTGAAGGTGCACATTGGGTCATTCAGAATAACTTCACACACACCCGCTACTGTGTATTTCCAAGTCTAATTCTGTCACTAAACCCATACCTGTCACCCAGCGCCTAAATACTAGGCCTCAAATTTAAATCCCTCTAAATCTCTCGTTACCCGCTGTACTGTTGTTGCTGGGCAAGATATTTAGTGTCCGTCAAAGCACATTTTTTGTTCTGGGTTGAAGTACAATTCCCAATTTAGCAATTTCATAATTTAGTGGTTTCTGCTATATCAGAGCTATTTGAAATCTATCCCTAAAAGGGTATATAATATTGAAGGTGCACATAGGGTCATTCAGAATAACTTCACACACACGCTTCTGTGCATTTCCAAGTCTAATTCTGTCACTAAATCCATACCGGTGACCCAGCGCCTAAATACTAGGCCTCAAATTTAAATCCCTCTAAATCTCTCGTTACCCACCGCTGTACTGTTGTTGCTGGGCAAGATATTTAGTGTCCGTCAAAGCACATTTTTTGTTCTGGGTTGAAGTACAATTCCCAATTTAGCAATTTCATAATTTAGTGGTTTCTGCTATATCAGAGCTATTTGAAATCTATCCCTAAAAGGGTATATAATATTGAAGGTGCACATAGGGTCATTCAGAATAACTTCACACACACGCTTCTGTGCATTTCCAAGTCTAATTCTGTCACTAAATCCATACCGGTGACCCAGCGCCTAAATACTAGGCCTCAAATTTAAATCCCTCTAAATCTCTCGTTACCCACCGCTGTACTGTTGTTGCTGGGCAAGATATTTAGTGTCCGTCAAAGCACATTTTTTGTTCTGGGTTGAAGTACAATTCCCAATTTAGCAATTTCATAATTTAGTGGTTTCTGCTATATCAGAGCTATTTGAAATCTATCCCTAAAAGGGTATATAATATTGAAGGTGCACATAGGGTCATTCAGAATAACTTCACACACACGCTTCTGTGCATTTCCAAGTCTAATTCTGTCACTAAATCCATACCGGTGACCCAGCGCCTAAATACTAGGCCTCAAATTTAAATCCCTCTAAATCTCTCGTTACCCACCGCTGTACTGTTGTTGCTGGGCAAGATATTTAGTGTCCGTCAAAGCACATTTTTTGTTCTGGGTTGAAGTACAATTCCCAATTTAGCAATTTCATAATTTAGTGGTTTCTGCTATATCAGAGCTATTTGAAATCTATCCCTAAAAGGGTATATAATATTGAAGGTGCACATAGGGTCATTCAGAATAACTTCACACACACGCTTCTGTGCATTTCCAAGTCTAATTCTGTCACTAAATCCATACCGGTGACCCAGCGCCTAAATACTAGGCCTCAAATTTAAATCCCTCTAAATCTCTCGTTACCCACCGCTGTACTGTTGTTGCTGGGAAAGTTATTTAGTGCCCGTCAAAGCACATTTTTTGTTCTGGGTTGAAGTACAATTCCCAATTTAGCAATTTCATAATTTAGTGGTTCCTGCTATATCAGAGCTATTTGAAATCTATCCCAAAAAGGGTATATAATATTCAAGGTGCACATTGGGTCATTCAGAATAACTTCACACACACGCTTCTGTGCATTTCCAAGTCTAATTCTGTCACTAAATCCATACCGGTCACCCAGCGCCTAAATACTAGGCCTCAAATTTATATCCCGCTGAATTTGAATACAATACATTGGGCCAAATAATATATTTGTTGTTGTGGTGAACCATAACAATGAGAAAAACATCTAGTAAGGGACGCGGACGTGGACATGGTCGTGGTGGTGTTAGTGGACCCTCTGGTGCTGGGAGAGGACGTGGCCGTTCTGCCACATCCACACGTCCTAGTGTACCAACTACCTCAGGTCCCAGTAGCCGCCAGAATTTACAGCGATATATGGTGGGGCCCAATGCCGTTCTAAGGATGGTAAGGCCTGAGCAGGTACAGGCATTAGTCAATTGGGTGGCCGACAGTGGATCCAGCACGTTCACATTATCTCCCACCCAGTCTTCTGCAGAAAGCGCACAGATGGCGCCTGAAAACCAACCCCATCAGTCTGTCACATCACCCCCATGCATACCAGGGAAACTGTCTCAGCCTCAAGTTATGCAGCAGTCTCTTATGCTGTTTGAAGACTCCGCTGGCAGGGTTTCCCAAGGGCATCCACCTAGCCCTTCCCCAGCGGTGAAAGACATAGAATGCACTGACGCACAACCACTTATGTTTCCTGATGATGAGGACATGGGAATACCACCTCAGCATGTCTCTGATGATGACGAAACACAGGTGCCAACTGCTGCGTCTTTCTGCAGTGTGCAGACTGAACAGGAGGTCAGGGATCAAGACTGGGTGGAAGACGATGCAGGGGACGATGAGGTCCTAGACCCCACATGGAATGAAGGTCGTGCCACTGACTTTCACAGTTCGGAGGAAGAGGCAGTGGTGAGACCGAGCCAACAGCGTAGCAAAAGAGGGAGCAGTGGGCAAAAGCAGAACACCCGCCGCCAAGAGACTCCGCCTGCTACTGACCGCCGCCATCTGGGACCGAGCACCCCAAAGGCAGCTTCAAGGAGTTCCCTGGCATGGCACTTCTTCAAACAATGTGCTGACGACAAGACCCGAGTGGTTTGCACGCTGTGCCATCAGAGCCTGAAGCGAGGCATTAACGTTCTGAACCTGAGCACAACCTGCATGACCAGGCACCTGCATGCAAAGCATGAACTGCAGTGGAGTAAACACCTTAAAACCAAGGAAGTCACTCAGGCTCCCCCTGCTACCTCTTCTGCTGCTGCCGCCTCGGCCTATTCTGCTGCTGCCGCCTCGGCCTCTTCCTCCGCCTCTGGAGGAACGTTGGCACCTGCCGCCCAGCAAACAGGGGATGTACCACCAACACCACCACCACCACCTCCGTCACCAAGCGTCTCAACCATGTCACACGCCAGCGTTCAGCTCTCCATCTCACAAACATTTGATAGAAAGCGTAAATTCCCACCTAGCCACCCTCGATCCCTGGCCCTGAATGCCAGCATTTCTAAACTACTGGCCTATGAAATGCTGTCATTTAGGCTGGTGGACACAGACAGCTTCAAACAGCTCATGTCGCTTGCTGTCCCACAGTATGTTGTTCCCAGCCGGCACTACTTCTCCAAGAGAGCCGTGCCTTCCCTGCACAACCAAGTATCCGATAAAATCAAGTGTGCACTGCGCAACGCCATCTGTAGCAAGGTCCACCTAACCACAGATACGTGGACCAGTAAGCACGGCCAGGGACGCTATATCTCCCTAACTGCACACTGGGTAAATGTAGTGGCAGCTGGGCCCCAGGCGGAGAGCTGTTTGGCGCACGTCCTGCCGCCGCCAAGGATCGCAGGGCAACATTCTTTGCCTCCTGTTGCCACCTCCTCCTTCTCGGCTTCCTCCTCCTCTTCTTCCACCTGCTCATCCAGTCAGCCACACACCTTCACCACCAACTTCAGCACAGCCCGGGGTAAACGTCAGCAGGCCATTCTGAAACTCATATGTTTGGGGGACAGGCCCCACACCGCACAGGAGTTGTGGCGGGGTATTGAACAACAGACCGACGAGTGGTTGCTGCCGGTGAGCCTCAAGCCCGGCCTGGTGGTGTGTGATAATGGGCGAAATCTCGTTGCAGCTCTGGGACTAGCCAATTTGACGCACATCCCTTGCTTGGCGCATGTGCTGAATTTGGTGGTGCAGAAGTTCATTCACAACTACCCCGACATGTCAGAGCTGCTGCATAAAGTGCGGGCCGTCTGTTCGCGCTTCCGGCGTTCACATCCTGCCGCTGCTCGCCTGTCTGCGCTACAGCGTAACTTCGGCCTTCCCGCTCACCGCCTCATATGCGACGTGCCCACCAGGTGGAACTCCACCTTGCACATGCTGGACAGACTGTGCGAGCAGCAGCAGGCCATAGTGGAGTTTCAGCTGCAGCACGCACGGGTCAGTCGCACTACAGAACAGCACCACTTCACCACCAATGACTGGGCCTCCATGCGAGACCTGTGTGCCCTGTTGCGCTGTTTCGAGTACTCCACCAACATGGCCAGTGGCGATGACACCGTTATCAGCGTTACAATACCACTTCTATGTCTCCTTGAGAAAACACTTAGGGCGATGATGGAACAGGAGGTGGCCCAGGAGGAGGAGGAGGAGGATGAGGAAGAGGGGTCATTTTTAGCACTTTCAGGCCAGTCTCTTCGAAGTGACTCAGAGGGAGGTTTTTTGCAACAGCAGAGGCCAGGTACAAATGTGGCCAGCCAGGGCCCACTACTGGAGGACGAGGAGGACGAGGATGAGGAGGAGGTGGAGGAGGATGAGGATGAAGCATGGTCACAGCGGGGTGGCACCCAACGCAGCTCGGGTCCATCACTGGTGCGTGGCTGGGGGGAAAGGCAGGACGATGACGATACGCCTCCCACAGAGGACAGCTTGTCCTTACCCCTGGGCAGCCTGGCACACATGAGCGACTACATGCTGCAGTGCCTGCGCAACGACAGCAGAGTTGCCCACATTTTAACCTGTGCGGACTACTGGGTTGCCACCCTGCTGGATCCACGCTACAAAGACAATGTGCCCACCTTACTTCCTGCACTGGAGCGTGATAGGAAGATGCGCGAGTACAAGCGCACGTTGGTAGACGCGCTACTGAGAGCATTCCCAAATGTCACAGGGGAACAAGTGGAAGCCCAAGGCCAAGGCAGAGGAGGAGCAAGAGGTCGCCAAGGCAGCTGTGTCACGGCCAGCTCCTCTGAGGGCAGGGTTAGCATGGCAGAGATGTGGAAAACTTTTGTCAACACGCCACAGCTAACTGCACCACCACCTGATACGCAACGTGTTAGCAGGAGGCAACATTTCACTAACATGGTGGAACAGTACGTGTGCACACCCCTCC
Source organism: Bufo gargarizans (assembly GCF_014858855.1). Taxonomy (NCBI): domain Eukaryota; kingdom Metazoa; phylum Chordata; class Amphibia; order Anura; family Bufonidae; genus Bufo; species Bufo gargarizans. The sequence continues at coordinate 566,589,730 of NC_058081.1, read as the reverse complement.
ACGTACTGACTGATGGTTCGGCCCCATTCAACTTCTGGGTCTCTAAATTGTCCACGTGGCCAGAGCTAGCCTTTTATGCCTTGGAGGTGCTGGCCTGCCCGGCAGCCAGCGTTTTGTCTGAACGTGTATTCAGCACGGCAGGGGGCGTCATTACAGACAAACGCAGCCGCCTGTCTACAGCCAATGTGGACAAGCTGACGTTCATAAAAATGAACCAGGCATGGATCCCACAGGACCTGTCCGTCCCTTGTCCAGATTAGACATTAACTACCTCCCCATAACCATATATTATTGGACTCCAGGGCACTTCCTCATTCAATCCTATTTTTATTTTCATTTTACCATTATATTGCGATGCTACCCAAAGTTGAATGAACCTCTCCTCTGCCTGTGTGCTAGGCCTAAATATATGCCAATGGACTGTTGCAGTGGTGGCTGACATGAAGCCTGATTCTCTGCTATGACATGCAGACTAATTCTCTGCTGACATGAAGCCAGATTGTCTGTTACGGGACCTCTCTCCTCTGCCTGGGTGCTGGGCCTAAATTTATGACAATGGACTGTTGCAGTGGTGGCTGACGTGAAGCCTGATTCTCTGCTATGACATGCAGACTGATTCTCTGCTGACATGAAGCCAGATCCTCTGTTACGGGACCTCTCTCCTCTGCCTGGGTGCTGGGCCTAAATTTATGACAATGGACTGTTGCAGTGGTGGCTGACGTGAAGCCTGATTCTCTGCTATGACATGCAGACTGATTCTCTGCTGACATGAAGCCAGATCCTCTGTTACGGGACCTCTCTCCTCTGCCTGGGTGCTGGGCCTGAATATATGCCAATGGACTGTTGCAGTGGTGGGTGACGTGAAGCCTCATTCTCTGCTATGACATGCAGACTGATTCTCTGCTGACATGAAGCCAGATCCTCTGTTACGGGACCTCTCTCCTCTGCCTGGGTGCTGGGCCTAAATTTATGACAATGGACTGTTGCAGTGGTGGCTGACGTGAAGCCTGATTCTCTGCTATGACATGCAGACTGATTCTCTGCTGACATGAAGCCAGATCCTCTGTTACGGGACCTCTCTCCTCTGCCTGGGTGCTGGGCCTGAATATATGCCAATGGACTGTTGCAGTGGTGGGTGACGTGAAGCCTCATTCTCTGCTATGACATGCAGACTAATTCTCTGCTGACATGAAGCCAGATTGTCTGTTACGGGACCTCTCTCCTCTGCCTGTGTGTGTGCTGGGCCTAAATATATGCCAATGGACTGTTGCAGTGGTGGCTGACGTGAAGCCTCATTCTCTGCTATGACATGCAGACTGATTCTCTGCTGACATGAAGCCAGATCCTCTGTTACGGGACCTCTCTCCTCTGCCTGGGTGCTGGGCCTAAATTTATGACAATGGACTGTTGCAGTGGTGGCTGACGTGAAGCCTGATTCTCTGCTATGACATGCAGACTGATTCTCTGCTGTCATGAAGCCAGATTGTCTGTTACGGGACCTTTCTCCTCTACCTGGGTTCTGGGCCTAAATTTATGAAAATTGACTCTTACAGTGGTGGGTGACGTGAAGCCTGATTCTCTGCTATGATATGAAGACTGATTCTCTGCTGACATGAAGCCAGATTGTCTGTTACGGGACCTTTCTCCTCTGCCTGGGTTCTGGGCCTAAATTTATGAAAATTGACTCTTACAGTGGTGGGTGACGTGAAGCCTGATTCTCTGCTATGATATGAAGACTGATTCTCTGCTGACATGAAGCCAGATTGTCTGTTACGGGACCTTTCTCCTCTGCCTGGGTTCTGGGCCTAAATTTATGAAAATTGACTCTTACAGTGGTGGGTGACGTGAAGCCTGATTCTCTGCTATGATATGAAGACTGATTCTCTGCTGACATGAAGCCAGATTGTCTGTTACTGGACCTTTCTCCTCTGCCTGGGTTCTGGGCCTAAATTTATGAAAATTGACTCTTACAGTGGTGGGTGACGTGAAGCCTGATTCTCTGCTATGATATGAAGACTGATTCTCTGCTGACATGAAGCCAGATTGTCTGTTACGGGACCTTTCTCCTCTGCCTGGGTTCTGGGCCTAAATTTATGAAAATTGACTCTTACAGTGGTGGGTGACGTGAAGCCTGATTCTCTGCTATGATATGAAGACTGATTCTCTGCTGACATGAAGCCAGATTCTCTGTTACGGGACCTCTCTCCTCTGCCTGGGTGCTGGGCCTAAATTTATGACAATGGACTGTTGCAGTGGTGGCTGACGTGAAGCCTGATTCTCTGCTATGACATGCAGACTGATTCTCTGCTGACATGAAGCCAGATTCTCTGTTACGGGACCTCTCTCCTCTGCCTGTGTGTGTGCTGGGCCTAAATATATGCCAATGGACTGTTGCAGTGGTGGCTGACGTGAAGCCTGATTCTCTGCTATGACATGCAGACTAATTCTCTGCTGACATGAAGACAGATTCTCTGTTACGGGACCTCTCTCCTCTGCCTGGGTGCCGGGGCCTAAATATCTGAGAATGGACTGTTCCAGTGGTGGGTGACGGGAAGCCAGATTCTCTGCTATGGAACCTCTCTCCAATTGATTTTGGTTAATTTTTATTTATTTAATTTTTATTTTAATTCATTTCCCTATCCACATTTGTTTGCAGGGGATTTACCTACATGTTGCTGCCTTTTGCAGCCCTCTAGCTCTTTCCTGGGCTGTTTTACAGCCTTTTTAGTGCCGAAAAGTTCGGGTCCCCATTGACTTCAATGGGGTTCGGGTTCGGGACGAAGTTCGGATCGGGTTCGGATCCCGAACCCGAACATTTCCGGGATGTTCGGCCGAACTTCTCGAACCCGAACATCCAGGTGTTCGCTCAACTCTAGTTACGATAAAAAATGTCAGTAAAATATATCATATAGGAGACACACACAGTGATATTTGAGAAGTGAAATTAAGTTTATTGGATTTATAGAAAGTGTGCTATAATTGTTTAAACAAAATTAGGCAGGTGCATACATTTGGGCACTGTTGTTGTTGTCATTTTATTGATTCCAAAACCTTTAGAACTAATTATTGGAACTCAAATTGGCTTAGTAAGCTCAGTGACCCCTGACCTACATACACAGGTGAATCCAATTATGAGAAAGAGTATTTAAGGGGGTCAATTGTAAGTTTCCCTCCTCTTTTAATTTTATCTGAAGAGTAGCAACATGGGGGTCTCAAAACAACTCTTAAATGACCTGAAGACAAATATTGTTCACCATCATGGTTTAGAGGAAGGATACAGAAAGCTGTCTCAGAGATTTCCGCTGTCTGTTTCCACAGTTAGGAACATATTGAGGAAATGGAAGACCACAGGCTCAGTTCAAGTTAAGGCTCGAAGTGGCAGACCAAGAAAAATCTCGGATAGACAGAAGCGACGAATGGTGAGAGCAGTCAGAGTCAACCCACAGACCAGCACCAAAGACCTACAACATCATCTTGCTGCAGATGGAGTCACTGTGCATCGTTCAACCATTTGGCGCACTTTACACAAGGACATGCTGTATGAAAGAGAGTGATTGTCACGGCCATGGCTATGACCGTGACTCCTTAACCGCATGCGGTTGCCTGCGGTTTAGTTTGAGTGTTCAACCACAGATGAGGGCCGCTGGTGTGTGGCCTCACTTGTGGTTGCCGCGGGAAACTAGTTGTGTTGTGTATGTGTCAGCAGAGCAGCCTGAGCGGTGCTAGGCAGCTTGCTGCAGTGGCATGCGGTTACACCTGACAACCTCTAAGTTAGGTGTGTGTGTGTATGGTGTGCACTGTGTTTTATGTTATTGTGTGCACTTCCCCTTTAAGTGGTGTTTTCCCTTCCCTGGTGGTGGAAGGGTTAACTCCCTTTCTGTGTGTGTGAGACACTGGGTGTGTCTGTGTGGGTGTGGCCACTTAGGCCTATAAAGCCTCTGTGTTTGGCATGGCTCAGGGGGTTGCTTCAGCCATGCTTAGCTGGAGCAGCCTCCTGTGAACTCCATCTGCCAGTGGGGGCCACCCTTGTGGTCATAAAACAAATTGTCATTCTTAAGTTTATGTCAAGTTTATGTGTGATGTCTATTTGATGTTTTCCTTGTTTTTCTGTGCAGCTATGGATCTGGGTCTCTGTGTGTGGATGCGTTGGGATCTTCAGCTTGCCTCCACAAGGATCCAGTCAGCTAGGCTGTGGCAGGTAGGTGGAACTGGTTCAGTTCACCTGCCATATCCATAGATCTGTTTGTGTTTCCCCTTTTCCCTGCAGCTTGGCCAGTGAGACCCCTGTTCCTCCGTGTCCAGAAGGAACAGGCTTTCTTACCCTGACTCCTAGTCCAGGGACCGGTCGGAGGGTGAGTTAGGGATCCGAGGTTCCTGAGCATGGGTCCTCCTACCTTAAAGGTCGGCCCATGCAGCTAGGAGTTAGGGTCAGGTTAGGGACGCTTTAGGAGGTGACCTGCTCCCTAATCCTGTCGTCCTGGCCGAGCAGCCTAACATCTTCTGGCATCGCACGGCTGAGGGTTATCCCCATCTTCAGCCGTGACAGTGATGCAGAAGAAGCCTTTTCTCCGCCCACAGCACAAAAGTTCCGCTTGAGGTGGGCTAAATTTGGACAAGCCAGCTTAATTTTGGAATAAGGTGCTGTTGACTGATGGAACTAAAATTTAGTTATTTGGCCATAACAAGGGGCGTTATGCATGGAGGAAAAATAACACAGCATTCCAAGAAAAAACCCTTCTACCTACAATAAAATGTGGTGGTTCCATCATGCTGTGGGGCTGTGTGGCCAGTGGAGGGACTGGTAATCTTGTCAAAGTTGAGGGACGCATGGATTCCACTCAGTATCAGCAGATTCTGGAGACCAATGTCCAGGAATCAGTGACAAAGCTGAAGCTGCGCCGGGGCTGGATCTTTCAACAAGACAACGACCCTAAACACTGCTCAAAATCCACTAAGGCATTTATGCAGAGGAACAAGTACAACGTTCTGGAATGGCCATCTCAGTCCCCAGACCTGAATATAATTGAAAATCTGTGGTGTGACTTAACCACTTCCCATCTGGGCCATTTGCCCCCTTTCTGACCAGGCCTAATTTTGCAAAACCGACATATCTCACTTTATGTGGTAATAACTTTGGAACGCCTTTATTTATCCAAGTCATTCAGAGATTGTTTTCTCGTGACACATTGTACTTCATGATAGTCATAAATTTGAGTCAAAATATTTCACCTTTATTTATGAAAAAATCCCAAATTTACCCAAAAATTTGAAAAATTCGCAATTTTCTAAATTTCTATTTCTCTGCTTTTAAAACAGAAAGTGATACCTCATAAAATATTTAATACTTAACATTCCCAATATGTCTACTTTATGTTGGCATCATTTTGGAATTGTCATTTTATTTTTTTAGGACGTTAGAAGGCTTAGAAGTTTAGAAGAAATTCTTCAAATTTTTAAGAAAATTGCCAAAACCCACTTTATAAGGACCAGTTCAGGTCTGAAGTCACTTTGTGGGGCCTACATAGTGGATACCCCTATAAATGACCCCATTGTAGAAACTACACCCCTCAAGGTATTCAAAACCGATTTTACAAACTTTGTTAACCCTTTAGGCGTTCCACAAGAATTAAAGGAAAATGGAGATCAAATTTTTAAATTTCACTTTTTTGGCAGATTTTCCATTTTAATCCAATTTTTTCTTTAACACATCGATGGTTAACAGCCAAACAAAACTCAATATTTATTACCCAGATTCTGCGGTTTACAGAAACACCCCACATGTGGTTAAAAACTGCTGTATGGGCACACGGCAGGGCGCAGAAGAAAAGGAACTCCACATGGTTTTTAGATGCCATGTCCCATTTGAAGCCCCCTGATGCACCCTTACAGTAGAAACTCCCAAGAAGTGACCCCATTTTGGAAACTAGGGGATAAGGTGCCAGTTTTATTAGTACTATTTTTGGGTACATATGATTTTTTGATCATTCATTATAACACTTTATGGGGCAAGGTGACCAAAAAATTGGTTGTTTTAGCACAGTTTCTATTTATTTATTTTTACAGCGTTCACCTGAGGGGTTCAGTCAAGTGACATTTTTATAGAGCAGATTGTTACGGACGTGGCGATACCTAATATGTATACTTTTTCTCATTTATTAAAGTTTTACACAATAATAGTATTTTTGAAACAAAAAAATTATGTTTTAATGTGTCCATGTTCTGAGAGCTATAGTTTTTTTATTTTTTGAGACATTTTCTTATGTAGGGGCTCATTTTTTGCGGGATGAGGTGACGGTTTTATTGGTACCATTTTGTGGGACATACGCATTTTTGATCACTTGGTGTTGCATCTTTTGTGATGCAAGGTGACAAAAATTGCTTGTTTTGACAGTTTTTTTTTAATTTTTTTACGGTGTTCATCTGAGGGGTTAGCTCATGTGATATTTTTATAGAGCTGGTTTTTACGGACGCGGCAATACCTAATATGTATACTTTTTTTATTTGTTTCACTTTAACACAATAATAGCATTTTTGAAACCAAAAAATGATGTTTTAGTGTCTCCATGTTCTAAGAGCTATAGTTTTTTTATTTTTTGAGAGATTTTCTTATGTAGGGGCTCATTTTTTGCGGGATGAGGTGACGGTTTTATTGGTACCATTTTGTGGGACATACGCATTTTTGATCACTTGGTGTTGCACCTTTTGTGATGCAAGGTGACAAAAATTGCTTGTTTTGACACAGTTTTTTTTTTTTTTTTTTTACGGTGTTCACCCGAGGGGTTAGGTTAGGTTATGTGATATTTTTATAGAGCTGGTTTTTACGGACGCGGCAATACCAAATATGTCTATTTTATTTAATTTTTTCTATTTTTAAATTTTTTTTTTTATTCCTTACTTGGGGACCTTTTTTTTTTTACATGTGAAACTTTATTTTATTTTATTTTTTCAACCCTTTATTTTTTTTTACACTTTTCGTCCCCCATAAGGTCATACAAGACCTCTGGGGGACATTTGCTTCACTTTTTCATTTTTTTTTCACTGTTGATTTCTCCTGTAACTGGGGCAGACATAGAGGTCCACCCATAGGACGTTTATATCCTATGGGCGGACGTAAAGTGGTTAAAGAGAGATGTTCCTGCTCAGAAGCCATCAAACCTGCATGAACTAAAGATGTTTTGTAAAGAGGAATGGTCCAAAATACCTTCAACCAGAATCCAGACTCTCATTGGAACCTACAGGAAGCGTTTAGAGGCTGTAATTTCTGCAAAAGGAGGATCTACTAAATATTGATTTCATTTCTTTTTTTGTGGTGCCCAAATTTATGCACCTGCCTACTTTTGTTTAAACAATTATAGCACACTTTCTGTAAACTCAAACTTAATTTCACTTCTCAAATATCACTGTGTGTGTCTCCTATATGATATATTTAACTGACATTTTTTATCGTTACAACCAACAATTTATACAGGAAAATCATGACGATTAACAAGGTTGCCCAAACTTTCGCATCCCACTGTACCTGCTTCCACAAAATAGTGATTGAGGGCTGCGATATACCTGCTTTCACAAAAAACTGATTAAGTGTTTTGATATACCTGTTTCCACCAAAAATTGATTGAAGCTTACGATATACCTGCTTCCACAAAAAAACTGATTAAGGGGTCTGATATACCTGCTTCCAAAAAATACTGATTGAGGGCTGCGATATACCTGCTCCTACAAAATACTGATTGAGGGCTGCGATATACCTGCTCCTACAAAATACTGATTATGGGGTTCGATATACAGTACAGACCAAAAGTTTGGACACACCTTCTCATTCAAAGAGTTTTCTTTATTTTCATAAATATGAAAATTGTAGATTTACACTGAAGGCATCAAAACTATGAATTAACACATGTGGAATTATATACATAACAAAAAAGTGTGAAACAACTGAAAATATGTCATATTCTTGGTTCTTTAAAGTAGCCACATTTTGCTTTGATTACTGCTTTGCACACTCTTGGCATTCTCTTGTTGAGCTTCAAGAGGCAGTCACCTGAAATGGTTTTCACTTCACAGGTGTGCCTTGTCAGGTTTAATAAGTGGGATTTCTTGCCTTATAAATGGGGTTGGGACCATCAGTTGCGTTGTGGAGAAGTCAGGTGGATACACAGCTGATAGTCCTACTGAATAGACTGTTAGAATTTGTATTATGGCAAGAAAAAAAGCAGCAAAGAAGTAAAGAAAAACGAGCGGCCATCATTACTTTAAGAAATGAAGTTCAGTCAGTCCGAAAAATTGGGAAAACTTTGAAAGTGTCCCCAAGTGCAGTCACAAAAACCATCAAGCGCTACAAATAAACTGGCTCACATGCGGACCACCACAGGAAAGGAAGACCAAGAGTCACCTCTGCTGCGGAGGATAAGTTCATCCCAGTCACCAGCCTCAGAAATCGCAGGTTAACAGCAGCTCAGATTAGAGACCAGGTCAATGCCACACAGAGTTCTAGCAGCAGACACATCTCTAGAACAACTGTTAAGAGGAGACTGTGTGAATCAGGCCTTCATGGTAGAATATCTGCTAGGAAACCACTGCTAAGGACAGGCAACCAGCAGAAGAGACTTGTTTGGGCTAAAGAACACAAGGAATGGACATTAGACCAGTGGAAATCTGTGCTTTAGTCTAATGAGTCCAAATTTGAGATCTTTGGTTCCAACCACTGTGTCTTTGTGCGACGCAGAAAAGGTGAACGGATGGACTCTACATGCCTGGTTCCTACCGTGAAGCATGGAGGAGGAGGTGTGATGGTGTGGGGGTGCTTTGCTGGTGACACTGTTGGGGATTCATTCCAAATTGAAGGCATACGGAACCAGCATGGCTACCACAGCATCTTGCAGCGGCATGCTATTCCATCCGGTTTGCGTTTAGTTGGACCATTATTTATTTTTCAACAGGACAATGACCCCAAACACACCTCCAGGCTGTGTAAGGGCTATTTGACCATGAAGGAGAGTGATGGGGTGCTGCGCCAGATGACCTGGCCTCCACAGTCACCGGACCTGAACCAAATCGAGATGGTTTGGGGTGAGCTGGACCGCAGAGTGAAGGCAAAAGGGCCAACAAGTGCTAAGCATCTCTGGGAACTCCTTCAAGACTGTTGGAAGACCATTTCAGGTGACTACCTCTTGAAGCTCATCAAGAGAATGCCAAGAGTGTGCAAAGCAGTAATCAAAGCAAAAGGTGGCTACTTTGAAGAACCTAGAATATGACATATTTTCAGTTGTTTCACACTTTTTTTTGTTATGTATATAATTCCATAGTCATGAAAATAAAGAAAACTCTTTGAATGAGAAGGTGTGTCCAAACTTTTGGTCTGTACTGTACCTGTTTCCACCAAATATTGATTGAGGCCTGCAATATTTTTCCTTTCACAAAATAATTATTAAATGTTTTTTTATATACCTGCTTCAATTAAATAGTGATTGAGGTCTGCGATATACCTGCTTCCACAAAATTCTGATTAGGGGTTTGATATACCTGCTTTCACAAAATTCTGATTGAGGGCTGCGATATACCTGCTTCCACAAAATACTGATTAAAGGGTTCGATACACCTGTTTTCACCAAATATTGTTTAAGGCCTACAATATACCTGTTTCCACAAAATATTGATTAAGGGGTTTGATATACCTTCTTTCAAAAATGCTGCTTGAAGGCTGCGATATACCTGCTTCCACAAAATATTGATTAAGGGGTTTGATATACCCGCTTCCACAAAATACTGATTAAAGGCTGCGATATACCTGCTTCCACAAAATTCTGATTAAGGGGTACAATATACCTGTTTCCACCAAATATTTATTGAGGCCTGCGATATACCTGTTTCCACAAAATACTGATTAAGGGTTTTAATATCCCTGCTTCCCTAAAATATTGATTGAGGGCTGCAATATACCTGCTTCCACCCTGTATCTGCACCCTCCTCACTCTCTGCTGTGTGCACCCCCAAATACACCACCACCATAGCCTCTCCACTCAGAGGAATTATTTTCCCATTCATCCCCAGACCTTACTGATGCGCAGCCAATCTTGACATCGAATGAGAAAGATGAGGAAGCAACGGCCGTCATCCATCAGTCTGACGACTGGGGATCAGCTCAAGGAGGGAAGTCCCTGCTGTTGCTGACAACTCTGAGATCTCAAATGTTAGTAGTGGTGAAGGTGATGATGAAAACGTGTCAATGGACGTCACGTGGGTGCCCAAAAGAGAGGAAGAGGAGGGGAGTTCAGAGGGAGAGACGGAGCATCAGAGAGGGAGGAGAAGGAGGAGAAGCATGCACAGCTCGCAGGGCACAGAAGGCAAAAAGCAGACTGCAAATTTATCTGGAGCAAGCCATCCACCATGCACGGTCACTTCAGGTACTCCCAGATTCCGGCACATGGCACCGCAGTGTGGGCTTTTTTTTAACATGTTAGCTGACAATAGTGTTGCCATCTGCAGCCTGTGCTGGCAAAGCATAAGTCGCAGTAAGCCAAGCACTCACCTAGGAACGATCGCCTTAAGAAGGCACCTGGCCTTTCTTCACCGAGCCCAGTGGGAGCAACGCCGTCAGAACCCACAAAGCCACACTCCTGGCGCTTCACGTCCTGCCTCTTCTCACTGGTTGAACCTTCTGACAGCCATCAAGCATTTAACCCATGGCTCCCTTGTGGATTTAGTATTACCGCCAATGATTGCATGCAGGCCTGCCTCTTCTTCTCCTCCTCCTACTTCTCCTCCTCCTACTCCATCCTCCATCTCCTCCTCACCTGACTCCTCCTTTTCCACTGCTACCGCCTCTTCCGCTGTGCCCCCCAAGCTCCCCAGAACCTATTTGATGTCCCAGGTGAGACTTTGCCATGTTGTGCTGCGGCTGTTGTGCCTGGAAGCCAAGAGCCACACCGGTCCTGCACTGCTTTCAGCTCTGCGGTTACAGGCTGATCAGTGGCTAACCCCGCTCAATTTGACAGTTGGTAAAGTGGTGTGTGACAGACAACGGTGCCAATCTGCTGAGCACGCTAAAACAGGGCAAAATGAAACACACGCCGTGCATGGCACACGTCCTGAACTTAGTCGTGCACTGATTTGTTGCCAAATACTCCAGGACATCTTGCAGCAGGCCAGGAAAATCTCTGGCCATTTTAAAAGATCTTACACGGCCATGTCTCTCCTTGCTGATGTTCAGCGGCAACACCACTTGCCTGTCAGACATCTGATTTGTGACAGCCCGACGCTCTGGAAATCCACCTTGTATATGCTTGATAGGCTGCTCCAGTAGAAACCAGAGATACAAAAAAACAACAAAAAAAATGAGGTTAGGAAGACCTTAGGACAAGGAATATCCCACTCGCAAGACGCCAACGGTAATGGGACTATAGATGAAGTGTTATTTCTATGTGAACCAAGAAAAATTGAAAAAATGAATGAAAAAAATGATTGAAAAGATGATCTAGTTATATGAACAACAGCAATAGAGGAGGCTGCTCGGAAAATAGTGTTAGCACCAGGCTAAACACTTAAATAGCCAAAGAGAAGATATGTGTAGGATTTAGTCTATAATATTATTGACCTTCATAACTACCAGATACACACAAAAAGCGCCTAATCCCCACAAACATAAAACTGACCAAATATATATACACGATTCAATGTGGTGATTTAACAAAAGGGATGATCAACCGAATGGAAAGAACACAGATTCAAAGATCGGTAACTTTACAGTTACCGATCTTTGAATCTGTGTTCTTTCCTTGGCGACCTTGGTTGGGGGGTTACTGTCCCAGGTGCATATATACCTGACCGACAGCCCCCCAGTGAAGTAAGTAACTACCATTTGGTTACTTTACATTATCAAATCGCTGATCATTCGGTTAATCATCCCTTTTGTTAAATCACCACATTGAATTGTGTATATATATTTGGTCAGTTTTATGTTTGTGGGGATTAGGCGCTTTGTATGTGTATCTGGTAGTTATGAAGGTCAATAATAATATAGACTAAATCCTACACTTATCTTCTCTTTGGCCAGTAGAAGCCAGCCATTAGCGACTACCTGTATGAACTCTGCAGCAGAACAGGTTCTGGGGAGCTTGGTTTCTTTTCACCGCGGCAGTGGCTGCTGATGTGCGGCGCATGCAGACTTCTGCGGCCATTTGATGAGATCACCAAACTGGTCAGTTGCAGCCAGAGTGCCATCAGTTGCATCATACCTTACGCCTTCTTTCTGGAGTGTGCATTGTGTCGTATCATTGATCAAGCTGTCGAGGAGCAGGAAGATGCTGAATGAATTCCCAGGGGGGGTCTACTCCATCTGAGACAAGTCAGCAGGAGTCTGATAAGGAGTCAGAGGAGGATGGTGGCTGGGGGGAGGAGGAGCAAGAAGAGCAGGCTTTGAGGGGGACTTAAAACTTTTCAGAGATCCATGGAGTTGTCCGTAGCTGGGGGGAGGAGAGCGAGGACGACATTCTCCTGGGCGATGAGCAGGAGCCAGGGCGCTCCACTTCTTCCAATTTAGTGCAAATGTGGGCCTTCATGCTCCACTGTTTGAAGAGAGACCCCCGTATAAAAAGCATAAAGACCAAGGACCAGTACTGGATGGCAACGTACTTAGACAAACACAAAATGGCGGACATGTTACCAGCATCACAGAGAGCTGTCAGAATGCAGCATTTCCAGGCCTTGCTGCGAGAGATGCTGCATTCTGCTGTTGCAGGAGCTGGCAGAGGAATTTCCACCCACAGCGACTACCGCGCCGGCAGGAAGAGGGCGATTTGAAGATGTGTTGGTCACTTCGGATATGAGATCATTCTTGCAACTAACCCATCGACAGCTGCCCTCCGGACAGGTGTCCGACTACATTTGACGCTCTGAGAAGCGCGGAACCCCTTGAATACTGGGTGTGCAGGCTTGACCTGTGGCCAGAGCTGGCACAATTTGGCATGGAACTCTTGGCTTGCCCCTCGTCGAGTGTCCTGTCCAAAAGGACGTTCAGCGCAGCAGGGGGGATCGTGACTGATAAACACACTCACCTAGCTCACGACAGTGTGGACTACCTCACATTTCTAAAAATTAATAGCATGGATCTCTGAGGAATTCAATACATGTGACAACCACGTGCAATTGAATTTCCTCATGCCAGCCCACACATATCCGCCACCACTAAGAACAAAGAATGGTCCTTGTCCATATACAGCTTCATAAAAGGCCTTTTCTGTCAGGTGAATGCCTAATTTTTGGGGCCTGTACTGGTCTACTGTAAAATTTTTAGCCAGTGACAGCCTAATGTACCTCCAGCCACATAATCACAAGTTGTTTTCTGTCAGGTGAATGCCTAATTTTTGGGGCCTGTACTCCCGTGGCCTAAAATACATTTTATCTAGGCTCCAGCAGGGCACATTTTTGAGAGTTTCCCTTTAAGACGCATAAAAATGGCCCCTGATTAAAATACATATTTTTTTGTGGGAATTTTTTCCAATGATCCCCCTCTGGTATATCACTGTCCATGTTGTGGGACTGTTTGTGCACTTCTAGTAAGTATTAGGTGGCTGCAAATATGACTTGAAGGTTTTTCAGGTTCGCCTGCCATTAAAGTCAATAGGGCCCTGCCACAAACGCGCGGTTCGCGAACAATTGATCGCGAACGCACGTTTGCAAACTGTCCCGGCCGATGTTCCTCTATCACTTCTATTGGGGGCATAATAACTGATAAGCGCATCCGCCTGTCAACTGAAAATGCTGACCGGTTGACTCTTATAAAAATGAACAAGGCCTGGATTGCCCTTGACTTCTCTACTCCACCAGAGGAAAGCGGCTGAACATAAAGGCACTTTAAATGTGGCTTTTATGGTGTACTGAATACACTGTATTCCCATGCACGCCTTCCACCACAAAAAAGCGTTTATGGTTTAATCTTCCTTTTCTCGTCCTCCTCCTCCATCATATCAACATGCTTATTAGGCTGCCCTCGCCCTTAATGTTTTAGATGGTCAGATCAGCAGTAGGCCCTTGCCCCTAATGTTTTAGATGGTCAGCTCGGCAGCAGGCCCTCACCCATAATGTTTAAGATGGTCAGCTCGGCAGCAGGCCCTCGCCCATAATGTTTTAGATGGTCAGCTCGGCAGTAGGCCCTCGCCCATAATGTTTTAGATGGTCAGCTCGGCAGTAGGCCCTCGCCCTTAATGTTTTAGATGGTCAGCTCAGCAGCAGGCCCTCGCCCATAATGTTTTAGATGGTCAGCTCGGCAGCAGGCCCTCGCCCATAATGTTTTAGATGGTCAGCTCGGCAGTAGGCCCTCGCCCTTAATGTTTTAGATGGTCAGCTCAGCAGCAGGCCCTCGCCCATAATGTTTTAGATGGTCAGCTCGGCAGCAGGCCCTCGCCCATAATGTTTTAGATGGTCAGCTCGGCAGTAGGCCCTCGACCCTAATGTTTTAGAGTCAGCTCAGCAGCAGACCCTCACCCCTAATGTTTTAGATGGTCAGCTCGGCAGCAGGCCCTCGCCCATAATGTTTTAGATGGTCAGCTCGGCAGCAGGCCCTCGCCCATAATGTTTTAGAAGGTCAGCTCGGCAGCAGGCCCTCGCCCATAATGTTTTAGATGGTCAGCTCAGCAGCAGACCCTCACCCCTAACGTTTTAGATGGTCAGCTCAGCAGCAGGCACTCGCCCATAATGTTTTAGATGGTCACCAGCAGACCCTTGCGCATAATGTTTTTTAGGGTCACCAGCAGGCCATCAATCATAATTTTTCAAGCGTGTGTATGATGCCCTCCTTTATGTGTAATAAAGGGTGTATTGGAGTGTAATCCGTGTACCGGGGTGGGCTCCCCAGGATACAGCGAAGTCACAGATGAGAAAAGCAACACCGACACCAGCTTTCTTTTGCAAGAACAGCAACTTTACTTTAACAGTAGTAATAACACAACAATATAAAGACACTTAGAATATTAGAATATCCCATATTCCAGACTCCCTCCTCCAGTCAGTGTCCCTCTCCGCTGGACAAGCCTAGACCGGTGGCGCACACAACAGAGCCTACAAGTCGTGCTGTGCCACAAAAAGGGGACAAACCTAGCTGGTGGCGGACAAAGCAGAGCCTGCAAGTCATTACCACACCGCAGAACAGTTCGGTGCAGTCTAGCAAAAATAGAACCCTATCTATCTAACTACTTGCAGGCCTATAATCACCAGTGTGCCTCCTTCACAGTAATAATGTCCCTTAATAGTAGTAATGCCCATTGTACCCCCTTCACAGTAATAATGCCCATTATGCCCCATTAATAGTAATAATGTGCATTGTGCCCCCATAATAGTAGTAGTAATGCCCACTGTGCCCCTTCACAGTAATAATGCCCTCTGTGCCCCCTCCATTGTAAAAATCCACATTGTGCCCCCTTAATGGTAGTAATGCCGTCTGTCCTAGTAATGCCCATTGTGCCCACTTCACAGTAATAATGCCCTCTGTGCCCCCTTCAGAGTAGGAAATTACTGTGCACTGTGCCCCCTCCATAGAAATGCCCATTGTGCCCCCTCCAGAGTAGAATTGCCCATTGTGCCCCCTCCAGAGTAGAAATGCCATTGTGCCCCCTCTGTGTTAAAAAAACAACAACAAAAAAACACAGTAACTACTCACCTTGTCCCGTTTCTGAAGCTCGGTCCTCTCTCCCCTGCAGACACAGATCGCTCGGCAGCACTGTGTGAGCAATGCTTATGCAAATTCCAGGCTGCAGGCTCCACCCACACAGGCCAGCAGTGCGATCTGTGCCTGCACGCTGAATGTTGGAACACAGAGAAGGCTTCCTGCTTCACCATTCTGTGCACCGCCGGCCTGAAGGAGAGAAGGAGCGCGGGGAGCTGAGCAGTGAGTGACAGGACATCAGCTCCCGGCGCTTCAGCAATGAGCACTTCCATCTGTATTGATGGAAGCGCTGATTGCTTTTGGACTCTGTCACCCCCTGAGAGCCGGCACCCGGGGGGAACGCCCACCACGCCCCCTCCCTTAGCATGCCACTGGTGCAGACTTAAATTTGAGAATAGCTTGTTTGTATGAGATGAAGTCTTCTTTAGAATTGGTTTTCTACCAGCATCGCTCGGCAGCTCTGGAAGCTTGTCACAGTTTTTTGTGTGGTGAGTCTGCAGAGTTTTTGATTGATTTGCCAGGGCAACTGAGTCAAGGGCTGAAGTAATTGTGGTGTTGTAGAAAGCAGTGGTTGTGTCAGGGAAGATATGGCTTATAGAGGTGATAGAGACTGAGAGTGTGTGAATAAAGAGGTGTTTGAGGTTTCTACTGGGGAAGGGGGGTTGAGAACATAAGAAGATTGTGGTCTGAGAAGAGAAGAGGAGAGGAGAGGAGAGATTGAAAAATTACACTATATAGGGAGCAGAGGTGGGTGAAGACAAGGTCTAGTGTGTGTCCGTCTCTGTGGGTGGCTATAGAGGACCATTGTGTGAGTCCAAAGGAGGAAGTAAGAGATAGGAGTATGGAAGCAGTTGAGTTGTGTGTCAATAAGGATCTTGAAATGCCCCATAATAATCGTAGGGGTGTCTGCGAGCCAAGTATTGAAATGGTTGAAAAAGGCAGTAGTAGTAGGGCCTGGGGGATGGTAAATGACAGCTATTAGGAGGTTGGAGGGAGAGAAGATGCGGATGGGGTGTGCTTCAAAAGAGGGGAGGTTGTTAAAGGGTGGCGATGGATTGAAAGAGCAGTTACCTTAGAAGAGGAGACCCACACCACCACCATGTTTGTCCGGACGGGGAGTTTGATCAAACGGAAATTTCCCATAGGATAATGTGCAGGGGAGACTTGGTGTTGGTGTCAGCCATGTTCCTGTGAGTTCAAGGAATGTAAGTTTCTGGGAAAAAGAGGTTGTGGATGTAAGAACAAGATTTACAAATGGAACGAGAATTCCATAAGGCTCCTGATAGAGAGAGTGGGGGACTAGGGGTCAAGTAAATGGGTATAAGGTTAGAGGAGTGGGGTGGATAGAATGGTGGGGATTAGACGAGGGGGTCCAGGATTAGGAGGTATGTCTCCAGCAGAAAGGAGAAGTAGAGAGAGGGATAGCAATTGAGAGTAGGATAAAGCAAGAGGGGGCTGACTGTGTCTAGATGAGGAGGTTTGAGGATTTAGGAGCAGTGAAGGCCAGTTCGCAGTGTTTGCCAGCGAACACATGCGATCTGCCATCTTAACTGACAAGTCTGGCAGGCCGTTCTCAGGAACTGCCTGCTCCCGAAGACCGCATTTCATTTCAGACCGGCTCGCGCACAGGCACAGGTAAGGACTTACCTGTGCCTCGCCAGACGTGTCAGTTAAGATGGCAGATTGCATGTGTTCGCTGGCCATCTCTATTTAGGAGGAGCTCAGCAGAAATGGCCAGGTGAGAAGATAGAGGGGAAGGTGAGATGAATAGCTTTGTGGCTGGTTTAGGAATACTGGGGTAATAAGAATGTGAACAAATATAGAAAATTCTGAAGGGTTTACAAACTTTAAAGGAACACTGTACCAGAAAAGAATTACTACAATGATACTCCTGAATTCAAAAATATTAATATAATACTGCTCCAGATTATCCGTAGTTATTTTCCACTTATAAACAGCTGAAATAAAGGGAAAGAAACAAAACAAGCAACAACATGGCCTGGCGACGACTACAGCATGAGAGCTGCCAGCATCGTACATTCAGGGCTGCCAGGGACACTTATTATTGGAGATGATGATGATGAATATTTTCCTCTACGCAGGATTTCACTTATTAGTGCTGAAGTCAGCCATGTAAGAGGCTACAGAGAGCTTCCTTCTGTCACCCGGCCACCCTCCTGATTACTAGTATGCACAGAGTCCTCAATTCTCCAATATTATAATATAACAATCATTTGTTTACAGGACAAATTTGTTGACAGTTTTTCTTCTTACTTGTCTATAAGGGGAGCAAACCACTGCACCCCTCCCTGAATTCTAACACAGGAATATCATATTAAAACTCAATGCTCGATGCACTTTCACCAGCCACAAGAGGGAGCCTGCTGCACACCCAGTAGAAAGTAAGCTTCTGCCCCCCTTCCCCTAGTGGTGGCTGTATATATCTGTATACAGTAATCTCCTGAGCTCCACCTAGTGGTGGCTGTATATATCTTTATGTAGTAATCTCCTGAGCTCCCTCTAGTGGTGGCTGTATATATCTGTATGCAGTAATCTCCTGAGCTCCCTCTAGTGGTGGCTGTATATATATGTATGTAGTATTCTCCTGAACGCCCTCTAATGGTAGCTGTATATATCTGTATGTAGTAATCTCCTGAGCTCCCTCTAGTGGTGGCTGTATATATCTGTATGTAGTAATCTCCTGAGCTCCCTCTAGTGGTGGCTGTATATATCTGTATGTAGTAATCTCCTGAGCTTCCTCTAGTGGTGGCTGTATATATCTGTATGTAGTAATCTCCTGAGCTCCCTCTAGTGGTGGCTGTATATATATGTATGTAGTAATCTCCTGAGCTCTCTCTAGTGGTGGCTGTATATATCTGTATGTAGTAATCTCCTGAGCTCCCTCTAGTGGTTGCTGTATATATCAGTATGTAGTAATCTCCTGAGCTCCCTCTAGTGGTTGCTGTATATATCTGTATGTAGTAATCTCCTGAGCTCCCTCTAGTGGTGGCTGTATATATCTGTATGTAGTAATCTCCTGAGCTCCCTCTAGTGGTAGCTATATATATCTGTATGTAGTAATCTCCTGAGCTCCCTCTAGTGGTTGCTGTTTATACCTGTATACAGTAATCTCCTGAGCTCCCTCTAGTGGTGGCTGTATATATCTGTATGTTGTAATCTCCTGAGCTCCATCTAGTGGTGGCTGTATATATCTGTATGTAGTAATCTCCTGAGCTCCCTCTAGTGGTGGCTGTATATATCTGTATGTAGTATTCTCCTGAGCTCCCTCTAGTGGTGGCTGTATATATCTGTATGTAGTAATCCCCTGAGCTTCCTCTAGTGGTGGCTGTATATATCTGTATGTAGTAATCTCCTGAGCTCCCTCTAGTGGTTGCTGTATATATCTGTATGCAGTAATCTCCTGAGCTCCCTCTAGTGGTTGCTGTATATATCTGTATGTAGTAATCCCCTGAGCTTCCTCTAGTGGTGGCTGTATATATCTGTATGTAGTAATCTCCTGAGCTCCCTCTAGTGGTGGCTGTATATATCTGTATGTAGTAATCTCCTGAGCTCCCTCTAGTGGTTGCTGTATATATCTGTATGTAGTAATCTCCTGAGCTCCCTCTAGTGGTGGCTGTATATATCTGTATGTAGTAACCTCCTGAGCTCCCTCTAGTGGTGGCTGTGTATATCTGTATGTAGTAATCTCCTGAGCTCCCTCTAGTGGTGGCTGTATATATCTGTATGTAGTAATCTCCTGAGCTCCCTCTAGTGGTGGCTGTATATATCTGTATGTAGTAATCTCCTGAGCTCCCTCTAGTGGTTGCTGTATATATCTGTATGCAGTCAGCTTTTGAGCTCCCTCTTGTGGTAGTTGCAGACAAACAGATTTTGTTACGTAGCTCTTTGTCGGTGCAGGAGAGGTGGAGTTTCTTATCATAAAACTAGATCTCCTGGAGTGGAACATTTGAGTGACACATCCTATCTACTCGCTTCTTTGACTTTACCAAGTCTTCTCAGTGAGCATATGTTTTTCTGTACTGTTAATGTATATGCATGTTTTTTATGTACTCGTGATGTAACATGTCTTGTTGTGGAAACTTTGAAATAACCAAATTATAAAAAAAAAAAAAGAGAAAACCAGATCTTCTGCCGCTCCAAAGATATTTAGTGTAATTAATCGGCATATGTTGTATGTGCGGAGATACATGGTGTGCAGGAGAGAATATTCACGATATACTTTGTATAGTATAATGTTCAGTGCAGGACGCAGCGTATATCAGTAGATTACCTTGTTTCATTATTTACAGCCTCTCATCCTCTGCAGACTCTCCCCGGCAGGATGATTGTCAGATCACTTTCATAGAAAATAATTCCGGCTGAGCGGTTTGTCAGTGACTCTAGTAATTATCCATCCTAATGTTACCGCCGGTGAATGCTAAGGATTGCGCATGAAGATGTATAAGAAGAATAAGAAGACCCCAGGAGCCACTGTGCTGTCAGGAGGATGAGTAACGAAATGAGTAATCTGCGCTAAACACGATGGAAGATAAGGAAAAGAAGCCGGCATCCTTAAAGAGCCCAGGACTTACAATGTGACGGAGCAATAATAGTGTTCCCCAAAGTATCAGTATTTCAGTGTTAAAGAGACTTTTTTGTGATTTAGATAACTTGGTGGTTTAACAGCCCAAATTTTTTTTTTATAATTTTTGTGGCATTTTTGTGTGATACATGGGGGCTTTTTTTTTTTTTTTTTTTACAAAATACTTATTTTCAAGCCATAGACCTTTATTCTTTAGAAATACAAACTTATTCCAAAATGAACCAATGACATGGCCCCTATTTTGCAACTTGTAGTATGTATAGTTTTACATGAATGGGGCGACTATGGTGATGAATTCGGTTAGCATGTTTTTTTTTCTCATATAAGTTTTTTATTTATTTTAAATTTCCTTATTATACATTTTCAACTGTATTTGGAGCACCCAAAAAGGCACCAGTTATGGATCTGCTAAAACAAAATTAAATTAATACATGGGGGGTAAGTATCCTAGGGGGAAATGTAAATTAATTTGTAATATTATCACTTTTCAGTGGGAGGAGGAAATCCCCTGCTGACAAATCAATCCCCCTTTAATAGGGAAAATAAGTTAAAATTACTATTTTATTAAATATTTACTTTAAATGAAAAGAAAAGTGAATTTAAACCACGAGTGTGAAGGTGTCACCATATGGTCACTGATATTCTATTGCTATACTGACATCCGTCCATTATATTTTCCTGTATCTTGGACTGGCATCAAGGATTTCCTATAGATTTCTGGATCTGCTAAGACCCAGAGCTCTGCTCAGTCCAGGAAATCCGCCGGCGATCCTATGATCACTAGGTCTGGGAGAGGAAGCAGCATAGACTCTTCCTATATTCACTGAAAGGCACTCTCTGAACGCAATGTACTGAGGAAAGAAGAGGGCAATAGAGTTTAGAGGTGTCATGGCTGCCCCCTAAATGACAGGTCCTAGGTGAGATGCGGAGTGGACAGTAGGTGGTCTGTGGAGTTTAATCACAAAAAATCTTTACTTCCAGGAAATTCTCAGACACAATGGTCACAGTTTCCTCCACCAATAGAGGATTTTGTCCAGTCTATCAGTAGAGGGTACAGTTCTCTCTACCAGTTGAAGGCACAGTTCACTCCACCAGTAGAGGGCACAGTTCACTCCACCAGTAGAGGGCACAGTTCACTTCACCAGTAGAGGGCACAGTTCACTCTAACAGTAGAGGGCACAGTTCACTCCACCAGTAGAGGGCACAGTTCACTCCACCAGTAGAGGGCACAGTTCACTCCACCAGTAAACGGCACAGTTCACGACACCAGTAGAGGGTACAGTTCACTCCACCAGCAGAGGGCACAGTTCACGCCACCAGTAGAGTATACAGTTCACGACACCAGAAGAGGGTACAGTCCACTCCACCAGTAGAGGGAACAGTTAACTCCACCAACAGAGGGCACAGTTCACTCCACCAATAGAGGGTACAGTCCACTCCACCAATAGAGGGTACAGTCCACTCCACCAGAAGAGGCTACAGTCCACTTCACCAGAAGAGGGTGCAACTCTCCATCGGTAGAGGATACTGTCCACTCCACCAGTATAGGGCACGTTTTACTCCACTAGTAGAGGGAACAGTTAACTCCACCAAAAGAGGGCACAGTCCACTCCAACAGAAGTGGCTACAGTCCACTCCACCAGAAGAGAGTACAGCTCATTCCACCAGTAGAGGGTGCAACTCTCCATCGGTAGAGGATAATGTCCACTCCACCAGTAGAGGCTACAGTCCACTTCACCAGAAGAGGGTGCAACTCTCCATCGGTAGAGGATACTGTCCACTCCACCAGTATAGGGCACGTTTCACTCCACTAGTAGAGGGAACAGTTAACTCCACCAACAGAAGGCACAGTCCACTCCAACAGAAGAGAGTACAGCTCATTCCACCAGTAGAGGGTGCAACTCTCCATCAGTAGAGGATACTGTCCACTCCACCAGTAGAGGGCACATTTCACTCCACCAGTAGAAGGTGCAGTTCACCCCACCAGTAGAGGGCACAGTTCATTCCACCAGTAGATGGTACAGTCCACTACACCTGCAGAGGGTACAGTTGATTCCACCAGTTGGGGGTACAATTCTCTCCCAGGTAGAGGCCTCCTTTTAGGGCCACCTGTGGCGATTCAGAATTTTTTTGAGACTGCTAGTGACTCCTAAGACGCTTTTTAATGTAATCTTTTAAGGAGGAGTGGCTTATGTCAGGAGAGTGACTTCTTTAAGGGGTGTGGCATATTTATGGGGTGTGGCTTATTTGCCACCAACCAAGCTATTTACTAATGTTTAAATGTAGAATGTTAGAACTTTAGATCAGAACTTCAACCTGATGATATCCTCGTAGTAAGCCCGATAGACAGTTACAAGGTCATCCAGATATTTTCTGGAGTTTACCCAGAGGGGCTGTATGTGTATTTGTTCAGACATCCGCAGAATCTGTCCAAGACTTTACCCAAGTACCTTAGAACATTCGGGTTTTGTCCGAGTGAGCGCATGTAAATGTTCTGCAAAATCACAGTGTTGATGATGTGTTTGTCATGTGACCAGCCAGAAACGGGAAGGATCTACAAGAAAAGAGTGGCAAACTGGAAAGATGAAGAGAGCGGCAAAGTTCTTTTTGTAAGGACCAACACCTAAACAGATGCAAGAATGTCAAGATATTCTGTCATTTACAACCACATAACCAGTTTGTTATGTGATCATGGTGTTAAAAAATAAATAAAGTTCAGGTGAACAGCAATCTAAAAGCACTGAAAAAGCAGTAATAATAATAATAATCCTATATAATAAAAGTGGTGTCAGTGCGCTGTGTCCGTGTCACCAGTGCACACTGGGCATGCACGGCTGTGCGACCAATCGGGACACAACGCTCCACACGCTGCCACACCGCTGTGAGCCCAGCTCCGCCGTCCTCCTCCTCCCCCTCTGCAGCCGCCTCACACCCCGGGATCCGGGCCATGTAACCGCCGCCTGCCGCAGTGTCTTGGATATCCAGGTGCCAATAATTGCCCCATCCAATTGTATCTGCACCCATGATGATACCTGTACCAATGGCCAAAGCTGTCTATTCCATTGTCCCCCATGGTCACGTCCAACAGTGAGAAGAATAGGGGTGCCCTGGATGAGGAGCCTCATAGAGCGGAGTTGGCACCGGGCAGAGGAGACGTCAGTGTGGTCCAGCGGGCATCTCGCTATTGTCAGCCCCGAAGCCTGTGTGCAGAGCGGACTGGCAGTGATGAGCGCAGCATTTCCCCTTCCTTCCTCCCGGCGCCTCCTCCCTCCCGCAGCCGCTCCTGTAGTGTGTGTCGCCTCACTGATGCTCTCTCTTCGCTCCCACTGTCACCCAGCACGGGGACAAAGCATGGAGCTGCCTGTCTGCCCCACTCCTCCTCCACCCCCTGTGCGTGTGGTGGGGCACCTGCAGGGTCCTGACCATGGGGGGACAATGGCACTGTGTCACTGCAGAAGGAGGGCACCTGAAGGGTGGATTAGACAGCTTTGGCCATTGGTACAGGTATCATCATGGGCGCAGATACAATTGGATGGGGCAATTGTTGGCACCTGGATACCCAATACGCTGCGGCAGGTGGCGGTTACAGGGCACAGGGCCCGGATTCTGGGGTGTAGGGCGGCTGCAGAGGAAGACGGAGGGGGAGGAGGAGGAGGCACGGCAGAGCTGGGCACAGCAGCGGGCCAACGCGCAGGTGTGGGCAGTGTGTGTACGCGGCGTACACCTTATATACAAACTATATATACCACACAATGACTGTATACCAGAGATGACACACACAATACATCACACTATATACATAGCATACTGCCATGATACCACCCACGTGTGTCAGTATTTGGCTCCATTGTAATACAGTGATGCGGTCAGTGCGGGGGCACTGTCCTCCCTGCAGGTACTGGCATACTGTGATGATGTGGTGTAGCTGGCACTGTGTGCACGCTTTTTCGCCAGTCAATCTGGCTTCTTCTGGGGATGCACATCCCCAGAAAAAGTCAGATTGACTGGCGAAACAGCGTTGGGTCAGGAGGTGGCTGAGAGATCGACACACCACTCAGGGTATGCTTATCTTTTTCTCTTAATCACCAAGTCTGTTTATCCTCACATTTGTCTCCTTTTGCCATTGCTTGGGGCTTATTGTCTTGAGGTGTCTTGGTGACCATCATCTGATTATCTTAATATATTTTTCCCTGACTCCTAGTGTGCTGACCTCCCAGCCCCTCCTTGGGTCCTATTCCTCTCCCTTGTGTTCCACCTTTGTGCTGCCTTTTTTTATCTTCATGTATGTATTTTACATACGTCAATAAAGTTTATTTATATTTACTATGCAAAGATTTTTGTGCAATTTCTTTGGTGATATGTAAGTGCTTAGCGGAGCAGGCTCGGGGTGTGAGACAGGTCCTGGTTCTTGCACTGAAGACAGCTAAAATGTAGCCTGTCTCACACCCCAAGCCTGCTCCGCTAAGCACTTACATAGGTACTGTGTAATAGCCACTGTGTGCCATGACTAGTGTACAGCCTCAGTTCACTCCTGCCACACAGCCTCCGATCATGCCTACCACACATCCTCGGTTCATGCCTAGCATACAACCTCAGTTCATTCCTGCCACACAGCCTCGGTTCACCCCTGCCAGACAGCCTCGGTTCACACTTGCCACACAGCCTCAGTTCTTGCCTGCCACACAGCCTCAGTTCTCGCCTGCCACAC
Organism: Bufo gargarizans; assembly: GCF_014858855.1. NCBI lineage: Eukaryota > Metazoa > Chordata > Amphibia > Anura > Bufonidae > Bufo > Bufo gargarizans. Next base: position 566,564,761 of record NC_058081.1, on the reverse strand, counting down.
AGCCTCGGTTCATGCCTACCACGCAGCCCCAGTTGACCCCTGCCATGCAGCCTCAGTTCACGCTTGCCACACAGCCTCAGTTCATGCCTGCCACGCAGCCTCAGCTCTTGCCTAACACACAGTCTCAGTTGATGCCTGCCACACAGCCTCGGTTCATGCCTACCACGCAGCCTCGGTTCATGCCTGCCACTCAACCTCGGTTCATTCCTGCCACACAGCCTCGGTTCATGCCTGCCAAGCAGCCTCGGTTCATGCCTGCCACGCAGCCTCGGTTCATGCCTGCCACGCAGCCTCGGTTCATGTCTGCCACGCAGCCTCGGTTCATGTCTGCCACGCAGCCTCGGTTCATGCCTGCCACGCAGCCTCGGTTCATGCCTACCACGCAGCCTCGGTTCATGCCTGCCACGCAGCCTCGGTTCATGTCTGCCACTCAGCCTCGGTTCATGCCTGCCACGCAGCCTCGGTTCATGCCTGCCACGCAGCCTCGGTTCATGCCTGCCACGCAGCCTCGGTTCATGTCTGCCACGCAGCCTCCGTTCTTGCCTGCCACACAGCCTCGGTTCAATCCTGCCACACAGCCTCGGTTCATGCCTGCCACACAGCCTCGGTTCATGCCTACCACACAGCCTCGGTTCATGTCTGCCACACAGCCTCGGTTCATGTCTGCTACACAGCCTCGGTTCATGCCTGCCACGCAGCCTCGGTTCATGCCTACCACGCAGCCTCGGTTCATGCCTGCCACTCAACCTCGGTTCATTCCTGCCACACAGCCTCGGTTCATGCCTGCCAAGCAGCCTCGGTTCATGCCTGCCACACAGCCTCGGTTCATGCCTACCACACAGCCTCGGTTCATGTCTGCCACGCAGCCTCGGTTCATGCCTGCCACGCAGCCTCGGTTCATGCCTACCACGCAGCCTCGGTTCATGCCTGCCACGCAGCCTCGGTTCATGTCTGCCACTCAGCCTCGGTTCATGCCTGCCACGCAGCCTCGGTTCATGCCTGCCACGCAGCCTCGGTTCATGCCTGCCACGCAGCCTCGGTTCATGTCTGCCACGCAGCCTCCGTTCTTGCCTGCCACACAGCCTTGGTTCACTCCTGCCACACAGCCTCGGTTCATGCCTGCCACTCAGCCTCGGTTCATGCCTACCACACAGCCTCGGTTCATGTCTGCCACACAGCCTCGGTTCATGACTGCTACACAGCCTCGGTTCATGCCTGCCACGCAGCCTCGGTTCATGCCTGCCACGCAGCCTCGGTTCATGCCTGCCACTCAACCTCGGTTCATTCCTGCCACACAGCCTCGGTTCATGCCTGCCAAGCAGCCTCGGTTCATGCCTGCCACGCAGCCTCGGTTCATGCCTGCCACGCAGCCTCGGTTCATGCCTGCCACGCAGCCTCGGTTCATGCCTGCCACGCAGCCTCGGTTCATGTCTGCCACTCAGCCTCGGTTCATGCCTGCCACACAGCCTCGATTCATGCCTGCCACACAGCCTCGGTTCATGCCTGCCACACAGCCTCGATTCATGCCTGCCACACAGCCTCGGTTCATGCCTGCCACACAGCCTCGGTTCATGCCTGCCACACAGCCTCGGTTCATGCCTGCCACACAACCTCGGTTCATTCCTGCCACACAGCCTCGGTTCATGTCTGCGACACAGGATCGGTTCAGCACTGCCACACAGCCTTGGTTCATGTGTGCCACGCAGCCTTTGTTCACCCCTGCCACACAGCCTCGGTTCACGCTTGCCAAACATCCTCAGTTCTTGCCTACCACACAGTCTTGGTTCACGCCTGCCACACAGCCTTGGTTCATGCCTTCCGCCCAGCCTCAGTTCATGCCTACCACACAGCCTCCGTTCACCACTGCCACACAGCCTTGGTTCTCAGCTTCCATGGTTCAGCCTTCTTTCATGCCTGTCACACAGCCTCAGTTCTTGCCTACCACACAGTCTCAGTTCATGCCTGCCACACAGCATCAGTTCACCCCTGCCACACAGCCTCGGTTCATGCCTGCCACACAGCCTGGGTTCATGTCTGCCACACAGCCTCAGTTCATTCCTGCCACACAGCCTCAGTTTATTCCTGACACACAGCCTCAGTTCATGCCTACCACACAACCGCAGTTCTTCCCTGCCACACAGTCTCAGTTCATGTCTGCTACATAGCCTCGGTTCATGCCTACCACGCAGCCTCGGTTCATGCCTACCACGCAGCCTCGGTTCATGTCTACCACACAGCATCAGTTCACCACTGCCACACAGCCTCGGTTCATGTGTACCACGCAGCCTTTGTTCACCCCTGCCACACAGCCTCGGTTCACGCTTACCAAACAGCCTCAGTTCTTGCCTACCACACAGCCTTGGTTCATGCCTTCCGCCCAGCCTCAGTTCATGCCTACCACGCAGCATCAGTTTACCACTGCCACACAGCCTTGGTTCTCAGCTTCCATGGTTCAGCCTTCTTTCACGCCTGTCACACAGCCTCGGTTCACACCTTCCACCTGGTCTGAGTTCCCCTCCAGCTGGAGTCCGGACACATACTATCCACATGACCAGGGCCCTTTAACAAACCTATGAAAAATCATCCTGCCTGTGTACTTACTTCACAATTGAACTTGCGCTACTTTTAAAGAGAACGTTTCTATTTGCCTCATGCACCCAACCCTAGTTCTGGTTTGAGTCCGATCCACATTACTTTGTGGTTCTGACACAGACCGATTCATATCTTTTGGACCATAAAAATGTGGACAACACAAGAATATTTTTGCCTAGTTTGTGGACCAGAATTGTCATTCCTACTATTGGGACTGGAAATTGTGGCATGCAGACATCTGGAATCTGTATATTACGGATCTTCTGTTTGCAGACCACAAAACACATATGGTTGCGTGCATGAGGCCTAGGAGAGCAGTTTATGTTGTTTTACTAGCAGTTATTGTATTGTCTAACTTGCCGTCACGGTATTTGCAAGCTGTATTTTTTTTTATTGATGTTCACTATTTTGTGTTATCTTATAGTTGGGTCATTATTTTTTTTGTATATTTACAGCTGAACTATACTGGTCTTGTTACTAATTAGTACTGGTTGTCAACGCTACATGTTTATATTACTGAAGGAGATATAGAAGCTTGTTTCTCAATTCTGGTTTGGATCAAAGGGTCCTTTTACACGGACCAATGATCAGGCAGATTAATGGGAATGAGCATTTGTGTAAACGTGCGTTCCCGATAATCTGCCTGTGTAAAGGTTGCCAAGCATGGACAGGGGAAGACTGGGAACTTAAAGTGGCCCTGGAAAAAATACTAAAAGGGTCCCTGTTTTGTAGTCAGGTCCAAATTGATAAAAGGCAGAGCCAGCAATAACATATTGTGGCACATTATACCAACAGAGCCAAATACCACAGTCCATCACAAAATACCGCCAGCAGCACAAAATACATCCTCAAAAACTTCCACTGGAGAATTGAGAGGAAGGCTAGGGTGGCCTCTGGGCCATCGGCCCACTGGGAATTTTCCCTATAAGGTCTATGGCCAATCTACCTCTGGCAATAGATCACCTGATGAACAAGTGTAACACCCCGAAGTGGTGTTACCACTTCTGCACCTTGTTACTGTCTTTATTGGTCTAACCTCATGTCATCTTATGCATTTATTCCAGGTCCTCCACATTGTGCATTTCTAATGTTTATGTAACTGTTCATGCAAAGTGCCTGGTTCACCAGCAGGTGGCAGCAAACCTGGCAGAGCTATACTTAGATAGAATGGAACCTGGAGAGGGGTGGGCGAATGCTACTTCCTGCAGGAAGGCTAGGGCAGAAGTTCTAGTCAGTCTAGGTAACCCCCAGCTAGGGGAAGGATGTGCAGGGGCATGTCTATGATGGACATGACCACGCCAGCCAGAGCACCTTAAGCTCTGCTGGCCATGGAGGCCAAAGCTTGAAGCCTCAGGAGCCAGGAGGAAAGTTCCCTGGTATAACCTAGAGTCAGACTACAAAGCGAAGTACAGCACACAGAAGAAGCTGAGTTATACAGCCAACCTGTCAGTACAGCAGAGTCAGAGAGAAACAGATGTAGCAGAGTGGAGTTTGCCTGCCAGTTTAATGCTAAAGCCTGCTGGAACCAAGACAAAGCCTGTAAACCGTTTTGGAGAAAGTTTATGCAAAGTAAAGCTGCCATTGAACTTCATCTCAAGGTCTGGACTCAAGTTCTTCCTTAATCCCTCATCTAATCCCTTTATTTATTGCTTCAGAGCCAAAACCTGGGGTCCAGCAGTATCCAGGTAGGAGCACCGTGACACACATAAAGAGACATTTTAGGCCGCACAATACCACTCGGCATTCCTACACATGGGTCGCGATATGGAGGGCCCTAGGGGGAGGTACCATTGCACAAGCAACTGTGTGTCACCAAATATCATTGTTCCTATGCAGCAGATTGATCAGTTGTCGCCATAAGAAATGATGATTGCTGTATTGATCCCATCTCCTCGTACAGCGCAAATAAATGCAGCCCTTATCTCTGCTGACAATCAGCCAATTCTCAGGAATGGTAAAAGGGGTTTCCAGGCTCTTAATATTGTTGACCGATCATCAAGATATGGCTTTAATATCCGATAAGTAAGGGTCCAATAGCCTCCCACCCCCACTCCGATGCTAGAAGTAGCTCTTGAATGGAGCAGGAAGCACAGATCTATTCAAAGTATAGTGGCCATGCCAGTAAATGTAGCTGCAGTAACCCAGCACGGTCTCTAAGCTGTGAACAGAGCCGTGCAGTCTGATATTAAAATGTTATCTCTTTAAAGATGGCGTCTGCTCCACTTCATTTCACATAGCAGACACCCAGGGCTAATGTCTGCGATTGGCAATAACGCCAATCGTAGACGTGTAACCTGTCAGATTCCATTGTCAATTGTGAACCCTACATCTGAAGCGGCCTTCCACGGGAGCACTGTATTATCGGGCCCCATCGGCTTCCCCATGCTGAGATCATGAAAGCTGTACCTTGGTGGTGATAGGCCCCATATTCTTGCACACTCTCAAGCCTATCACATGTCTATCCAAATGGATTTCTGCATTTGCCAGCACTGCATTGGAATATATTGTATTTCCCATTTATTAAATCACATTAGTGAGCAATATAATGATTGCATGTTCAGGGGGATTAAAAAAAAAGTTTTTAAAATGCAAAAAAAATCACCTCCTTTCTCCACAATAAAAATAAATAAACATTAAAAAAAATAAAGATCATTAGCATCACCCCGTCACAAAATGTTCAAACTATGAAACTATAAATGGTTTTATCTTGTATGGCGAACGTCATAATGGCTTATTTGGCATTTTTTGTTACTTCACCTACCCCAAAAAATCGAAAAAGTCATACACACCCCAAAATAATATCAGTAAAAATTACAGATCTCCTTGCAAAAAATGAGCCCCCACTCGGCTCTGTTGACGTAAAAAATACCATAGGAGTTTTTACCCCTTAGGTTCCCTTCACACGGGCGTCGCGGGTGAGGGCCAGATGCATTCAGGGTGCATTGCGTAAACCCGCGTGAGTAGGCACGCAATTACAGTTAGTTTTGACTGCGATTGCGTTCCGTTGTTCAGTTTTTTCCACACAAGTGCAATGCGTTTTGCACGCGCATGAGAAAAAACTGAATGTGGTACCCAGACCCAAACCCGGACTTCTTCACTGAAGTTCAGGTTCAGTGTTCTGTAGATTTTATTATTTTCCATTATGGTTATAATGGAAAATAATAGCATTCTTTAATACAGAATGCTAAGTATAATGTCAATTAAGGGTTAAAAAATAATAAAAACATAACTCACCTAATCCACTCTTCTTTGTTCTTCTTGAAGGACCTGCAAAATGTGGTGAGCGCGGCGATGACGTCAGTGAAGGTCCTTTAGCAGGTCCTTCAAGAAGAACAAAGAAGAGGATCCTGGCTGCGCGATCAAGTGGATGAGGTGAGTTATGTTTTTATTATTTTTTAACCCTTAATTGACATTATACTTAGCATTCTGTATAAAATAATGCTATAATTTTCCATTATAACCATGTTATAATGGAAAATAATCAAATAAATGGGGTCCCGGGTCGCTCTTCCCTTGTCTCCTTAGCAACCATGCGTGAAAATCGCATCGCATCCGCACTAGCTTGCAGATGCGATGCGATTTTCACACAGCCCCATTCATTTCTATGGGGCCTGCGTTGCGTGAAAAGCACAGAATATAGAACATGCTGCGATTTTCACGCAACACACAAGTGATGTGTGAAAATCACCGCTCATGTACACAGCCCCATTGAAGTGAATGGGTCAGGATTCAGTGCGGGTGCAATGCGTTCACCTCAATCATTGCACCCGCGCGGAATACTCGCCCGTGTGAAAGGGGCCTTAGTGACCCGCCTGTTTTGGGCCTTACTGACCAAGAGTTTTCTTTCCTTTTTTCATTGTCGCGTTTCAAGAGCTATAACTTTTTAGTTTTGTGTCTATATAGCTTTATGAGGGCTTGTTGTTTGTGGGGAAAGTTGTAGTTTTTAATGGTGCAGATTTGGGGTACACATAACGTTCTGATTAACTTTTATTAACTCTTTCTGGAAGGGAGATGGGTAAAAACAGCAATACTGCCCCTGAGTTTTTATGTTACAAATTTTACGGCGTTCATTTTTCGGTGTAAATAATATGATATCTTTATTCTTTGGGTCAGTATAGAACGTTACCAAATACATATCGTTTTTTTTCAGTATTGTTACTTTTGTTAAATGAAACCACTTTTTTTTTAAAGGAATAAAATCTTTTTGCATTGCCACTTCCCAAGGCCCATAACTTTTTTATTTTTCTCTCCATGGAGTTGTGTGAGGGCTTGATTTTTGTGGGACAACTTGTTGTTTTCATTGGCATCATTTTGGAGTAAATAACACTTTTTGATCACTTGTTATAAAAAATTTTCAGTGGTAACTAAGTATAAATTAGCAATTCTGTCTTTTTTATATATTTTTTTTTACGGTGTTCACCGTAGGGGGACATTTACATGATATTTATGTAGTGCAGGTTGTTATGGATGTGGCAATATCAAACATATGAGGTAAAAAGAAAAAGAGTATTTTCAATGGAAAAAAAGTGTATTTTTTAATTTAATAAATTCGTAGTTTTTTTTTTACTTTTTATTTTACCACCTAATAGTCCCACAAAGGGACCATAGCAGACAACATTTCGATAGATTTTAAACTACAATGCATTATCCCTATAGTCCAATGCATTTTATATCAGTGCTTTACTGACATTGACCAGCAGGCTGCACCAGAGAGGCACAGCCTGCTGGAAACTACTCAAGCTGGCTTGGGGCCTATATCAGACCTCAGCCAGTCTTTAGGCTACTTTCACACTAGCGTTTTTTTTGCAGATCCTTAATGGATCTGCAAAAACATTTCCTTTGTGATAATACAACTGCATGCACCCGTCATGAACAGATCCAGTTGTATTGTGTCTTATATAGTCAAGACTAGTGTTGAGCGTGAATATTCGAATAGCGAATTTTAATCTCGAATATCGACACTTTGAGAATTTGAGAATATTTAGAATATAGTGCTATATATTCGTAATGACGAATATTCATCATTTTTTTCCATCTGAACACCATTCCTCCCTGCTTCTTGCTTGTGGGCCAATGAGTTATTGGCCAACAAGCAACTTAAGCAGGGAGGAATAATGAATTCAAATGGAAAAAAAATGGCAAATATTCTAAAAAACAAATATATAGCACTATATTAAATATAGTGCTATATATTTGTTTTTTAGAATATTCGTCATTTTTTTCCATCTAAAGTCATGATTTCTCCCTGGAGTAGAAAATCTCGCTCTGCACATCAATCCAGGGTTTTCTGAAGTTCCTTTACATTCTAGGCACCATACAATGGACAGTCCTATACCAAAGAGACATTGTATTGTCCTACGCTCACTAGGTGTGGCATACCGCCAGTGACAGTGGCCAGAGTCCGATTGGGTTCTATAGGTTTTCACCTTTCTGGTTAAAGTGGGTTTCACCAGACTTAACACGTACTAGAACATAACCCGAGACATGTGAAAATGACGTCCCCAACACATATTGTCAAAGTTCCCCAAAACATCAGCCCGGAATATATACCCGCTCAGTCTCTCACGCTGCCGGGCCAAGACCCAAAATGTGGCTGCCACCTTCTTTCTCCTACGTGATCTTCATAGTCTTTCCTGTATCGATATGTCAAAGTACATGTAATATTAACTCTTAGAATACTTGAGTTTTTTGTTTTTGCATTTTCATTTTTCTTCCCTATATTTCTTGAGACATAACTTTTTTATTTTTCTGTTCACATGTCTGTATGAGGGCTTATTTTTTGCGGGAGAGTACTTAATAATGCCATCATTTAATGTGGCGTACAATGTAGTGGGAAGCAGGAAAAAATTCCAAATGGGTTTTGCTCTCCCTTTGCAGCAAAACTGACCCATGCCCTTCATTCTCTGAGTTTGTACGATTACAACAATACCACATATGTATAGGATTTTTATTTCTAAATAGTGTAAAAATAAATAAATAAATATTTTTTACACCACCATATTCTGACCCCCATAACTTTTTTATAGTTATATCTACTGAGGTATGTGGGGGTCCTTTTTTGTGGGACAATCTTTAGTTTTATTTCGAGTTTGTGTGTCACGGACGTACTAAGACAACACGTGGTTTGATCTGACAGGCTTTCCTTGTGGATCAATAGGTGTCTGTGTTGTTTTAGGTAATGGCCGCACCCCTTGCCTCAAGGTGTTGCTATGTGGTCATTTATTTATAGTTGCTTCTCCCACTATGCTGTGCAGTTTATAGCTTCTGTGCCTTTGGATTGTTTGTGGTTGGATCTCGGCTGAGTTCCTCGTGCTTCCATAGCCTCTTTCAAGATAAGTCTTTCCTTTCCCTTTTATATTTTGTTCGGGTTCTGTGTGTTGCATTTCCCTATTGTTTGTATTAGGCCTGAGGTAGATTTATGTTCGTCCTTCCTTTTGGAAAAACAGGTAGTCTCGTCCCTGCCATTAGTACCAGGGTCCTATAGGGCTACATAGGACTCTAGGTATTCCTGCGTATGAACTCACCTACCTTTGGGGTCTGTTCATACTGGTAGTTAGTCAGGATTTTGGTTAGGGTTTTATCTAGGAGGTGTCCATCTTCCTTCCCTAGTTCTCAGATAATTTTGACCCCACGGGGTGAGATCTTGCGTGGAGCCCCAGATCAAGGGAGATTATCAGTGGTCTTGTTTGTCTTCCATTTTCTAATAATTGCTCCCACAGTTGATTTCTTCACACCAAGCTGCTTGCCTATTGCAGATTCAGTCTTCCCAGCCTTTTGCAGATCTACAATTTTGTTTCTGGTGTCCTTCGACAGATCTTTGGTCTTGGCCATAGTGGAGTTTGGAGTGTGACTGATTGAGGTTGTGGACAGTAGTGTTGAGCGCGAATATTCGAATAGCGAATATTAATCATGAATATCGCAACTTTGCAAATTCGCAAATATTACGAATATAGTGCTGTATATTCGCTCTATCGAATATTCATCATTTTTTAACATCTGAAAACATGATTCCTCCCTGCTTCTTTGTTGTGGGTCAATGAGTTATTGGCCCACAAGCAACTTAAGCAGGGAAGAATCATGTTTTCATATGGAAAATCGAATGACCAATATTCAAAAAAACTAATATATAGCAATATAGGGAATATATTCGTTATTTAGAATATTCATCTTTTTTTCCCAATCTGTATGGTCGTTAGCATACTCCTCCCCGACAAGGGAACGCCTGTGGGTTAGAATACACCATCGGATTTGAGTTTTCACGATCTAAGGGAAAACTCTGATCCGATGGTATTTTCTAATCCACAGTCGTTCCCATGGTGACGGGGATGCTTGTCGGGGAGGAGTATGCGAACAACTGTACAGATTGGAAAAAAAATGTGAATATTCTAAATAGCCAACCAATAGGAAAGTTGCCTTATACAGTAAAAAAAAAAAATCGCAATACGCGAATAATTCAATTGCACATTATTCGCGATAAATAGAATAATGACGAATATTCGATTTTGGTATCACTGTAATCGAAAATGAAGAGAATAAGTCAGATTTATATAATAGGAAATGCCATAATAACAAAACCAATAAAACTATGGCAGAAATGTATCTTTTATTTGTAATTTAACCCCATTTGGAGTGTTTTTTTTCCACCTTCCCATAATATACAATAGTAAATGGAGGGATTAGAAAGTACATCTTGTCCCACAAAAAAACAAGCCCTCATAAGGCTATGTGAACGGACAAGTAAAAAAAGGTTATCGGTCTGGAAAGGCAGGGAGTGAAAAAAAATAAAAAAATGGTCGGGTTCTCAAAGGGTTAAAGAAATCTTTTTAAGGGTTAAGCTTCCTTATGTTCTTCATGCTTCCTAATGTAGACACAAGATCCCCCAACACACACAGACAATGCAAAAGTAATACATACAAATATTTAATATTGATACAAAGGTAGCAGAGCTGACTTTGTCATTTGGTGATATCTGAAAGCTGTGGGTTTCCGTAGGACTGTGCAATTTAACCAACCAGATGACGATAACTCAGGGAGTCCTCATCGCCCATAGCCAATTTAGTTTAATGACAACCTCAGCTATGCTATACCATGTCATCCTTTAAAGTCTTTCTTTCTAGTTCCCCACTGCCAGCACAACTCTTCCAGGACACATTCCTTAGTTTTTTTTATGGATCCAAGCTTAGCTGCTCCGCTGCCTTCGGAGCCTCCCAGGCAGGAAGGGGTTACAGGGGACGGGCATAGTGAATGGATCACACAGTGCAGATGAGCTGAGTGTGTTCTCTGTCTATGTCTCACGACAACGCTCAGACTTGGCTCCTTCTCGCTGCAAAAAGGGAATCTCCTTCTACTTCACCCTCTTGGACCCCAGTGCTGGCCACAAGGTAGGGACCATGAATGACCATATGGAAAGTGAACGGGCATTTGTTGACTTGCACTTGACAAATGTAGCAGTGCTGAGTTTGTTGCACATGATAGAGCTGTGTTGTTTTTTTTTTCTAGGACTTTAAAACTATTACAATATCTTGATATGAGATAGATAAGAGATAGATAACAGATAGATAAGAGATAGATAGATATATAGATATGAGATACATAGATGAGAGATAGATAGATAGATAGATAGATAATAGATAGATAATAGATAGATAGATAGATAGATAGATAATAGATAGATAGATAGATAGATATGAGATACATAGATGAGAGATATATAGATAGATAGATAGATAGATAGATATGAGATACATAGATGATAGATAGATAGATAGATAGATAGATAGATAGATAGATAGATAGATAGATAGATAGATAGATGATAGATAGATAATAGTTAGATAGATAGATAGATAGATAGATAGATAGATAGATAGATAGATATGAGATACATAGATGAGAGATAGATAGATAGATAATAGATAGATAGATAATAGATAGATAGATAGATAATAGATAGATAGGAGATAGATAATAGATAGATAGATAGATAATAGATAGATAATAGATAGATAGATAGATAGATAGATAGAGAGATAGATAATTAAGAGTATTCATTGTGAATGTATTGGTAGCTACAGATGTAGCAGAGCTAATCTTACTGACTGAAGAGCACTGCTACATCTGTAGATTATGCATCGAAACTACGTACTGCAAAATAATGAATCTATTGTTAGGTGACACACACAGCTCTGCTACGTCTGTATGAAAGAAGGATATTGCTAGTGAGCAAAGTTGAGTTTGTCAGATAAAGTCGTCGGCTGAGATTAGCACTTTGCTCTGTTCATTGTCGCACAAGATGCTTGATGTACGGCTTTACATAGGACTGCAGGCCAGTCCAGTGCATTACCTGATGGTCATAAAACCGTCCTCTCCGATGTTTTAACACTAACTGTTCCCGGGAAAGCTGGGTGACAACCAATATGGTCTCATTACAGCGGGTTTACCCCCCAGCTTTCCCAGGGTTCTGAGTAACAGAGGAAGACAGACTGTATCGATGAACCATAGATGGCATAGAGCTGGGTGGGAAGCTACGGGGGGCATGAGGATAGTCACTCAACTTTCCCAGGAACTGATAACATCATTGAATTGTAGAATACTCCACATAAAGAAGATAAGATTTCTGGTAATTCCATCAGATGGGTTTCATGTCCTAGATTTTTTTTTGTCCGACGCCCCACCGGGATGACTAGAAATACTACCTCTAAACCACAGCAAACTCTGTAGCGAGCCGGACAACTGTCCTGCAGAATCTCTAGTATTCATCTGTGGTTTTCTGCATCAATAAAACCTCTGCAACCCTCGTGCCCCCCATAGTGCCCCATACCCCTTCAACGCACACCTCAAACTCCTTTCCCAGCCTTGACATAGACTTCAATGATGCCTTTATGCTCAAAATAGGTAACTCGGCTCTGCTACATCAACCTAAGTGAGAGAGGGACTTATGGCATGCAGTGCTGGGGATGCACTGGAGATTATAATGCGACAGTCGTGGATGTAGAAGGAGGGTGTCAGGTTTATCCAGAAACCGGTAATATCTTGAGACCTGTGAAATATGCCGCTTGGATCGGAGCAGCCTCATTGTTCCAACCAAACAATAACGAGTTTATAAGAGGTTACAATGTGTCGCTGCCAAGGAAACAAAAACAATCACTTGCTGCAAGGAATCAATACATTGTAACACAGAAGAGTAGAGGGGGGGGGGGGGGGCTATAGATGTGGACTAGCACCGAACCAAGGAGTCCACCAAGTAAGAAGAGTAGAGGGGGGGGGGCTATAGATGTGAACTAGCACTGAACCAATGAGTCCACCAAGTAAGAAGAGTAGAGGGGGGGCTATGGATGTGAACTAGCACCGAACCAAGGAGTCCAACAAGTAAGAAGAGTAGAGGGGGGGGGGCTATAGATGTGAACTAGCACCGAACCAATGAGTCCACCAAGTAAGAAGAGTAGAGGGGGGGAGGGCTATAGATGTGAACTAGCACTGAACCAATGAGTCCACCAAGTAAGAAGAGTAGAGGGGGGGGGGCTATAGATGTGAACTAGCACCGAACCAATGAGTCCACCAAGTAAGAAGAGTAAGGGGGGGCTATAGATGTGAACTAGCACCGAACCAAGGAGTCCACCAAGTAAGAAGAGTAGAGGGGGGGGGCTATAGATGTGAACTAGCACCGAACCAATGAGTCCACCAAGTAAGAAGAGTAGGGGGGGGGGGGCTATAGATGTGAACTAGCACCGAACCAAGGAGTCCACCAAGTAAGAAGAGTAGAGGGGGGGGGGCTATAGATGTGAACTAGCACCGAACCAATGAGTCCACCAAGTAAGAAAAGTAGAGGGGGGGGGGCTATAGATGTAAACTAGCACCGAACCAAGGAGTCCACCAAGTAAGAAGAGTAGAGGGGGGGGGCTATAGATGTGAACTAGCACCGAACCAATGAGTCCACCAAGTAAGAAGAGTAGAGGGGGGGGGGGGCTATAGATGTGAACTAGCACCGAACCAATGAGTCCACCAAGTAAGAAAAGTAGAGGGGGGGGGGGCTATAGATGTAAACTAGCACCGAACCAAGGAGTCCACCAAGTAAGAAGAGTAGAGGGGGGGGGCTATAGATGTGAACTAGCACCGAACCAATGAGTCCACCAAGTAAGAAGAGTAGAGGGGGGGGGGGGCTATAGATGTGAACTAGCACCGAACCAATGAGTCCACCAAGTAAGAAGAGTAGAGGGGGGGGGCTATAGATGTGAACTAGCACCGAACCAAGGAGTCCACCAAGTAAGAAGAGTAGAGGGGGGGCTATAGATGTGAACTAGCACCGAACCAAGGAGTCGACCAAGTAAGAAGAGTAGAGGGGGGGGGGCTATAGATGTGAACTAGCACCGAACCAAGGAGTCCACCAAGTAAGAAGAGTAGAGGGGGGGCTATGGATGTGAACTAGCACCGAACCAAGGAGTCCACCAAGTAAGAAGAGTAGAGGGGGGGCTACAAATGTGAACTAGCACCGAAACAAAGAGTCCTCTAAGTAAGAAGAGTAGAGGGGGGGGGGGCAATATATGTGAACTAGCACCGAACCAAGGAGTCCACCAAGTAAGAAGAGTAGAGGGGGGGGGGGGGGCTGTAGATGTGAACTAGCACAAAATCAAGGACTCCACCAAGTAAGAAGAGTAGAGGGGGGGGGGCTATGGATGTGAACTAGCACCAAGCCAAGGATTCCACCAAGTAAGAAAAGTAGAGGGGGGGCTATATATGTGAACTAGCACCGAACCAAGGAGTCCACCAAGTAAGAAGAGTAGGGGGGGAGCTGTAGATGTGAACTAGCACCAAACCAAGGAGTCCTCTAAGTAAGAAGAGTAGAGGGGGGGCTTTAGGTGTGAAGTAGCACCGAGCCACAGAGAACCCTTAGTAAGAAGAGTAGAGGGAGGCTGTGGGTGTGAACTAGCACCGAACCAAGGAGAACCCTAATAAGAAGAGTAGAGGGGGGGCTGTGGATGTGAACTAGCACCGAACCAAGGAGTCCCCTAAGTAAGAAGAGTAGAGGGGGGGCTGTGGATGTGAACTAGCACCGAACCAAGGAGTCCCCTAAGTAAGAAGAGTAGAGGGGGGGCTGTAGATGTTAACTAGCACCGAACCAAGGAGTCCCCTAAGTAAGAAGAGTAGAGGGGGGGCTATAGATGTGAACTATTACCGAACCAAGGAGTCCCCTAAGTAAGAAGAGTAGAGGGGGGGGCTATAGATGTGAACTATTACCGAACCAAGGAGTCCCCTAAGAAGAGTAGAAGGGGGACTGTATATGTTAACTAGCGCCAAACCAAGGAGTCCCCTAAGTAAGAAGAGTAGAGGAGGGGCTATAGATGTGAACTAGCACCAAACCAAGGAGTCCCCTAAGTAACCTAAGTAAGAAGAGTAGAAGGGGGGCTGTATATGTTAACTAGCGCCAAACCAAGGAGTCCCGTAAGTAAGAAGAGTTGGGGAGGGGCTATAGATGTGAACTAGCACCAAACCAAAGAGAACCCTAAGTACTTTAGGAAGAGTAGAAGGGGGGCTGTAGATGTGAACTGGCCTCTATTAGGGAGGGTCATAGGGGCCCTGAAGATACAGAGAACAGCGTTACTAGATGTACATGAAGGAGCACTGTCACCTTGTAGATAAAGTGAGGCTGCCGACCCCAGGGACTGGGACTACTCCAGCTGAGGGCTGCTGTCAATGTGGATATAATTCAGGCTAATTTTCTGGCATAAATTATTGTCAATGTGTCTGGTCACATTGTCCCCGCGCTACGCTCCACTTACAGTGACAAGAACAGAGAGGAAAGGATAAAAGTGGAAAACTTTCACAAAACTGAGTTTGCTTACAATTTGCCAAATTTTGTACTTAAAAAAAAACTGCAGTACAGACCATGTAAATGATTCAGTTTGCATGATGCATCCTGCTATGTTCCTGAGTTGATGCCTGTGTAATGCTTCACAGCTGCACTCACTATTCTGCTGGTGGAGTCACTGTGTACATTACATTACTTATCCTGTACTGATCCTGAGTTACATCCTATATTATACTCCAGAGCTGCACTCACTTTTCTGCTGGTGCAGTCACTGTGTACACACATTACTTATCCTGTACTGATCCTGAGTTACATCCTGTATTATACTCCAGAGCTGCACTCGGTATTCTGCTGGTGCAGTCCCTGTGTACATACATTACTTATCCTGTACTGATCCTGAGTTACATGCTGTATTATACTCCAGAGCTGCACTCACTATTCTGCTGGTGCAGTCACTGTGTACATACATTACTTATCCTGTACTGATCCTGAGTTACATGCTGTATTATACTCCAGAGCTGCACTCACTATTCTGCTGGTGCAGTCACTGTGTACATACAATACTTATCCTGTACTGATCCTGAGTTACATGCTGTATTATACTCCAGAGCTGCACTCACTATTCTGCTGGTGCAGTCACTGTGTACATACATTACTTATCCTGTACTGATCCTGAGTTACATCCTGTATTATACTCCAGAGCTGCACTCACTATTCTGCTGGTGCAGTCACTGTGTATATACATTACTTATCCTGTAATGATCCTGAGTTACATCCTGTATTATACTCCAGAGCTGCACTCACTATTCTGCTGGTGCAGTCACTGTGTACATACATTACTTATCCTGTACTGATCCTGAGTTACATCCTGTATTATACTCCAGAGCTGCACTCACTATTCTGCTGGTGCAGTCACTGTGTACATTACATTACTTATCCTGTACTGATCCTGAGTTACATCCTGTATTATACTCCAGAGCTGCACTCACTATTCTGCTGGTGCAGTCACTGTGCACATACATTACATTACTTATCCTGTACTGATCCTGAGTTACATCCTGTATTATACTCCAGAGCTGCACTCGCTATTCTGCTGGTGGAGTCACTGTGTACATACATTACTTATCCTGTACTGATCCTGAGTTACATCCTGTATTATACTCCAGAGCTGCACTCACTATTCTGCTGGTGCAGTCACTGTGTACATACATTACTTATCCTGTACTGATCCTGAGTTACATCCTGTATTATACTCCAGAGCTGCACTCACTATTCTGCTGGTGCAGTCACTGTGTACATACATTACTTATCCTGTACTGATCCTGAGTTACATCCTGTATTATACCCCAGAGCTGCACTCACTATTCTGCTGGTACAGTCACTGTGTATATACATTACTTATCCTGTACTGATCCTGAGTTACATCCTGTATTATACCCCAGAGCTACACTCACTATTCTGCTGGTGCAGTCACTGTGTACATACATTACTTATCCTGTACTGACCCTGAATTACATCCTGTATTATACTCCAGAGCTGCACTCACTATTCTGCTGGTGCAGTCACTGTGTACATACATTACTTATCCTGTACTGATCCTGAGTTACATCCTGTATTATACTCCAGAGCTGCACTCACTATTCTGCTGGTGCAGTCACTGTGCACATACATTACTTATCCTGTACTGATCCTGAGTTACATCCTGTATTATACTCCAGAGCTGCACTCACTATTCTGCTGGTGCAGTCACTGTGTACATACATTACTTATCCTGTACTGACCCTGAGTTACATCCTGTATTATACTCCAGAGCTGCACTCACTATTCTGCTGGTGGAGTCACTGTGTACATACATTACATTACTTATCCTGTACTGACCCTGAGTTACATCCTGTATTATACTCCAGAGCTGCACTCACTATTCTGCTGGTGGAGTCACTGTGTACATACATTACATTACTTATCCTGTACTGACCCTGAGTTACATCCTGTATTATACTCCAGAGCTGCACTCACTATTCTGCTGGTGGAGTCACTGTGCACATACATTACTTATCCTGTACTGATCCTGAGTTACATCCTGTATTATACTCTACCTGTCGGAGTGCATCACCCTGCAGAGCCGGCATCTTCTACAGTCAGGTGATCCCGCTTTGTCTACGGGGCAGATACATTTCTGCGCTTCCCTGATTATTGGGTCTTTGAGGAACGTGAGATCTCATGGATACAGTTGAGCTCTGCTTCATCTGTAAATGCACCTCCTGCTTCTTCAGGGGTTTGGTAACTTTCCATCTGGGTTTTGTGTAGGCTGAATTCTGTACATGTTACGTGGTTATGTTCTTATCAGTTCGATTGTTTCTTACCGATCCATGTAATCCTGTGACGGGCGCGTCGTCAGGCCGCGTATCATTAACCAGCCCGACTCAGAAAGGGGCGACGTTCCCTGCTCCAGGTTTAGTTATATTAAAGGCAATCCCGAAATATAACCTTATGACTGTAATTAGTGTCGAGCGAATCGAAGTCTCCAAAGTGGACTTTGATCCCAATTTTAGAAAAAATTTGATTCGCCACAAAGTCGAATTTCCTTGTGATTCATGGTAACTAATACATTTTTGTGAAAATGGTGGCTCAAAATTTAAAAAAATTATACTCGCCTCATTCACTTGCTTGTGGAGGGGTTGCCCTCTCTCGTCTTAAATGAAGAAAACCTACCAAAGGACCTGCGGCGAGCGTGAGGACCTCACCACGTGATCTGGCTGGCCGCACGCGGTGACGTCTTCAGTGACGGGTTGAGTATACGTTTGTGGCAGCCTGTATTCTGCTTATGGGACAGCGGACCCAGGGTGTAGTAAACTATTCACTGCCTGCAGCGGCCACTAGTGGAGATAGGGGGTACTGCATGCTGGCATGAAGGTAGTTCCTTGCAGCGACCTCCCATGCACATTATAAGGCCGCAGACCTAATATTTCTCACATTTGTTTACACTAGGGGGCTGTTGTGAAACCTACAACTCCTAGCATCCCCCTTGTTCTCAGAAGTGAATGGAGCATGCTGGAGGTTGTAGTTTCACAACAGCTGGAGAGCTGGAGGTCGCTGACCGCTGGTCTAGACTGAATACCATTGTATCAAACCCTCAGCTGTGGGAAGTATTAGGTCTATGCATGTTTCAGCTTTTAGTTGCAAGCAAGAATGTCTCCATCCACTGACAGCAAGCAGATATATTGGAAATAATGAAACTGAAGCATAAAATTATTATTACAGCATTGCAGAACTTTTCCTTCTATGAGGATTATAGGGTTTCTCTGAGATTTTGATGTTGACGGCCTCTCCTCAAGACAGGTAATTAATATCAGATCGGCGGCGGGGGGTGTTGATTCGCCGAGAATCCGAATTTCCTCGCATTTCGTTGTAAAAAATCGATTTTCCCTGAAATGGTGGTAAAAAAAAATCATACTCACCTCATCCATTTGAGCGCGAAGAGGCCGCTGCCGCCATCTTGTTTGAAGATCTTCCTCGAAATCTCGTACGCGGTGACGTATGATGCGCTGGATCTTCAAGCAAGATGGCCGCAGCGGCCGCTTCACGCTCAGATGGATGAGGTGAGTTCAATTGAGTTTTTTTCTTAAATTGCGCCACTAAAATGGTTTAATAAGGATCACGGATGCCGCGATCAGCGATGACCGCGGCATCTGAGGGGTACAATGATGGGGAGGCGGCACGAATCGCCATTCCCTGTCATTGCACCCGCTATTTACAAAGTAATTCAGCACGAAGCGTGTTTTTTTGTAAAGTTCGGCGAAGCGGCCGAATCGAATTTTAGAGAACGTCGCTCATCTCTAGAGATGATCATTTGGTAACTTACGGCGATGTCGGAATCAGTTCCCTACAGAGCTGACGGCACAGTGTCACAGGGATTGTCTCCATGCAGCAGAGCCGAATGGGTAAAGCTGATGATATACATAGAAGAAAAGGGGCCACGCTGCAAAGATGGGCCCGTCTCCACGACCCGTGGACTAGACCCTCACCCCCTGGTTTGCTAACAATTTGGCTTCTTCGGAGAGGGGAGTTGTCCACCGCCTATCAGAAAAGTCGAAGGGACCGACCCGGACTGGTCCTTGTCTCAACGGCCCCCATAGCAGTTACATAGCCTTCATCTATGAGCACGTCTACAGCCACGGTGATCATGGATGATCTATATGTCGGTAGAGATGTAGCAGAGCTGCATTTTGACATTGATCTGTTCCTAGATGATGAAGGTGAGTAGGTTCACGCACAGTCCACTGTGATATCGTAATGGTAATGTTACCCTGACCAGATGACAAACTCCACACTTCTGCGCTGAACCCTGCTATCTCTGTGCCTCCCCTGTACATGGGAGAGCGGTGACAATATATCTGCTGGTATTTCTCATATTTTCTCATGAGTAACAATCCACATGATGGAGTCATTATCTCTGCGGTCCATTATAGATAATTACGTGGAGTAAAGTGCTGCCATTTACACAGGAAAAGGCAGAGCCCCCCCCCCCCCCATGTCACTGCAAACCACGCAGATCCTCCAATAACTACAACACACATCATCCTCACCTCACCAAAATATTCCTATAAAACTCCTATAGCTTCACTGTGACGGGAGAACAACCAGGAGAACTCCAATATATGGCATCTGCGGGTAGATAGATACCACAATGGAAAAGATGGCAGCACAAAGCAGAAAAGGAAAAATCAGAGGTGCAAGCCTAAAGGGGCCACAGCCCGAAAATACAATAATAAAGGCAGGCAGCACTCTCAAATAGAAAAATCTAAAAAGTGTTTATTCGCCCATGTAGGAAGCGCGATGTTTCGGCTCTATACTGGAGCCAGCAACAAGTGGTGGTGAGTATGCCATATGTATACACAAAGTGCAAGGGCATCAACTAAACAATAAATACACATTAAAGTTCTTACCTAGTGCAGGAGATGACATACGGTACATAAATGTGAGGGTAAATTGTGATTACCATACATCAGGGGCGGCCAACCTTACATGCAAAAAACGTATGACTATCAGGAGCCACAAGCTATACATTTACACAGTCACCGTAGTTTTCACCCTACAAGATGCACCTAAGAAAAATAAGATACAAAAATATTTTAAATCTGATCTGAGGTCTGCAAAAAATATTTTTTTTCTTATTGTTTATTAGCAGAGAAAAAAATAAAAATATATTTTTCATCAGACCTCAGATCAGACTCCTAAATCAAATCCCCAAATAAGATCCCCAAATCAGATCCTCATCTGACCTACAATAAGATCTCCAAACCTCATCAGACTTCCAAATCAGACCCCCAGAATAAGACCCCCAATGCTTGGATCAGACAACACAAATCAGACTCCCAGTGTCCGACCCTCAGTGCTCAGATCCCCCCCTTCTCAGATCTGACCCCCCCATGCTCACACCTGACCAACCCATGCTCAAACAAGACCCCCATGCTCACACCTGACCAACCCATGCTCCAATCTGAACCCTCATGCTCAGATCTTCCCCCTCATGCTCAGACCCCCATTGCTCAGATCTGGACCCCCCCCCCAATGCTCAGATCAGACCCACATTCTCAGTTCTATAATTTAAAAAAATCTTTTCCCTCCCCTGATCAGGCACTGGGCTCCTGCTCGGTCGGGCACCTGCTACTCTGCAGGTCCGACACGCTCTCCACTGTGACCTGATGAGCGCAACGTCAGGTCATGGTGCGTGTCTCCACGTACTACGTTATTACCCTGTGTGCATCAGGACGTAGTGGAGAGTGAGCTGGAGCTGCAAAGTAATAACAGTTCCCGATCAGGAAAAGAGATCTGAGCCTCGGGAGGAGAGTGCTTCCTGGCTTCACAGCTAGAATCTCACCTGAAGAAGCAAAGAGCCACAGGATGGCCACCCCTGCCATACATGATTACAAATAAGTATATAAAATATCCATAGTGCTATAATTCATAAAACAGTTCATCATCAGCAATAATTGGAATGATAATTACCATCTGCGCGTCACATGTGGGCATAGTGAGTATACTTCTTGTTGTCTAAGTATACTCCCTATGCACACAGGTGACGCGCAGATGGTATTTATCATTCCAATTATTGCTGATGATGAACTTTTTTATGAATTATAGCACTATGTCGACAGGACTTTGCTTTCCGTCTTGCATAACGGGACCCAGAAGGATCCCATTTTTGATTCCCATAGACTTAGGGGCAGAGAGCAAACGTAAAGGCTTCCGTTTTTCATTACGTCATAATACAAGTCTATGGGCAGAAGAACGGATCCGTCCTTCCTTCTTATGGATTCCGTTATTTTCCGTTATAACCATGTTATAACAGAAAGCCATAACGGAATCCCTAACGCTAGTGTGAACCCACCCTGACGTCTGCGTGCATTTCGTTTTTTACGGAACATCTGGCCCCTAATGGAACGGTACTATCCTTGTCCGTTATGCGGACAATAAGGGTTCATGCACACGAACGTATTATCTTTCCGTATCCGTTCCATTTTTTGTGTGGACCGTATACAGAACTATTCATTTCAATGGGTCAGAAAAAAAAAAAAAACGGAAGGTGCTCTGTGTGCATTCCATTTCTGCATGTCCATATTTCCGCTCTGCGAAAAAATAAAACATGTCCTATTATTGTCCACATTACGGACAAGGATAAAACTGTTCTATTAGGGGCCAGCTGTTCCGTTCCGCAAAATACAGAATGCACATGGATGTCACTCGTATTTTTTGTGGATCCATTTTTTGCGGACCACAAAATACATACGGTCGTGTGCTTGAGGCCTGACTCTGCTATTTCAGCGATACCGTATTTGAGGGCATTGGGGAGCACAGCGGGCACAGTATTGGGGGCAGCAGCAGGATAATAATGTTGGGGCACTGGGAGGAGGATGAAAAAGTGAGGAAGGTGAGATATCTGTGCGACAAACTGCAGAAATGAGATGGAGAAGACCACATAGAACGTCTACATCACAGGATGTAACAGATTTGTGCTGCTGTATTCTCCTGTACTTGTAGCACTGTATGTAATGTCCCTCCACGTACAGCATCTCACCCCTCACATTTTAGCAAATATTTTATTATATCTTTTCCTGGGACAACACTGAAGATCTGACACTTTGATACAATGTACAGTAGTCCGTGTATGGCTTGTATAATGGTGTATATTTGGTGTACCCTCAAAATAACTCATCACACAGCCATTAATGTCTAAACCACTGGCAACAAAAGTGAGTACACCCCTAGGTGAGAATCGCCATATTGTGCCCAATTAGCTATGTTCCATCCCCGGTATCATGTGACTTGTTAGTGTTACAAGGTCTCAGGTGTGAATGGAGAGCAGGTGTGGTAAATTTGGTGTTATCGCTCTCCCACTCTCTCATACTGGTCACTGGAAGTCCAACATGGCTCCTCATGGCAAAGAACTCTCCGAGGATCTGAAAAAAAAGAATAGTTGCTCTACATAAAGATGGCCGAGGCTATAAGAACATTGCCAACACCCTGAAATAGAGCTGCAGTGCGGTGGCCAAGACCATATAGCGGTTTGACAAGACAGGATCTGCAGTGACCAGGATGCCGGTTTAATAGTCTATAGTTTGTTTGTGACGACAATTGCAGCGTGCACAGTGTACTGTCACAGGGTCTTCAAAGATGTTATAACTTACGCCCCAGTTTAGGAATGCCAGAGTGGTGTAATGTCTCTGTATGGTAGTGGTGGTGTCAATGGTGTCTCCTACCTGGGTACGGCTGGACTCCTGGATCCTGGCTCACTTGCAATAAATTGAGGGTAGTGATAGTGGGAGTAATAGAGGAATTTGCAGAAGAAATTGAGATTCATACTTTTGTTGAAGTTCAAACTTGTCTTTACTGATTGTAACTTTCATCCAAGCAAGATACAGCTTTAGTCTTAGGTCCCAGCAGGTATCGGCAATGGTTGGCAGGAATTTATCTTCTGCACTATCATGTACCTGGAGCTTGCGGGAAAAGACGTCTGCTTTGTAGCTCTATACTGTGGCAGGAATTTGGCTTCTGCGCTCTCTATCTTCTGCCGCCTGGTGACTGACTAGCTGAGGAGGACTATGGCTTCTCCTGGGTCTCTGGACTTTACTCACAGTTAACTTCTCAGGGTATGGTTTCTTCCTGGAACTGGAGTTTGTCTGTAACTTTCTGCTTTGTGTCATCCAGCTGAGCGGCAGAGCTCAGACTGGGAATTTGATCAAATCTCAGCACGAGACTTGGTCCTTGCTGTCTTCCCTATGCAGGGAGGGCTAGAACTGAATCTAAAAGTTTTTTTCCTCCCTTGCCGCAGGATGTGGGAACCTCCACTTCTCTTCAGCAGGGGGGCAGAACAGAACAGGATCATTCCACTCTGAACGGCCATAACATTAAAACTATCCCTACCAATGATGCTGCCACCTGCTGGTCAACCTGGAACATTACAAGGAAAAAGTTACCTTTAACATGGTTTTATGCACATTTGTGAATGACATAAGCAAAATCATATGTGATGACAATGTAAAGGCTCTTAACAGATATTAGCGGGGTAGAGGAGTGTAGTAAAACAACTCTGGGGTGTTACATTCCCCCTTACTTTGAATCAAGCAGTCCTCGGCTTATGCTTGGGATAAGAGGAATGAGCTCTGGGGTACCCAAATTAATACAAAGGGTGCCTAAAATACACATATGACATAAATAGACTAAGATATAACGGCTACCCTGAGGTTCCTGCCTGCATGAGTAGAGTGTCCTAACTAACAGTTTACCTCTCGGTATAACCAGTGAACCAAAGGTCTGCACTAAGCAATCACTACTGACTGACTTTGAAGTGTCCTGAGCTCTGTAAACACCAAAGGAAGCATGGGGGTGACTTTACTCTGTAGTCCCACCATTGTGTAATGAAATACTGGCAAATGGAAGGGTGGCTTTATACTGTATCCCCTTCCCTGCACCAAAGTCAAAATATAGGGATTACAGCACGATCACTATGGTGACTATGGGTATCTAAAATGGCTCTAAGGTTGAGGTACCATACATTAGGCAAAGGCACAGAAGGGGAGGTATTAGCGCCTTCATGCACTTCTGGCAGTCACAGGAGGAGTAACAATATATCAGCAAAACTTTGTGGCACTCTGCCGTCTGTTTGCTGCTGGAAGTCGGGTTCCCACCCCGTATTATAATAAATATAGAAACTCCAGAAACTGAGTTGCAAGAAAAGTATTTTTTTTTTTGGTATTGCAGCTGTGTACAATGTGACGTTTCGGCCACACATTGGCCTTCATCAGACTACAGCAAAAGAAAAAAACTAAATAAATAATGTAATCAAATATTACATACAAAATATACATTTAAATATACCATGTCAAATGAAAAGAATGAAAAATGGAAAGAATAGAAAAAAAGAGAGAAAAAAACGAAAAACAAACCCCAGAAAAGCATGATACATGATAAATGGGATCCAGAGGGTTCTGTAATCATATCCACATGTCAATCAATATTCAGACATAAGTCATAGATCCAGGCGTATCGGTCGGGTCCCATAGTGGAGTCATGTTAAGGGACATACTGTCCAGATGAAGGGAGGTCCATAACGTACATAAATAATCCATGAATACCAGCAGCAACATTACACGAGCATTGTCATATCCAAACATTATCATTATACTGTCATTTAGTCACCGGCTGAGCTAAAGGTCAACATATCCATATTAATGGAACATAGATGTATGGAACAGGCAGGACAGGATCCATGAGTAGGCAAAAGGCATGAGTAGATTAGTATGCAGCCTAGCTGCTATTAGTATATAGCATAGGTATACCCTCTGATATATAGATCTAGGTGGCTGGTGGTCTCCACAAGGTCTTCCCTATACACTATGCTATAATCTAATAGCAGCTAGGCTGCATACAAATCTACTCATCCCTCAACGTCACATTGAACACAGCCCTAATACCAATTTAAAAAATCATTTTCTAGTCACAGGAGGAGGGCATAGTAATCCCATGAAACTTCTGGAAGACACTCCAGGGTGGGAGTTTAGTAGTCCCATTACCAATCCTGGCACATATAACAAACAGGAAAGAAGGAGTACCTTATTCCCCTAGCCGTTCCCCTTGTTGGACCTGCCTGGGACTTACCACTTGGTCCTACCTGGATACCCGGGATAGATGACTCCAGATGTAGGCCATTAGTATTACCGTAAGCGTCCGCAGAGGCAGTCCGTGTAAAGAGAAACAGAGCTGTAAATCAGGGCACACAGAAGTAAGGTGCTACCGAACTAGCTAAAGGCAAAAGTTAGTGCAGTTTCACAATAAATGCATAAAGGTCACATTGCGGCATCTGGAAAAGAGTCCATAAAATGGGCACGAGTACTTGAACGTTGCTCAACCTGTAAACATTTAAGCAAAATTAGTGCAAGATTAGAACAGTATAAGTCACAAAGATACACGTTTGAGTCCTTTCTTTGGGTTCAAGCTTGTAACGTTGCATAACATGTAACAAGTAGGGGGGAAAAAACTAAAATCTAAAATCATTTGTAATCTAACATGAGGTATGGCTTGGCTGATAGATGGAGTCCATGAAGTCCAGGCACAAAAAGGTTAGATGCAAAAGGCCAAAATGTAAACAATAAACAGTAGGCAATGGTTCTTACCAGTGAAAATGTGTCCATGGCTTGGCTCCTATTGTCTCTGTAGCTAAACACTGGTTTCAAAGAATTCCTGATAACAGGCAGGTGGTTTACCTTTATTGGTCCGTTGGGATCTCCGCAAGGGCAGTTCTGAGTCTCCAGGGGTAGGAGCAGAGTCTTGGACTTGTGCAGGAGGATCAGCTGTCTCATTTGGAGTAATCTCAGCAACTGGCATCAGGACTCAAATTTTAGTTGGAGTAACCACTGAAGGGGGTCAAGCATGGAAGGCAACTCTGTTGGAGTCTTACTTTCTGAAGACAATGGCAGCTCAGGTAATGTATCCTCTTCTCTTGGCTGCTCTTGAAAAGGTTCCTGTAGGCATTTCTTGAGCTGGTTACGATGAACTCGCTGAGTACCTTTATCCTCTCTAGACCTCTAATGAGGGAATGGCCACTATTGTATATGGCTCACGCTCCCAGCGACTATCCAGTTTGCTTACAGGGTGATTGTTTTTTAGCCAGACCTGGTCTCCAGGCTGTAAGGGCTCAGCATGTGCATGCGTATCAAAGTCCTGTTTTTGTTGAGCCTTCTCTATTTTAGAGTCCACTATTTCTTTGGCGTCCTCCAGGTGCTTCTGATGCTTTTTGGCCCACTCAGATTGGGGAAGGAGTGGTTCAGAGTCCGGTACAGGGACATCAAGGGCAAGATCTGCAGGTAGACGGCCATGTCTTCTGAACATGAGGTAGTATGGAGTGTACCCAGTGGAGCAATAAGTTGTATTGTTGTACAGGTACACTAGAAGGAGTAACGGCCATTCGGCCTTTTTTTCAGGAGGAACAGCCTTGAGCATGTTGATCAGTGTCTGGTTAATTTTTTCGCACAGTCCGTTTCCCTGAGGGTGGTATGCGGGGGTCCTCAGTTTCTTGCAGTTATGCAAGGCACAAAGTTCATAGAATAACTGAGACTCAAATGCAGATCCCTGGTAAGTGAGTATCTTGTCAGGACACCCATACGGCAGAATGAAGTTCTTCCACATGGAAGCAGCTGTAGTTTTTGCAGTTAAATCCTTTTCAGGTACAGCCACAACAAACTTAGTATAGTGGTCCATGATTGTCATAGCATAGACATACCCGGATCTGCTGGGTTCCAGTTTCACGTGGTCAATGGCCGCGATTTCAACAGGACCTCTACTCACTATTGGATGAAGGGGGGCTCGCCGATCATGTCTTTCATGTCACAGGGCCCATCAAAGATGTTATAACTCACGCCCCAGTTTAGGAATGCCAGAGTGGTGTAATGTCTCTGTATTGTAGTGGTAATAGTATCAACTGTGTCTCCTACCTGGGTACAGCTGGACTCGCTCCTGGCTCACTTGCAATAAATTGAGGGTAGTGATAGTGGGAGTAATAGAGGAATTTGCAGAAGAAATTGAGATCCAGACTTTTGGTGAAGTTCAAACTTGTCTTTACTGATTGTAACTTTCATCCAAGCGAGATACAGCTTTAGTCTTAGGTCCCAGCAGGTATCAGCAATGGTTGGCAGGAATTTATCTTCTGCACTATCATGTACCTGGAGCTTGCAGGAAAAGACGTCTGCTTTGTAGCTCTATACTGTGGCAGGCATTTAGCTTCTGCACTCTCTATCTTCTGCTGTCTGGGGGACTGACTAGCTGAGGAGGAATGGCTTCTCCTAGGGTCTCTGGACTTTACTCACAGTTAACTTCTCAGGGTATGGTTTCTTCCTGGAACTGGAGTTTGTCTGTAACTTTCTGATTTGTGTCATCCAGCTGAGCTGCAGAGTTCATACTGGGAATTTGATCAAATCTCAGCACGAGACTTGGTCCTTGCTGTCTTCCATATGCAGGGAGGGCTAGAACTGGATCTAACTGTTTTTTTCCTCCATTGCCGCAGGATATAGGAACCTCCACTTCTCTTCAGCAGGGGGGCAGAACAGAACAGGATCGTTCCACTCTGAACGGCCATAACATTAAAACTATCCCTACCAATGATGCTGCCATCTGCTGGTCAACCTGGAACATTACAAGGAAAAAGTTACCCTTAACATGGTTTTATGCACATTTATGAATAACATTGGCAAAATCATATGTGATGACAATGTAAAGGCTCTTAACAGATAGTAGCGGGGTAGAGGAGTGTAGTAACACAACTCTGGGGTGTTACATTCCACTCAGAACAGGTCTCGCCATGGTCGACCAGAGAAGCTGAGTGCTCATCCTCAGCGTCATATCCAGAGGTTTTATGAGTGCTACCAGCATTGCTGCAGAGGTTACAGGGGTGGTATCAGTGCTCAGACCAAACGCTGCACACTGCATCAGAAGGAAGCTTCTTCTAAAAATGATGCACAAGAAAGCACGCAAACAGTTTGCTGAAGACAAACAGACTAAGGTCATGGATTACTGGAACCATGTCCTGTGGTCTGATGAGACCAAGATAAACTTATTTGGTTCAGATGGTGTCAATTGTGTGTGGCGGGAACCAGGTGAGGAGCACAAAGGGTCCTGCCTACAGTCAAGCATGGTGGTGGGAGTGTCATGGTTTGGGGCTGCATGGCATTATTCCAATATGATAGCGACCCCAAAAACACCTCCAAGACGACCACTGCCTTGCTAAAGAAACTGTGGGTAAAGGTGCTGGACTGGCCAAGCATGTCTCCAGACCTAAACCCTATTGAGCATCTGTGGGGCATCCTCAAACGGAAGGTAGAGGAGCATAAGGTCTCTAACATCCACCATCAAGGGAGTGGAAGAGGATTCCAGTGGGAACCTGTGAAGCTCTAGTGAACTTCATGCCCAAGAGAGTTAAGGCAGTGCTGAAAAATATTGGTAGCCACACAAAAATATTGTGAAGAGATGAGATTGTAGGATCATCAAGATTCTCAAGCAGGAAAAGTGTAAGGCCTGATGCACACGACCGTTGTTTTGGTCCGCATCCGAGCCGCAGTTTTTTATTTCAGGTACCTTCTTACAGGTTTCAGATGGAATTTTCTCACCCATTACATAAACCCGTCATATCAGATTAGCCGTATATTCAGTATTACTATAATAGCTCTATTCATGCAGAAGTTTCTGACTTTAGTGTTTATTTCACTTGGAATGTTTTTTTTTTCAGTCTTCACATTCCTTGTGTTCTAGAAATAACAAACTTTCTGGAAGTGAAGCGGTGTATTACTTTCACTGCACATAATATCTGTACCAGGCTGAATGGTCTCCATATACCAAGGAGCCTTCAAAGAGGCCAGTGTTCTATTAAGGAGGCATCTGGTTCAAATAAAAAAGACCCTGAGGGTAACGTGTCTACATGGATTCAAGAAGCAGGGCGGTGATCAGGGGGCAGCACTGCAGCACAGAGCACCCCCGCCTTCAACTACTACTCCCTACTGTAGGAAGGTACAAGGGGTCATCATTGATGGTAGGTATGCGTCACCGAGGTTCCTGGCCTCGGTGAAGTAAGAGCCAGTATTTTCATGTGTCAGCGGCAGCTAATGCTGATTGACACTTTGTTATTTAGTATGGCTGTAAATAGCTGATCCGGGACTGCTCTTACTGGGAGAAGTCAAAGTGCTGGGTGGGTGACTACTCCCCACATTCCAGGCCGGGTCTTATAAAAAAAACAGCCAGCACTGTCAGGTGGTGTGAATTACCTCCCTCTGACAGTGGAGCTCTGGAGATCTCGGTGCTGAGGTCTGAAGATCGTGTGTCAGGCGAGCAGGCTGCCTTAAAGCCTGCAAGTGGACTTTCTGAGGCTGAGCATCAAGCTGGGTGTGAACTGACACCCAGGATACCAGGTGAACTTTATTCAGTTTTTCTATGTGTGAACAAGCACTAAGCCAGAAAAGTGACTGCTGTGTTATAAGTGTGAATAAACACTGAAGAGTGATTTACAACCTGGTCCTTTGCCTCTATACTGCGTCCGCTAACCTGCCTACCAGAGCGAATCCCCTCACTACATACACAGCATCTGTAGACACAGAAGCTACTTGTCCTGTGTGACTGTGTGGTGGTCAGAAGAAGTTGCAGTTGGGTAACACTTTCCTGTGGTGGTTACTCCCCATCGCTTTACCAAGGAGGAAAACAGCTGCTATCCTCAAATCAGAAGCCTTGGGGCACGGCCACCCAGTCAGGTTTCTGCAAGTAGTTTTGGAGGCCAAAATCAGGAGTAAATTCAAAGAGGAGAAGTCGTGTTCGTCCTTTCTACTTTCTCTTCTTTTATGATCCACTCCAGATTTTGGCTTTAAAAACTGCATGCAGAAACGTGTGGCCGTGCCCTTAGGCACCTTAGCTGAGGTGACCACTTACACAGGATATCTCAGCAGTCACTCTATGGCTGGGAGCTCACTGGACCACTGTAGCAGGGGTGTTATTAGGGTCTCAAAAGATTCACGAAACTAGCCAAATCCAATGATGTCTCCTGTGATGTTCGCATTCTCTTTCCTCATCTTCTCCATCTGTAGTAGTGCCCTCCAATATGTGCCCAATAATGCCCCCACAGAACTACAGATGTAGCAGAGTTAACAGTCACACTTGGTGAGTTATCACATCTACGGTATTTATATAACGCATTATGAGAGTGACTCTTAACTCTGCTACATCTGTACCAGTAGTAATAAACCCCATACTGCCCCCAGTAGAGATAATGCTTTCAATAGAGCTCTCAGTAGAAATAAGGCACTCTAACGTTGCCCCAGTATATTTCCCCCTATAGTGCCCCCAGTAGGTATAACATCCCCTATAGTGCCCCCAGTAGGTATAACATCCCCTATAGTGCCCCCAGTAGGTATAACATCCCCTATAGTGCCCCCAGTAGGTATAACTTCCCCTGTAGTTCCCTCAGTAGTTATAATGACCCTTGGTAGAACCCCCAATAGGTATAATGCCCCCAGTAAATATAATGTCCCCATTAAGTATAATGCCCCTTTAGCTCACTCAGTTAGTATAATGCCCCCTATGGTCCCCCATTAGATATAACGGTGCCTTCAATAGGTATAATGCCCGCTTTAATGTACCGAGTAGCTATAATGCCCCCTGAAGTGTCCCCAGTATTATACTGCCCCCATTACTTATAGTACCCCCTGTAGTGTCCCCAGTACTTATAGTACCCCCTGTAGTTATATTGCCCCACCCCTCCACATACTGTAGTGCCGCTGCATTACTTGCATGCAAAATGAGTTTGAAAAAAAAAATACCCATCTAACTCCCCCGCCATCCCAGATGCAGGTCCCGGGCCTCTTTCAGCCGGCAGCCTGAGTTGCTGGTTTCTCCTCCCTGCATGTGCACATTTATGGCCGCCACCGGAGTTAGCAGTGTACAGAGGCGGTCCTACCCATCACCACCGAAGGGGACTCCTGCTGCTTGTGCCCGGGCATCCATAACTATCACAATCGTTCCCACAGTCCAGGCCCAAACCTATGGAAAGAAAGCTGTCATTGATATTTGAGTGCCTTATGGTACAGTTATTTGAGCAATATATGGTTGTATTATATGGATACTATATGGTTGTATTACTTAGGCTGTATTATTTGGACACTATATCGCTGTATTATTTGGACACTATATGGCTGTGTTATTTGGGCTCCATATTGACAGTGCTATTTGGACACTATGTGGGTGTATTATTTCCACACTATATGGCTGTATTTATAATAATTGGACATTATATGGTTATGTTGTTTGGGCACTATATCGCTGTATTATTTGGACACTATATGGTTGTTTTATTTGGGCACTATGAGGGTCATTTATTCAGACCGGTGTTTTGGGCGCTGGTCTTAATAACCCCTATATCAGGCAGTGGATCTGCCGAAGTGATGAAGAGGAGTCGGCCCCTACATAACTTCGGCGTACGCTTCCTTGCTGTCTTACATTTAGACCATTTTCAGCGCCTAAATTAGGCATAAAAAAGAAAATAATGAATGAGTCGGGACTGCCGACCGCCCCTTCCCTGCCCACGCCACTGCCCCTGTTTTAGATCCGGCGTGAGCGGGGAAAAGTCGCAGAAATTGCGCCATAATCTGCGCCTGAAATATGCCTAATATAGGCGTATTTCAGGATAAAAAATGACCCTATATTGCGGAACCCCCATTGATTTCATGATCCAATGCCTGATCCTCCGACATCTCCGCTCCTCAGGGCCGTCACTGCCTAGAAGCATGCTTTTACTTGTAGAGGACACGCTCATACTTGTGGGTTTAATAGTCTGAGTGAGGCCTAGTGACTCCCTTCCTGTAGGAAGCAAACATAATTAACCCCCGTAATCGCTGTTCCATGACACAGGAATGATAAAGACGTCTAAATGCTGCTCCTTAATTACAGTCATTAGTTCAGGAAGTCAATTAGAAAAATGTAAACTTAGATGATAAGCGAGAGCGGTCAATGCTGGATGAAATATTTGGCGCATCTTACTGCACTTTGTGCTAAAACAATATAAATTTGTCGCATAATACGCTCGCCGCTTTTTCAGCCCATTCATTTTCATGAGAGATGTGCAATGCTTTGCTTCTCCTGCGGGGGCGCTGCAGTTAAAGTGAACACTTGATGCCAGAGAAGGCACAATGATCGCCCTGTTTGTGTCACCTGAAATTCAAGTCAAATAACTATCAAATAGAGGACAACCCAATGACATACTGTATGTGATTTATTCTTTAGTTAAAGCTAACCATAAAATAAGAGTAGAAGGATTTTTGAATCCATTGAACCTTTTAATTTAGGGCCAAATAATCAATGTCGGCAGATGTCTAATTTCAGTCATTTGTTTTAGCAGAGTTTGCAGTGGATTCGGCCAATGGCTGGGCTAGGTTCAGCAGAGGTTTAGGGTGGATTAAGCAGAGGTTTAGGGTTGATTCTGCAGAGGATTGGGTGGGATTCTGCAAAGGCTTAGGATAGATCATGCCGAAGTTTGGGTGGATTTAGCAGAGGTTTGAGATGGATTTAGCAGAGATTTTAAGTTGCATCTTCAGGGGTTTGGGGTAGATTCAGTACAGGTTTGGGGTAGATTATGCAGAAGTGTGGGTTGATTTAGCAGACCTTTGGGCTGGATTCTGAAGAGGTTTTGGATTCAGCTGAAGCTTGGGATGGATATAGCACAGGTTTGGGTGGATTCAGCAGAGGTTTGGGTGGATTCAGCAGAGGTTAAGAGTGGATTCTGCAGAGGATTGGGCGGGATTCTGCAGAGGCTTAGGGTAGATCATGCAAAAGTTTGGGTGGATTTAGAAGAGGTTTGGGTGGATTCAGCAGAAGTTTGGGTGGATTTAGCAGAGGTTTGAGATGGATTTAGCAGAGATTTTAAGTCGATTCTTCAGGGGTTTGGGGTGGATTCAGTACAGGTTTGGGGTAGATTAAACCAAGGTTTGGGATGGATTTAGAAGAGGTGTCGGCTGATTTAGCAGAAGTTTGGGCTGGATTATGAAGAGATTTTGGATGGATTCAGATAAAGTTTGGGATGGATATAGCAGAGGTTTGGGTGGATTTAGCAGAGATTTGAGATGGATTTAGCAGAGATTTTAAGTTGATTCTTCAGGGGTTTGTGGTAGATTAAACCGAGGTTTGGGTTAGATTATGCAGAAGTGTGGGCTGGATTCTGAAGAGGTTTTGGATGGATTCAGCTGAAGCTTGGGATGGATATAGCAGAGGTTTGGGTGGATTCAGCAGTGGTTTGGGTGGATTCAGCAAGGTTTGGGTGGATTTAGCAGAGGTTTGGGTGGATTTAGTAGAGGTTTGAGTGGATTCAGCAGAGGTTTGGGTGGATTCAGCAGAGGTTTGGGTGGATTTAGAAGAGGTTTGGGTGGATTTAGCAGAGGTTTGGGTGGATTTAGCAGAGATTTTAAATTGATTCTTTAGAGGTTTGGGGTGGATTCAGTACAGGTTTGGGGTAGATTAAACCGAGGTTTGGGCTGGATTATGAAGAGATTTTGGATGGATTCAGCTGAAGCTTGGGATGGATATAGCACAGATTTGGGTGGATTCAGCAGAGGTTTGGGTGGATTCAGCAGAGTTTAAGGGTGGATTCTGCAGAGGATTGGGCGGGATTCTGCAGAGGCTTAGGGTAGATCATGCAGAAGTTTGGGTGGATTTAGCAGAGGTTTGAGATGGATTTAGCAGAGATTTTAAATTGATTCTTCAGGGGTTTGCGGTGGATTCAGTACAGGTTTGGGATGGATTCAGAAGAGGTGTCGGTTGATTTAGCAGAAGTTTGGGCTGGATTATGAAGAGATTTTGGATGGATTCAGATAAAGTTTGGGATGGATATAGCAGAGGTTTGGGTGGATTTAGCAGAGATTTGAGATGGATTTTGCAGAGATTTTAAGTTGATTCTTCAGGGGTTTGTGGTAGATTAAACCGAGGTTTGGGTTAGATTATGCAGAAGTGTGGGCTGGATTCTGAAGAGGTTTTGGATGGATTCAGCTGAAGCTTGGGATGGATATAGCAGAGGTTTGGGTGGATTCAGCAGTGGTTTGGGTGGATTCAGCAAGGTTTGGGTGGATTTAGCAGAGGTTTGGGTGGATTTAGTAGAGGTTTGGATGGATATAGCAGAGGTTTGGGTAGATTCAGCAGAGGTTTGGGTGGATTCAGCAGAGGTTTGGGGGGATTTAGAAGAGGTTTGGGTGGATTTACCGAGGTTTGGGTGGATTTAGCAGAGGTTTGGGTGGATTTAGCAGAGATTTTAAATTGATTCTTTAGAGGTTTGGGGTGGATTCAGTACAGGTTTGGGGTAGATTAAACCGAGGTTTGGGCTGGATTATGAAGAGATTTTGGATGGATTCAGCTGAAGTTGGGATGGTTATAGCAGAGGTTTGGGTGGATTTAGCAGAGATTTGAAGTTTATTTTTCTGGGGTTTGGGGTGGATTCGGTACAGTTTTGGGGTGGATTGAGGTACAATAGTTCAAGGCCTCAGGAGAAAATGAAAACTGACAAAACACATAAGGCTATTTTCACACTTGCAGCAGAGGATTCCGTCAGGCAGTTCCGTCGCCGGAACTGCCTGCCGCGTCCAGCAATCCGGACGCAAACAGATGGCATTTGTCAGATGGCTCCGGGTGCGGATTGGTCTGACAAATGCATTTAAATACCGGATCAGTCTCTCCGGTGTCACCCGGAAAAACGGATTGGTTATTCAATTTTTTTCACAGATTTGAAGGTCTGCCCATGCGCGGACCAGAAGATCGGATCTATCAATGCGGCAATTTTAATGTCGGATCTGGCACTAATACATTTCAATGGAAATTAATGCTGGATCCGGCATTCCGGCAAGTTTTCAGGATAATTGGCCGGAGAGAAAAATACAGCATGCTGATGCATCCTGAATGGATTGCTCTATATTCAGAATGCATTAGAATAATACTCAGATCATTTTTTTTCCGGTATTGAGCCTCGAGGACGGAACTCAATAACGGAAAAGAAAAACGCTAGTGTGAAAGTACCCTAAGACATACAGTATGCGATAATACATCACCAGTTTGTATCTCTTTCTATTACGGCACAGTGATGATCAGTGACTTCAGCTGCATTGTCTGAAAAGCACCTCCTGCCTCACCCGGGACTTGGGCTTCCTGGACTGTGTTGCAGCTCTTTGTGTTCAGATTGGCTTTTGTGTATAAGCACAAGCTCACCACGAGCTGATTAGCGGGTCATTGTATGAAGATTTGAAATTCCGTCCAGGTAAAATGATCATACACTACAAGAAACTAAGTCACATAATAGTAACATTACATACACAGAAAGACACAGAAAGTTCAGACACAGAAAGTTTCCATCATGAGTCCAAAAAACTTCAGGATTGCTTTAGGAAGAGAGGCTACCAACAGAATGTTCTAAGGGGTGCTTTTCAGAAGGCAGAATCATGTGTAAGTAATTCCCTCCTAGTACCTAAGGGGTCTAACACAAAAGGGGAGGAAATCATTAGAATTATCTCCACCTCTGATGTAAACAATCAGGAGGTTAGGGCCATTATTGATAAATACTGGCCTATTCTTCTAATGGACTCAGGTGTGGCTGATATACTTCCTCCTCGTCCGAGTATCACCTTTAGACGGGGTAGATGTCTCAAGACCGGTTAGTGCATAGCCATTATTCACGACCAGCTCCTGAGGGGACATGGCTAGACAGAAAACCGATTGGCACATTTCGCTATGGGTCATGATATCAGAGACTTCATCGATTGTAGAAGTAAGGGGGTAATATATCTCTGTCAGTGCACGCGCCCTAAGGATTATGTGGGAAAGACCTTTAGGGAATTCCATCGACTTATTCTTGAACACGTCAACGACATTAAGAAGGATACCCCTATAGCGAATCATATGTGGGAATATCATGATGGCGATCTGAGGTCTCTGAAATTCTCAGCCCTGGAGTTAGTGAGACCCTCACCCAGAAAGGGTGACTGGGACCGGAGAATCTTACAAAAAGAGACTGAATGGATCTATAGATTCCGCTCCCAGTCACCAAGGGGACTGAACGAGAAACTGACATTTTCATGTTTCATTTGACTATTAAGTTGTATACCTTATCCATCTCTATTAGGGTTAGCCTTGTCGGTAATCAACGCTTCATCCTCCATAACTGATCATCGACACAAGAAGTGTCATGTTACTTTTTAAAAGACTGCTCTATACCTGAGCGTCTATCTATATATCTTCGGTATCTATGTGCTCGTAAGAAAAGCTGGTGGTCCTTGACACACTCACTAAGTTCTCCCATGCTGCCCTTTTACTGCACCATTTTTTACCCCCCTCCCCTCTCAGGGAAGCACCAGTATAGGGGGTATATATACGGTATATATGGGTCGATAGCCATCTTGTATCTACCTGGCTACACACATCGCGTCTGAGCTGGTTAGTGCATCTCTGTATTTATTTTCACTGGAACGCCACGGCCATGTC
The DNA here is from genome assembly GCF_014858855.1 of Bufo gargarizans. Taxonomy (NCBI): domain Eukaryota; kingdom Metazoa; phylum Chordata; class Amphibia; order Anura; family Bufonidae; genus Bufo; species Bufo gargarizans. Next base: position 566,527,824 of record NC_058081.1, on the reverse strand, counting down.
TATGCAGCAGTTTAGCATATCACGTGACATGTACGTCCTACGTGCGTTTCGCCTGCTTCACGGGTGAAACGCACGGCCATGTTGCCAGGATCGCGTTGTACGTGCGTTCCACCGGATTCATAGGTGAGACGCACGGCCATCTTTGTTGCATCACATGAACAGATCTTGTGATCGAGGGAGTCGCGAATGGAGTATGGCGCGGCACAAAGGTAACTTGGCGTCGCTATGAAAGCAGTGTATGATGGACACCACTGTGTGTAGTGCTTTCCTCTGATATGGATACATCATAGGTTGTACCTGGCAAGTGGCACATATGGACACGTGACAAATATGGGCGGACTAGCGTTTGGTTAATATCACATGACCACATGAGCGGATCAGGATTGGCCATGATAGAAGGGGTCCGCCTCTATCTAGGCTTTTAAAAGTAAGTGTGTGTGTCTGGACTAATTGGAGCTGTATCTTTCTGCCCCCTGGAGCCCCTCCAACTGTGCACCATCGGTCTGTGAGTCAATGGAGTCAACTGAACTTACCAGATAGGTACAATATCATTGGTCATTATCGAGCCATCATGTCGATGTTATATGCTATTGTATATCATTCATAGCTAGATCGTCTATATACATTGTGCAGTTCAGCAAACTCCCACAGGCCTGTGCCAGTTTGGGGCGCTCCAGCTTTTCATATTTTCTTTTTCTTTTTTCTATGTATTTGTCAATATACTTGAATGGATATCTAACTATCAGTGTTGTATATTAGTGTCCCCTGACGAACCTTATTTTTTATAAGGGGAAACGCTTCGGGACTACATATCACGTAATTGTGAATCAAGTATTATGTATCCATTTTTTAGGACATCCAATCACGTATCGTTTAATTAGATTGAATTTAAGGCCTTGCTAAGGACAGGCTAGCCAAGGCACGCGGACAAAATGTGCCTACCATTCAGGTGTATCTCTGGGCTGAGGACAGTTTTTTAGGGTAAATTAGGGACAGACACTAGGTGTTTGGACGTGCTATGTGATTCCTTTGTGATTTGTTTTGTTATTAACCCCTTCACGTCTGCAATCTGTATATATACGTGATAGCTGCACATATCCCGTGCAGCTACCACGTATATAAACGTTCTGGCAGCTCTTTAATCCAAGCGCTGCAAAGCGCTTGGATTAAAGCTTCTGCCCCTGCCTTGTATGCTGTCACGGACAGCATACAGTGCAGTAATGCCGGCAAGGGACCAATCAGAGTGGCCCCTTGCCGGCAATCGATCCGATTGGTTAGTCTGTGCAGACTAACCAATCGGATCGCGGCAGTGTTAAAATGCCGGTTTCAGGCTCTGATCTGCGCTCTGCAGATCAGAGCCTGAAAGCAGATAGTGTAACTCATGCCCCCCGATCTGTGGCCCTCCAAGCCCTTAGTGCCGATCTGTGCCCCCCCATCTGTGCTCCGCTGATCTGTGCCCCTCTCCTGCGCTGATGGCATGCGGTCCGCCCCCTCCCCGCCCCCTGCATTAATTTTCAAGCCGCCCCTCCTGCCCCAGCCTCTCTCGATATTGTAGGCAGCCTCCCGACCCCCTCCCCTTTCCAGTGCTGCCCCCCCCCGTTCCCCCTGCTGTGTGCGATGGCGGCGGCTCAATTACTGAGCCGCCGCCATCAGCAGAGAGTGTCAGCTCTATGCTGACACTCTCCTGTAACCCCTATAGATGCCGCGGTTGCGGCATCCATGGGGTTAACAGAGGGAGGGAGCTCCCTCTCTCCACCATCGGGGCTGCAGCGCTGTGATTGCAGCACCCGATGGTTGCCATGGCAACCGGACGCTTTGCAAAAGCGTCCGGTTGCCATGGCAAAGGCGTCCAGTGCTGCCATCCTACAGGCAATCTGGAAGTACTATACTTTGGAATGCAAGAGCATTGCAAAGTATAGTACAACTATCAGCCCCACTGGATCTTCAAGATCCAAGAGGGAAATGATAAAAAAAAGTGAAAATAATAAAAGTAAAATAAATAAATAAATAAAATGTAAATTAGAAAAAAGAAATTGCCTTTTCCTATAAAAAATGAAAAAATAAAATAAAATACACATATTAGGTGTCGCCGCGTCTGTAACGACCATCTCTATAAATATATCACATGATAGACCCCGTCCGATAAACACCATAAAAATAAAATTAAAAAAACAGTGCCAAAAAAGCTATTTTTGGCACCTTACATCACAAAAAGTGCAACAGCAAGCGATCAAAAAGGCTTATGACCCCCAAAATAGTACCAATCAAACTGTCACCTCGTCCCGCAAAAAATGATACCCTATTTAAGACAATCGCCTAAAAGAAAAAAAAGCTATGGCTCTCAGACTATAGAGACACTAAAACATCATTTTTTGGGTTTCAAAAATGCTATTATTGTGCAAAACTTAAATAAATAAGAAAAAGTATACATATTAGGTATTGCCACGTCCGTAACGATCTTCTCTATAAAACTATCACATGACCTAACTCTTCAGATGAATGCTGTAAAAATAAATAAATGAAAACTGTTCCAAAACAGCAAATTTTTGGGTCACCTTGCCCCATAAAGTGTAATAATGAATGATCAAAAAATCCTATGTACCCAAAAATGGTACCAATAAAAATCTCAACGCTTTCTGCAAAAAACGAGCCCCTGCACAAGACGATCGGCACAAAAATAAAAAACATATGGCATTCAGAAAACCAATCCAGCACAATTAACCTTCCAAAAACCGTATGGCATTCCTTTCCTTCTGCGCCCTGCCGTGCGCCTGTACAGCAGTTTACGACCACATGTGGGGTGTTTATGTAAACCGCGGAATCAGGGTAATAAATTATGAGTTTTGTTTGGCTGTTAACTCTCAATGTGTTAAAGAAAAAAAAATTATAAAATGGAAAATCTGCCAAAAATGTGAAATTTTGAAATTTCATCTCCCCTTTTCCTTTAATTCTTGTGGAACGCCTAAAGGGTTAACAAAGTTTTTAAAATCAGTTTTGAGTAACTTGAGGGGTGTAGTTTCTACAATGGGGTCATTTATGGGGGTTTCCACTATGTAAGCCCCACAAAGTGACTTCAGACCTGAACTGGTCCTTAAAAAGTGGGTTTTGGAAATTTTCTTAAAAATTGTAAGAATTGCTTCTTAACTTCTAAGCCTTCTAACGTCCTAAAAAAATAAAATGACATTTCCAAAATGATGCCAACATAAAGTAGACATATGGGGAATGTTAAGTAATAAATATTTTATTAGGTATGACTTTCTGTTTTAGAAGCAGAGAAATTGAAATTTGGAAAATTGTGAATTTTTCCAAATTTTTGGTAAATTTGGGATTTTTTCATAAATAAAGGTGAAATATATTGACTCAAATATATGACTGTCATGAAGTACAATGTGTCACGAGAAAACAATCTCAGAATGGCGTGGATAAGTAAAAGTGTTCCAAAGCTATTACCACATAAAGTGACGCATGTCCGATTTGAAAATTTTGACCTGGACATTGGGGCATCAATGACCCTTGGTCATGAAAGGGTTAAAGCATTTGTAATAAAAAGTTAAGTTTTTGGTAGTTGCTTTCAGTGATGGTGATTTTCTTTTGCAACTCTCCTTGAGGTATATTTTTCAGTGATAACATTACATACACCGCCTTAGTAACACAGTAACCTAGTTTATTAGGGTTAAAAAAAAAAGGACATCCATCCAGTTCAGCAGATAAATCTGGGGTTCTACTTTAAAGTTACCACATGTACAAAAGGGTGAGATTATAGGCACCCACTAAACAGCACCCAGTTTTTCAGTAAAATCATTGTCAGGAAGGGTTAATGATAAACAGTGATACGTTACTCTCTTGCTTTGAGCAATGCCTGGAAGTTATTGAGGAGATTTAATTTATTTAGTCTGAGGGATCTCGTAGCAGCACTCCATGTGGTCTGGCATGGTACTGCAACTATAAAGTGGGCCATAATTACTAGACGACTTTGTCAGTTATTTAAAGTTGTTACATGACACTTTCAGGATGTTACCTGGAAAGGTTTCATTTCATTCAGCACTTTGTGTTTATCCTCCCTCGGCATACAAGGAAGTCAGCGATATCCGACGTGTCTGTACACTTCCTGTTCTGCGCTCACTATGACCGGGTGGCATTGTACAAAACATGATGCAATGTAAACTCTGAAAATACAGTAAATATGTATTAAGGATCAGCCAAACGATTTATAAAAAAAGCAGATGTGTCATGAATTTGGACAAAAAGCCATTGGCCAAACGAATCTGAAGCTTTTCTGATTCCATTCAGACAACTTGCGTAAAATGGGCTGCCGTGCAATTTTACTGTCCATGTCGTGGGCAAAACCACGAGGGAGGAAGAAGAGGATGGTCATATGACACTGGGAGGAAGTTGGGGGTTAGCGAATGCCCTGATTGGCGCAGAGGCTGACGGCTATCCTGGATCAGGGGGCAGTAGGCAGGAAGAAGCCTGTGCAAAGCGAGCAGAACGTCCTTCTGCATTGTGACCTGGAAGGAAGATTGGCTGTGGCTCTGCCCGGTAAAAGAGTCTCAAGACATAAACCACCGATATACTGTGATAGGGACGGTATAGGAAGGTTTTAGGGAGAGAAGAGGAGATACATTTGGGAATTTGTGGTATATTAAGGGGTGGAATCAGGGGGAGAGAGTAAGAACTGGTCACTATCAGGTCTATTTGCTGGCAGAGTACTGGTAGCTCAGCTTCTGGCAACCAGGTCTACATTACAGATTCCTGAAAAAACAGCCATTTTTTTAAAGTTTCATTCTATACTATTCCATCCAAATTACATTCTTGCAAGCTCTAAGGAATTGCATCATTTCCCCCCCCCCCAGAAACTGTTTTGGTTTACCGATGGTAATTGGGCATCACAGTTATAGCCGTGTTACTGAACATGTTGTACATTGCTGCAAGATAATGGGTGGATAGGATACAGCAGCAAAGAGATTTCACATCAGTAATGCAAATTACCATATAGGCAGACCACGCAGCTGCTATGGGGCCCGTGAGGAAGGGGGGCCCGCAGTGGAGGAGAGTCACCACCCCCTAATTGCTCCCGTCAATCTTCCTAACTGCCTCCCACCTGCTAGCCCCGCCCCTGCCTCCTAGCCCCACCTCCCATCTGATAGCTCCACCTCCCATCTCCACAGGCGCAAAAAAACATGCTGAATCTGACCACTGACCATGTGTCCCCAGAAGATTCTTGTCTTCTGAGCTCTTAAGGCCTGATTCCTCTGCGGGGAGGGGGGGGGGGGGTTCACTCAGCTTTCCCAGAGACTCCTGTCTCTGCACATGTGTCCTGCAGGATAGCGAGTAATGTCAGTGTCTCCCAGCTGTCCTGCATGACACAGAGGATGGGGGGAAGGGGGGCTCTCACTTCCTCCAACTTTTCTCATGTCTCTGCGCATGTGCCATGCTGGACAGCAGGAAAGTTGGGTAGTATTACATCATGTAACACCCCAGATTATTGTCAAAATGTGCTGAACACCGCCGGAACCTACCAGATCCCATTCACTAAAATGGTCTGTTGGGTTCCGGCGTAAGTACGGCCATTTTGTAGAAGAAAATATTGCTGCATGAGGTGGGGCTAGGGAGAAGTTAGGGAGGGTAGTGAGAGGAGCCAGGGCGCATAGTGGGAGGGACTAGAAACGGGTATGGGGGCCCAATTTAATTTCTTGCTATGGGGCCCAATGATTTCTATGTACGCCCCTGCAAATTATAACTGTGTTACTGAAGGCAACTTCATCACAGCCTGTAATTCAAAAGATGGTGATGATCACAACACCCAATCATGGGGGTCAGAGCTGGAAAGAACTGGCTCCTTGGACACGCTGACCAGAATGGCCAGCTGTTTGCTTACGTAAGAAGGCAGTCTGATGATTACTGGATAGCCATGCTTTTACACCCTCCCTATCAAAGCAAAATGGGGGAATGTTTGCCTCTTGCCAAAAGGGAGGCAAAATTACTTTATTACCATGGCAGCTTGCCACAATTTTGTCATCTCGGAGAGGGTTTTCAGTATTGTGGGGGAGGGGGGGGGGCGCATAGTGACACCCAAACAGACCAAGTTGTCTTCTGCCAGTGTAGAAAACGAGACATGGATCTGGGAGAATTCTCACACTAGCCTTGCTTAATGTACCCAATCATGCCACTGCCACTGTCTGCCTGCCTACCATCATGTTCTGTACCTTATTGCTGCTACCCCTATCGTGCCACTTCTGCTATCTCCCTATCTTCATGTTCTGTGCTGTATTGCTGCTGCTGCAACCATCATGCCATTTCCACTGTTTGCCTGCCTACCATCACGCTTTGCATAGTATGGCTGCCGCTGCCACCTCAGCTACTTCTCTCTGCTGCTAATGCCAAGTGCTAATAGCCTACTGCCACTTCCATGACCCCTACTGCTATTATCGCTAAATAGTTGCCACTACTACCACTACCCCTAAATAGCCGCACACGTCTTCACACTGTACTGCTCCCAATTAAAAGGAAGAATTTTTCTAGGCTCCTTCAGAACAAGCTGCTGTTTCTTCTGACATTAATATGTGTGCGTGAATAAACAGGGGTAGGGATCTGTCCCCATTGAGGCATAATTTTTAGAGACTTGTTCCCAACAAGCCACAGTTTTCCCCATAACACCTAGAAGACTGGAAAGTGTTATAGGCCAATTTTCAGGGCAATTAGAGGAGCTTTGATTTGCAAAAAATGTATTCAGATCTGAACCAAACTATATATATAACTGGTATATGCTGTATATTAGCAGCCTCCTCTCCATTCACTGCAGCCATGGGACAGGGAGTAATGGAGATAGATGTGGTTCCTAGAAATGGTGCTTGCATCGTTAAAGGTGAATACGTTTCTGAATGAAAGCGCAAACTCCAGCTCAAACAAGTGAAATACTGGGAGAGGGATAATCAGCAGTTCAAATACGGGCAATGCAATTGCACAGATAAGGCAGCCTGTGGTACTGAATGGGTTAAGATGGAAGAAGGAAATGGCAACAAGACTCTTGATGGGTATTAAAAGTTTTGGCAGCGATCACTAACCACAACAAGACAAAAGGAAGAGTGTGCGGCAAAGATAAAAGCCAGAAAAAAACAAGATGCAGTTGGAATAATTAATTTGTGCTCGAATCCTAATTAGTCATTAGGACGTTCAGCACGCTGGTAATTAGCGCTCGTTTTCAGAAAACGTCGTCTGCTGTTATTAAAGGAGTCAGATTGTAAAGGACAAGAAGTCCCTCAAAACGTTGGAGAAGTGTGAAGAGCGATCAACAGAATGGGTCCAATGGGAGATCTCAACAGAGGTAGCAGTAATGTGGTGCCCCCCTCCCCCGGTGATGTCACAGGCCACATGAGGGTCTGGAGGTGTCAGTAATGTGGTGCCCCCCTCCCCCGGTGATGTCACAGGCCACATGAAGGTCTGGAGGTGTCAGTAATGTGGTGCCCCCTCCCCCGGTGATATCACAGGCTACAGGGAAGTCTGGAGGTGGCAGTAATGTGGTGCCCCCTCCCCCGGTGATATCACAGGCTACAGGGAAGTCTGGAGGTGGCAGTAATGTGGTGCCCCCTCCCCCAGTGATATCACAGGCTACAGGGAAGTCTGGAGGTGGCAGTAATGTGGTGCCCCCTCCCCCGGTGATATCACAGGCCACAGGGAAGTCTGGAGGTGGCAGTAATGTGGTGCCCCCTCCCCCAGTGATATCACAGGCCACAGGGAAGTCTGGAGGTGGCAGTAATGTGGTGCCCCCTCCCCCGGTGATATCATAGGCCACAGGGAAGTCTGGAGGTGTCAGTAATATGGTGCCCCCCTCCCCCAGTGATATCACAGGCTACAGGGAAGTCTGGAGGTGTCAGTAATGTGGTGCCCCCTCCCCCGGTGATATCACAGGCCACAGGGAAGTCTGGAGGTGGCAGTAATGTGGTGCCCCCTCCCCCAGTGATATCACAGGCCACAGGGAAGTCTGGAGGTGGCAGTAATGTGGTGCCCCCTCCCCCGGTGATATCACAGGCTACAGGGAAGTCTGGAGGTGGCAGTAATGTGGTGCCCCCTCCCCCGGTGATATCACAGGCCACAGGGAAGTCTGGAGGTGGCAGTAATGTGGTGCCCCCTCCCCCGGTGATATCAAAGGCCACATGGATGTCTGGAGGTGGCAGTAATATGGTGCCCACATCACAAGTAAAATTCCTTCCTGCTGTTTAGCTCCAATGTTTTCTTAACAGTGTGTGCCACAAAACATGCCCCAAACAGTCACCCTCCATAATGGCTGCCAATTATGTCTCCAAAAAGTGCCTGCCACCCCAAAAGTGTGTGTCACAGATAATAACCCACAAATGACTGCCACAAATCATCCCCGCCAGAGTCCACAACATACCTGCCCCAGATTTCGCCAGTGTACCTGCCACAGATATGCATTGAATACCTCCCACAGATGTCCACAGTATAGCTGCCACAGATGTCCCCGGTGTACCTGCCACATATATCCCCATTATAACTTCCACAGATGTCCTAACTTTACCTGCCACACCTGTCCCCTGCATACCAGACACAGATGTCACCAATGTACCTGCAACAGATGGCTCCAGTATACCTGCAACACGTGTTCCTAGCGTAACTGCCACAGATATCCTCACTTTACCTGTCACAGGAGTCCCCCTAGTACTTCCCACAGACAGTGGCAGATTATAATAGGGGCGTTTTGGTCGGCAGCCCTAGGCCCAGGGTGAGTAAAGGGCCCCTCACTATCCCAAACGCCCCATGCACCACAACAAGCCAACAAAAAACAGTCATACATCTACCATATGTAAGCAGAACGCAACGCCAGTGCTGCGATAATAACAGCCGGGCCCCATTAGTGGAAGGAGCGAGGGAGAGCGAGGATCGGGCACATCACTGCACACCTCCTCCAATCACTTTGAAGCTTATAATTCCCGCCAGACGCCATCCCCGGCCTTCTCTCCCCATCACCAGCTTTATCAGCTTGTGGCACGCTAGGTCTGTGTGAAGAGTCCCAGACAGAGCAGTAGTGAGGCAAACAGCCTTCTTCCATATTGCCAGAGAAATCAAAAGCTCCAGAGAGTAGACAATAGAGGCCCAGCTTGTATGTATCTGAGGAGCCATTCTGGAGCTTTGGCTCTATTCTGACTGAAATGGCTGCTGTCCCTGCCCACAGATGCCCCACAACAATGCCACACATAACCCCCATCATCTGTTACAGATTAAATATCCTCCCAGAATGCCAGCTACAAATGTTTTCCTAAAGGGTCTGTCATACCCGCCCTCTTAGTGCTTGCCACAGATGCTCCTCAGTCTTGACCCTTGTACTTGCCACATATGCTCCTCAGTAATGCTCCCTAATGCTTGTGCAACGTACGTTTGCCAGCGTCTGGGGAATCCCTTGCCCCTTAAGAGGTTTTTAGAGCAAGTTGTCGTGACGCCAGTTGCATTGAAGCAACGAGGACATGAAGTCCCCTTTAAGTATAGTGAGTTAAGAGCACTGCTATGTGGCTTCTGAAAATAGCTGGTCGCTGGCTCGGCAGTGAATGAAGAAGAGGTGCTCTCCATTCCGGTGGGGCCCCTTTCTTGAGATAGGAGAGGTTCCTTTAGGTGGGACCTACACCTATAGGACATTCGTGGCAGAACCTAGCGATGTCCATAAGTGCACTGGAGGAATACAAAGATAATTGGTTGACATAGTGTATGTCAGTTTCTCGTCATTTTTAAGATCTCCGATTGCTGTCAGTGAATGGAAATACTTAATGCATATAGAGCCCTGAGATTACTTGTCACACTCCCACCCTTAGAACTAGGTCGTAATGCCACTCTAGGGTATTACATTTGCCATAGATGCTCCTCTGTAATACCCCTTTTGCTTGCTATAGATGTAACTCAGTAATGCTCCCTAGTGCCTGGCCCGTTCCGCATTTTGCTGCCCGGACACGGAATTGCGGACACTACTCCTCAGTAATGCCTTCTAGTGCTTGCCATAGACACACCTCTCAATGCCCTTAGTGCTTGCCACAGATTACACCTCCTGCCCAGACTGCCCTTTTAGAGCACCTGTTACACATCACCCCTGCCAAAGTGTCTGACACAGCCCCCTTCCCCAAGTGCCTTCCCCACCTAATGCCCACTCCACCTAATTGACTGTAACAGTAACTGTGATGTCTGGAGGGATTGTACGTTTTGGAAAGCCACCAGTGGGGGAAAATATACAGTAGACAGAGCTGGAAGCAGAAGGTTCCATCCACTGCGGCCATGCAGAGGTACTGCAGAAATCAAGTTAATGGGAACTGAGCTGCGGTACGCCGGTGCCAGAAACTGCACAGTGGATTCTGCTTCAGTACACTCTATGGTTTCTGGTGCCGCATGGTCAGTGGCGGGGTCGGCCCCCGATCAATCTGATATTGATGGGGACAAGTCATCAGTATCTCAGTCTGTTAGGGTGTGATGTCCAGGACTGGACAGAGTCTGGTGCAGGCAGCAGAGAGGAGCCGGCCAGGATTTATCTGGTACCTTCCTCATATTAGTCATGCAGTCGTCTGATATACAATACGCAGGATATTTGTTCTTCCCTCGGGGATGGAGACTGTCGCCCTCCATCATATCTAATAAACCAGATCTCCACTTGTGTAATCTACAGCCTCTTACTTCATGGCGAGACCTCCTGAAAGTCATATATCCTTCAGTGCTCATTACTGCAGGACATTTCTTCTCTCACTTCATAGAAATCCTGGAGGCGTCTTTCGTCGTTGGTTTCTTAAAAATCCTCTTTGGTCTTTGATCACATAGATCTTGGTTGTTTCACGTTCACCATTAGAGCAGAGGTCACTTAGCTTTCCCAGACTCCTGAAAGGGCAGTCTAGGCTGAAGGCCTCCCGCTGATTGTCACGACTCGGGAAGCTCTATGCTGCCTCTTCTGGGGAAACGTAGAATTACTTGGCGCCAACTCTGGTTAATAAAATAGACGCCTGTGTCTTAGAGGGGAGATCTGAACTGCAAAGCCTTTTCTATGACTTAAGTGTCCTCTAGCATAACATATAGAATAGGGGCACCCTCAGCACTGGATAACAGAGTCCTTTTAAGTCGGATGGCGTCCATATAAATCATATTTAGCTAATAAATGGCTCCATATTAGCGGGAAATCTTTCTTGCCAACCTTCTGTGTTCTGAGCTCTAGCCTCTTGGACTTAGATCCACTTTTTTAGTTTTACCCCTTATAGGCTCTAAGTGTCCTGCCCCCCCTTATACTTCTCGTTTGCTCCAGTGCTGGTCCTTTTCTAATGCAGAGAACACAGTAAGGGTTCATTCACACGTCCGTAGTGTATTGCAGATCCACAATAGACCCGGCCGGCACCCCCATAGAAATGCCAATTCTTATCCGCAATTGCGGACAAGAATAGGACATTTTCTATTTTTTGCAGAGCCGCGGCACGGAAGTTCGGGGCAGTGGCATGGAAATGCGTATGCGGACAGCACACTGTGTGCTGTCTGCATCTTTTCTGTCCCCATAGAGAATGAATAGGTCCTCACCCGTTCCGCAAAATTGCGGAACGGATGTGGACCCAATTGTAAATGGAGCTTAAATGAATTCCTTTTTAGTCTTGTCCCTTATTTGCTCTTTGTGTCCAACTCCATGATCCTTCTATTGTTTTGTTTTTTTGCATTTTATACTAGGGCTGGCCGCTTTCCGGCATCAGCCCGAGGTCTCATGCACACAAACGTATTTTCTTTCCGTGTCCGTTCCGTGGTTTTTGCATACTGTATGCAGAACCATTCATTTCAATGGGTCCGCAAAAAGGTTTAGTGTCTGCTCAGTGTCAGATGGATGCAAGAAAGGTACTAGCCCTGGTACAAAAGAGAGGTATGAAGATGAGGGAATAGGGCAATTAGAACAAATAAGGGGCAAGACTAGAAATAAGGACTTAGTTTAGTGTCTGCTCAGGGTCAGAAGGATGCCAGAAAGGTACTGGATATGGGTCATGGAACACGAAGAGCCGATAAGATTAGCATCAGCTGGCCCCTAACAGAAGAGTCCTATCCTTGTCCGTAATGCGGACAATAATAGGACATGTTCTATTTTTTTGCGGAACGGAAATACAGACATACAGAAACGGAATGCACACTGAGTACCTTGCAGGTTTTTTTTTGAGGACCCATTGAAATGAATGGTTCCGCATACAGTCCGATAGGCGCAGGTCCCACCTCTGGGATCGGCTCCTGAATTGAGAGCATGTGCGGCCTTCTCATTCACTGCTATGGGGCTTCTGAAAATAGCTGATCGCTGGCTCGGCAGTGAATGAAGATGAGGTGCTCTCCGTTCCGGCGAGGCCCCTTTCTTGAGATAGTAGAGGTTCCTTTAGGTGGGATCTACACCTATGGGACATTCGTGGCAGAACCTAGCGATGTCCATAAGTGCACTGGAGCAATACAAATATAATTGGTTGACATAGTGTATCTCAGTTCCTCGCCATTTTTAAGATCTCCGATTGCTGTCACTGAATGGAAATACCTAATGAGCCCTGAGATTACTTGTCACGCTCCCACCCTTAGAACTAACCAGTCCGATGTCTGCTGTGATGAAGGATCTGTCTTAAGACCATCTGGAGACTATGCAGTGATGGAAGGGGTTAATGCCTGCAGCGTAAACACACTTGAGTTTCTATTAGAGACATCACCGGCGATTTGTTTGCACTTAGCGGGTGTCCCGGGCGTCTTGTTGGCCCCGACACCTCGCCTGTTCTTGGCACCGCACACGGACGCTGCACATCTGCACCTGTTCAGAAGCTAAATCAACTGCTTAGAAAATTGCTGCGTTCAATTCCTTCATATTCCAGGATGAGGTAAATGACTGGCACACCGGCTCTGCCACGTCCCGAGGCTCCATGAATATTAACCGATCGTGAAGGGAAAAGCATCTCAATCACTTAACGGGCCTCACAAAACAGGCGGAAAATAGAAAAAAATGTCCCCTGGGACATTTATATAAAATAAGAGAGAAGCTAAAACAAGGAGCAAATCATCTGAATGGTTTATGTAAATGGCTGACCCCGCTCAGACCCCCGGGTGACTCTATTTCCTTCCTTAACGTCTGTCAGTGTTCACACTAGCCACAGATCCAAATAGCAAACTGATGTGTAGAAATGTCTTTTCAGCAGTCCTCTCATTATCATAAGAGGGAAAGGTATTTAATGACAGGTAATAGGTATATATGCAGTGACCGGGCCGCAGGGGTGCGCGTGAGTTTGTGTGGCCGGATGGGTGCAGTAGTCATACTCACTGTTTCCTGAAGCCCCCTGGGCCAGCATGCAGTGACAGGAAGGGCGCATTGGTTCTTCCCTTCAGGGCACTCTCTGGTTCTGGGGTTCCTCTGTCTGATGGTGGTTGAGGTGCCCTTGATATTGCTGTTTAACGGTTCAAGGCAGGGTCCCGGTTGTCAGGACGGCAGCACCTTGCGGTGTAAATGTAGTGTGGTATAATGATGAGACCGGTGTTGGAATAACAGATCCACAGTACTTTACTGAAGCCGGTCAGCAGGTGATCCACACAAGCTCCATTCACATCAAATGCAGCCTTCACAGTCCATTCAAGTAGTTCCCAGAGGTTGTATATGGAGGCTAGCTTCTTTCTCTCTGTCAGCCTGTTCAATCTCTTCTTTTCCCACCCTAAAGGGATGCACTTTCTCCATCATCAGTCTCTGAACAGGGGGCCCTCCTGTCCTTTGGTTATGGTGGGCAGCTCGTAGGTTACATTGTTCCCACCACATGCAGAGGAGGCTGTAGCCAGATTAGCGGTGATTACATTCTTTACCAAAGTCCGCAATCCCTTTCTGTCGGCTAAACCTTCTATAATTCTCTTCCCTTCTGAGGGGTGGAACATAAGTTGCTCGTGGGCTGTCGGGGGGAATGGAGTCTCCCTACAGGAGCTTCTCATTGCTGCTCTGAGGTGCTCACTTCTCAGCAGTCAGCCTGAATAACACTTGTAAGGGTAAGATTTCTGGATAACCCTTTAGAAAGTAATTATACTTAGAAAATATCTTACATAATGAGTTAACACATAATCTCTGCAGGGTTACAGGAACTTTTACCTCATTAATTCTTAGAATGGAGAGGTTAAAACAGAGAGAGTGGCCTCTGGGGTTGCATGAAGACTTCTCGAAATCTGTGGTTCTACTGAAGATCTATTGAATATCCAGTGTTGGACTGGGATGCCTAGGGCCCACCAGCAAAATATATTCTGGGGGCCCACTGTACAGCGACATGCAAATATTACCTGCTTACATGAAGGCAGACAGCAGCAAGGCATTACAAGATGATTGATTATGGGGGTCTCTGCAACAACTTCAAAAAGTGGGTCCCAGGGAAAAGCGGATACCGGCTGGTCTGCCTCGATTCCTAGAGGCCATCTTAACATTCCGATGCGTCTATAATAATAAACTGGATAGTCTTCCCAGTTTTTTATATTGATATAGGTTATTTGAGATGCTGTGCTGGTGGACTGGGGGCCCACCTTTCTCAGGGGCCCACTGGGGGATTGCCCTGTTCCCCTGTGGGCCAGTCCGAGCCTGTGAATATCACACCTGCAGGTAGGGTGGCCACTGGCCAGACATCCAATTTTAGGCCGGGCAGTCTGATTTCTTGGCTTCCTGTTGTCCGTCCAGTACAGGGCCTGGACAGATGCAGGGATGTCCTCCTTTTCAGTAGCTCCACCCTCAGGAAGCAGCATTGCGCTGTCTGAGCGTGAACTGCAGCAACAGGTTGACTGACTGAGGCTTCTCTCACCCATGGTCAGTCCCTAGAGCTAGTGGACATGGCTTTCTGTGACTGACTTAGGAGGAGAGAAACACTTCTGTTGCCCCCAGCTCTCCTGATGGTCTTCCAGTTCTTTTTATTTTATTTTGCCGGCAACAGGGTGTGGCTTAGTGGAACAGGGGACGTGGTGTAGAATGTCCAGCTTTATGGGGGGAAGCAAGTCGCCAACCTACCTGCAAGACACATCCCAATTAAGAACAGTCAGTGCATGTATAGGTATTTTGGGTCATCAGTTAGCTCTTAATGGATTTTCATAGTAGTCTTTTGAACTAGATCTCATGGGGAACATGTTGAATGGACCTCACTATTGATGCCTTCTGTTGTATCTTAATGGCACGACTGATACAATAACCAAAAAATAATTAGTCTCTAAGTTTCTAACCATTTTCTAACCAAAACCCCATCATCATCCTCCGAACCAAAAACAGAAGATTCCAGCATTTCCCATGTCTGTCTATGGTCGCCCACTACATGTTCTCATAGATCATACAGTCTACTGGTAGCATAATCAGAAAGATATAGACTCATCTGGAGTAATCTAGATCTCATTTTGATAAAAGCATACTCATCTTCTCAGTGCAGTCGAAATGTTCTTCTCGATGGTCACAGCACAACAGTCGAGACTATACATCAAAGCGTTATGGATTTGGCAGAGTATACAAGAGAGGTTACATTTCTCTCTTTTTTACTTTTCTCTACAGAAAACAAACACTAGAGATCATTAAATAACTACACTAATTAGTAATTCAGTACTTATTAGCTGTATAGTCTACATAAGTGTTTCTCCACTCCAGTCCTCAGGGACCACATCCACTCCAGGATTGCCTTAGCATTGAGCAGGTGATATCGTTATTGTCAATGCATCGGGACTTATCACAGGCGTTCATTCTATAGGATATTCTCAAATTCTGCCCGACAGGTGGGTACTAAGGACTGTAATTGAGGAACACTGGTCTACAGTACATGTGCACTGCATAGGCTAGTTACTTTCTAACAGGCATCCATATGGCACAGACAGAGGGTGCACCGTCACAGATCCTCTACTGCCAAATTTCAGACGACGGATTCTACATTCGAAAAGCAGAGAAAGGATTTGTAATCGGCCTGCACTCAAAAACATTTAGTGCATGAGGCTGAAATATTTTTGGCTGGAGTTAACCCTAACCCTGTCTGGCTTTGAGAGTCATATAGTCCTCGAATGGATTCATTCTTCATATTCTGGAACAGTAAATCCCAGCGCAACGATGAGATCCAATAAAATGTCCACCTTATTGTCCAAAGTTGAAAAGATTCCAGCATGAATCATGGCGTGACCAAAAGCAATGCTTTTTGGATTATTCAATCCTTCATCAAGGCAAGGCTTACTGCTAAAAACTAGAACAGAGCATTTAACTCCTTAGTGACCACCAATACGCCTTTTTTACAGGGGCCCAATTTGAGCACTGCACAGATCTTCCATGCAGAGGAGAGCTGGGGCTTGGATCTCGCATGAGAGCAGCTCTCCTGCTCTAGGCCATTTAAACTCTTAAATGCTGCAGGCGATAGCACCCGTGGCATGCAAGCGGTTACAGAAGGAGCATACTCCCTTTGCCTCCCATTTGCACCCCAAGAATCAGATTTCAGTTAATGTCTTTGCATGCAGGCCGGGTCCTAATGAAGGCCTCAGGCTTGCCTCCAGGGTGTCCCAGCAGGCCACAACTTTCCGACCCAGCCTGCCGGTGGATGTCAGTATAGCACTACATGAACAGTGTAATGTAGCCTAGAAGCAATCAAAAGATTACCTATTACAGTCCTCATGTGGGACCATTAAATGGTTAAAAAACATTTTCTAAAAAGAAGTTTAATTAAATAAAAAAATACACCTTCTTTCCTTTGAAAAAACGCTTTTCAAGGGAACACAATTTGCAAAAATGAAATCTCCTTCACATATTTTGTATTATCACATCTGTAATACCAACACTATACAGTTATCGT
This sequence comes from Bufo gargarizans, assembly GCF_014858855.1. Lineage (NCBI taxonomy): Eukaryota > Metazoa > Chordata > Amphibia > Anura > Bufonidae > Bufo > Bufo gargarizans. The sequence goes on along the minus strand of NC_058081.1, from coordinate 566,511,022 downwards.
GCAATTTATCCTGTAAGGTAAATGCCATAAACAAAAATGCCACAATTGCTACTTTTTTCCTATTTACCATCAAAACAAATTGGATAAAAAGTGATCGAAAAGTGTTATGTTCTCCAAAATGATAGCAACGAAAAGAACATTGTCTGTAATAAAAATCGAGCCCTCACACAGCTCTGTAGAAAGAAAAAAGAAACAAGTTCTGGGTCTTGGGATGCGACGATGCAAAAACATTTTCTTCTTTTTCGAAAAAAGGGGTTTTATTGTACAAAAGTAATATAACATAAAAAAACTGGTATGGCTGTAATTGTACTGACCAAGAGAATACATTTATTGTGTTATTTATGCCACAAACGCCGCAAAATGTATAATGTAAAACTGGAGTGTAAAACTGGAGTGCTTACCTGAATAAGAAGACACGAATAAGGGGACTTATTATAATAAGTGAAAAGGGAGTATAATAAAAAAAATAACAGATCTTTTATGAATAATCTCCTAGAACTTTTCCTTCTAGGTTTCCACATGTGTTAATTGTATTTTCCAAGGTCATAGGTTCTTGCATTCTACAAGTTTCCATGGCATTGACCAAAGTGTGAACGTTTTGTCCCTTCAAAACACCCACCTGCAGCACTAAATGTCAAACTTCATAGAAGGTGTGAGATAGAAGACACATCAATGGACAATATGGTCTCCTGACTCTGCAAAATAGAAGCTCGATTAGTTTCTGCCTCCCCAGAGAATTATCTCCTGCAGATTGCAGGTTCACTGCCGGCAGCTTTCATATCAGGAAATTGGGAGAAGTGAATGAGAGGCATGAACTCCTGCTATTAGAGATTAGACCTTTAAACATAGACTGGAGAATGACAGACAAAAGAGACAACTATATATTAGAAAAAGTGTTTCCTGCAAACACAGCACAGGGCAGGTGAAGGTCACCGAGAGGGACTCAATCTGTCATGTGCAAAAAAAAATTGCTGATAAACACTTAAAATTATCAAAATTACAATAATCTAAAGGGAAACACCAGGAATAGACTGAAGGTCCAGCTGTTCACCGGCAAGGAGTTGATACCCCACCCTCAAGGATATGCTTATGTTATCTCCATGGGTGAAAGCGTCTCATATCAGCCTATATTGGGGTATGCCGTTCTGCCGCTATAGCTCAAGGAGGGTGTGCTTGGTGGTGTACGAGTGGCTGAAGTGCATACAAAGTTTCCTGGTTTCCTTTTAGGATGTGTTGCAGATGGGTGGAAGACTTCAGGAAACGCTTGACAACCAGATTGAGCACATGCGCCATGCAGGGCGCATGACTCAGCCCTCCTTGATGCAACGCCTACACCATGTTCTTGTCAGTCACCATGGTTCCGATTTCGAGTTGTCGCGGAGAAAGCCAGGATTCAATTTCTTGATAAAGGACACAGACCAGTTCCTCCCCTGTGTGACTCTGTTCGCCCAGGCAAACTAGATGCAGAACAGCGTGACACCGCCATGCCCTGCTCATGTGGTTTGCTGGCGGGGCACTGTGAATTGTCCCTGCAGTGGAGGCTGAGGACAAGGTGGAGGATGAAGAGGCAGAGGCGGACATTGTCGCAGGACCAATGGCGTGAGAACGTGGAGTCACCGGGCCAAGTTGCTGGTTTGTCTGGGCAGAAACCACATTTACCCAGGGGGCCGTAAAGGACATATATTGTCCTTGACCGTAGTTACCACTCTACACGTCGTCGCTGCCATGCACTTTGGCAGACACCGACAGGCTCAAGGCCTGGCCTACCTTCTTTCCTACATATGTGTGCAGGGCTGGTACTGCCTTTTTTGCAAAAAAATGACGGCTTGGGACTCTCCACCTCGGCTCGGCACAAGCCATCATTTCTCTGAAAGGTGCAGAGTCCACCACTTGGAAAGGGAGGGACTGCAGTACACGCAACTTGGCCAGGAGCACGTTCAGCTTCTGCGCCATTGGATGAGTGCACGCATACTGTTGTCTCTTGGCAATCGCTTTGGTGATAAATTGCTGACAGAATGACTGACTAGGAGTAGGAGGAGAAGAGCATCAGGACCAGCAGATAATGGGAAGGACAAACAGCTTCCTTCGGCTGAAGTGGTGGAGCCTTGACTGCCTGAAATCAGGTGCGTGCCACTGGGTGATGCAACGGTTGCTGCGGCAGGATGGATCACTACATTGGAGCCACGGTTCTCCCAGGCCACTTTATGATAACGCTGCATATGTTGACACAGGGCCGTAAGTGCCAACATTGGCACCCTGGCCACCCTTCAACCTTCTGCCCACAGATTAGACAAATGGCCATGTTCACCTCCCCCGGCACCACTACTTTCCGGGCAGGTAGGCTCCTGCGAAGCGGGTGGTCTACCCTGGGTAAGTTTGGCTCCTGACCTCCCAATGCTGCCATCCTGCTGACTCCCGGCCACGTTACCAACTTGCTGGCTGCACCGCTGCCTCACGTGCAAGCTGCCACCCTCTTCTTCCGATGACGATGAAGCCCCTTAGCTCACCCGGCTCCCAATTGCATTCAGCTACATCATCATTGAGTAGTGTCTGCACGTCACTGATGTCCTCCTCAACGGTCTCTGGGTCAAGAGCCTGACCGCTCAGCAACACCAGTTCCCACTCCACTCTCTTCATCAGCTACTTGCCTGCCTTTCGGAGGAAGCGGCGGATGTCTCCTCCAGATCTTAGCTGGGCAGTAGCTGCTGACTGTCCTCTAGTAGCTCGCCCTCCCTGTATAGTGGAGCTGAGCCCACAGCATATAATACTTTTCTGGCTGACGGAACAGAAAAGGACAGAGGCAGGTTGATGACAGGTGAGGGTGCAGAGTCTGCTCCTGGGCCATGCCAACTACCGTGTTTCCCTGAAAATAAGACCTACCCCAAAAATAAGACCTAGCCCTATATTGCAGGGTTTTAGGAGTAGGGCTTAAATATAAGCCCTACTCCAAAAATAAGCCCTAGATGAATTTTATATTTATGGATTCAGCAGCTCAGTAGTGCTCACTAATGGCTCCTGAGCTTCCCGGGCGTGCAGGCAGGACCTCGGCTACTCTCCCAGCTGATCGGAGGCGGGCGGGAGTTACGGTACAGCAGCCAGGCTGCCAATACTTAGCCTTCAGTGAAGCCACTAGCCCGCACATACATCGCTGCTGGCGGCTTCACTAAATGCAAAATTATGCCGGCAGCCGCGCTTCCATCTACGGTACCGAACTGGGTACATCGCTGGGCAAGGATGGATGGCTTCTCTACCCTGTACTGCCGCCAGCCCGCACGTTCTAACTTACCCCTACCGTAGCTGAATGAGGCAGCAGGAGAATGTCCTTCTCCTCTCTGCTGCCTGGAGCTGGAGGTGCTCATTGGTGGTGAGCGCGTCCTGCTCCCTCCCCCGCCTCCACCAATCAGCACCTCTGTCATCTCTTGCGCCGGATCTCCCTGGTAATGTACCGTACACATTGCTGCCTAGGGGCTCAGGGGCAGTGTACGTACGGTACCAGAAAGAAATGTGGCATTGCCTGCATTGCCTGCCAGAGTACTGTACCGGTATCATACCGTGGTACTGTGCCGCCCACTGTGATTATACTGTATTTGAATAAATAAACCCTACCCTGATAATAAGCCCTAACCCTATTTTCGGAGAAAAAATTTATATAAGACCCTGTCTTATTTTCGGAGAAGCTCGGTAAGGGTTGTGTCTGACGAACCCACCGACTCTTGGCTGGAAGTGTCTGATGTCATTTGTGACTTAGTTCGAGTCAACTATTCAAGAACTGTTGGGCTGCTGGTCAATAGTGTTTGGCGCGAATATTCGAATTGCAAATTTTAAATGCGAATATCGCCTACTTCGAGAATTTGCAAAGATTTAGAATATAGTGCTATATATTCGTATTCGCGAATATTCTAGATTTTATTTCATCAGTAACCTACCTTCTGGCTTGTGGGCCAATGAGAAGGCTGCAATGTCTTTGTCTGAGCTTAGCAACATCCCTAGCAACCAATAGGAAAGTTGCCTCCCCCTCACTATATAAGAACCTCCCCAGCAGCCAGTGTATGCAGTTTTATGAAGTTCTGAGAGAGAGAGCAGTGTCATTTCTGTGTCATTACATTAGATAGTTAGCTTATGTATATATACTGTATATATATATATATATATATATATATATATACAGGGAGTGCAGAATTATTAGGCAAGTTGTATTTTTGAGGATTAATTTTATTATTGAACAACAACCATGTTCTCAATGAACCCAAAAAACTCATTAATATCAAAGCTGAATATTTTTGGAAGTAGTTTTTAGTTTGTTTTTAGTTTTAGCTATTTTAGGGGGATATCTGTGTGTGCAGGTGACTATTACTGTGCATAATTATTAGGCAACTTAACAAAAAACAAATATATACCCATTTCAATTATTTATTTTTACCAGTGAAACCAATATAACATCTCAACATTCACAAATATACATTTCTGACATTCAAAAACAAAACAAAAACAAATCAGTGACCAATATAGCCACCTTTCTTTGCAAGGACACTCAAAAGCCTGCCATCCATGGATTCTGTCAGTGTTTTGATCTGTTCACCATCAACATTGCGTGCAGCAGCAACCACAGCCTCCCAGACACTGTTCAGAGAGGTGTACTGTTTTCCCTCCTTGTAAATCTCACATTTGATGATGGACCACAGGTTCTCAATGGGGTTCAGATCAGGTGAACAAGGAGGCCATGTCATTAGATTTTCTTCTTTTATACCCTTTCTTGCCAGCCACGCTGTGGAGTACTTGGACGCGTGTGATGGAGCATTGTCCTGCATGAAAATCATGTTTTTCTTAAGGATGCAGACTTCTTCCTGTACCACTGCTTGAAGAAGGTGTCTTCCAGAAACTGGCAGTAGGACTGGGAGTTGAGCTTGACTCCATCCTCAACCCGAAAAGGCCCCACAAGCTCATCTTTGATGATACCAGCCCAAACCAGTACTCCACCTTGCTGGCGTCTGAGTCGGACTGGAGCTCTCTGCCCTTTACCAATCCAGCCACGGGCCCATCCATCTGGCCCATCAAGACTCACTCTCATTTCATCAGTCCATAAAACCTTAGAAAAATCAGTCTTGAGATATTTCTTGGCCCAGTCTTGACGTTTCAGCTTGTGTGTCTTGTTCAGTGGTGGTCGTCTTTCAGCCTTTCTTACCTTGGCCATGTCTCTGAGTATTGCACACCTTGTGCTTTTGGGCACTCCAGTGATGTTGCAAATATGGCCAAACTGGTGGCAAGTGGCATCTTGGCAGCTGCACGCTTGACTTTTCTCAGTTCATGGGCAGTTATTTTGCGCCTTGGTTTTTCCACACGCTTCTTGCGACCCTGTTGACTATTTTGAATGAAACGCTTGATTGTTCGATTATCACGCTTCAGAAGCTTTGCAATTTTAAGAGTGCTGCATCCCTCTGCAAGATATCTCACTAGTTTTGACTTTTCTGAGCCTGTCAAGTCCTTCTTTTGACCCATTTTGCCAAAGGAAAGGAAGTTGCCTAATAATTATGCACACCTGATATAGGGTGTTGATGTCATTAGACCACACCCTTTCTCATTACAGAGATGCACATCACCTAATATGCTTAATTGGTAGTAGGCTTTCGAGCCTATACAGCTTGGAGTAAGACAACATGCAGAAAGAGGATGATGTGGTCAAAATACTCATTTGCCTAATAATTCTGCACTCCCTGTATATATACAGATAGTCAGTGTAGGTTAGATAGGGATATAGTGTAGCTGTCCATACATACATGACACATACATAGTGCTGTGATGTCACAAGTTCACAACAATACTTAGTGCACCAATCAGTAATATGTAGTCAGACCTGCTAAAATGTGAAGTTGCACGTATTGCGCAAAATATGCGCATTAATTGCCGATTTGCGCAATCGCAAATAAAAATGTAAAAGACATACAAAAAACGCATATGCAGTGTGGATGCGTTTTCACTGCGTTTTTGATGTGTTTTCTATTGGAATCATCCAAATGGCGCATAGGAGGTATGATTATCATGTTTAAACGTTGGGTAAGAACGGCACGAGAAGCGAGCAGAGGGTCCAGCGTGTGACGGAGTGTGGTAAAGTATATCTGCCACTATTATTATTACCTGTCCATCCTGCTGGGGAAGCGGGACACATCCACGGGGGTTGGGACATTATAGAGTGCTGAAATAGCATTGCCGGCAAGAGGCTGAAAGAGTCTGTCCTTTGATCCGGTTCTATCGGAGCCTACCACTGGGTCACAGATTAGGATCAACATCCACGCATTACCATTATCCCTTGCAATCATTTGTTAGTAGAGGTTATACTGGGACTACTTTCATCTAATGTCCAGATTCACCTGAGATACTGTTTTATTGCATTTATGATTTTACTGCTTATATGTTTATTTATTGGTCCACTATATTAAATATTTGACCTATTTGCGATAGCGCTGTCTATCATTTCCCGAATTTGGAGTGCCCCTCATTACTTTGCCATTTCTATTTTTCTCAGACGGTCTGGGTGGACCGGGAGGTGAGCACCCTGATCCATTCGCTCTGTAGGAGCAACGGCTATTTCTATCCTGTTAAGAGTGGAAGATAGTTGAGTTTAGGGGAGAGTTAGGGGAGAGTTTTACGCCTAGATATGTTTCACGCCTAGAGCTGTTGTGTGGACCAGTTGAATGGAGATTGGGATTGGAGAGATCTAAGAGCTGAAAAGGAGAACCCCCCCATGAAGGAGTTGGGATTTAGCTGGATTGACTTTAAAATTGGAGAGGGAGCCAAATAAGTCTAGTATGGATAAAATAGCTGGAAGGGATTTTTGGGGGTTTGTCGTGGCTCTAGTCATATCTGCGGAGACAGGGGAGTTAAGTAAGGCTCTGTTACAGACCAAGAGAAAATGAGGTAAGAGTGTTTCTGAAAAGGATCTGTAATAAGACAGTGGAAGGCCGTCGGGTCCCGGGCATTTCCCTGTGGGGGAGGAATTGAGCACCTCCATTAGGTCTGACAGGGTGAAAGGAGCAGCAAGTTTATCTTGTTGGGAGGTGTGAGAGCTGGGAGGTTTAGTGTTTTGAGGAAGGAAGAGATATTGTGCTCTTTATCATATCGAGGGTCTGGAAGAGGGGGAGAGGGGAGGTTATAGAGGGATTCATAGTAGAGCCTGAATTGTTCTGCGATGTCTTCTGATCTAAAAAGTGTCTTACCTGAAGGGCTAGTGATGTTTTGGACATAATTAGCGAGCTTTCTACGTTTGATTCTCTGCATTTGAAATTTTGTGGCTTTGTCTTCATCTGAGAAAATCTTTTGTTGGGATGATAAGTAGAACCTAGCAGAACGTTCATTAAGCAAGTTCTTCAGTTCAGTTTTAAGAGATGTCAATTTGGACAAATGGAGCTGGAGGAGAGAGAATTTATGTGTTTTATGAGTTAATCTGTGAGAGGAGGGAGTTTAGCTTCTTTTCAGATTCTTTTTTTTTAGAAAGGAGCATAGGCTAATGATTTGACCTCTGATAAAGACTTCATGTGCATCCCAAAGCACATTGGGGAGATGGAGGGGGTTTGGTTAATGGTGAAATATTCTTTCAAGAGAGATGATATTCGCTTTTTATGGAGATCGTTACCCAGAATGGACTCGTTGAACCTCCAGCAGGGTGACCTACCCGGTCCCGTGGGATGACGGAGGGTGCAGAAGATGGGTGCATGATCGGAAAGAGTCATAACCCCAATTCGAGCTGAGGAACAGAGTTGTAGATGCTCCTTCGACACCAGTATGTAGTCAATTTGCTGTAAGAGCTATTGGCTGGAGAATAAAAAGAGTAGTCAATGACATTTGGATTCAAACATCTCCATACATCAATAAGTCCTAGGTTAAACAGTCTAGCCAGAGTAGCATGAATTGCCTTAGACGATAGGGCAGATTTCTTTGAGGAGGTGTTGAGAGCTAAATTTAGATCACCTTCCAGGATAAGGATGCCTTCCCTATGAGTTTCCACTAAGGATAAAAGTTCAGCAATCCAACGGGGTTGATCAGTATTGGGTCCTAAAGTGCCTGGCCTACATGACCTTTTAGGATAATGTAGCGGTCCTCTGGATCTTGGATATGATTTAGATAAGTATAGGGGGTGCCTCTGCGAATCCCAATACTGACCCCTCTTGAGGCGGCGCCATTTGCACCACAGTGGTACCATGTTGGAACTTTAGAATGACTCACCGGTCTCTCCAGACTTGCAGAGGAGAGAGCCGAGGAGAGTTCAGCTGATTGTTGAGCCGCTGAACTGCTTCTCCGCCTCCACCAATCAGCTCAGCCAGCCACTGCCCACCGGCTGCTGCGCTTAGGAAGAAGGAGCAGTCTTATCACAGTCAGATTGGCCTGAAGCACGGGAGCTCGCGGTGCAGCAGAGAGCCGCGGCCATCTTGGGATCTTTGGTCTGTCTTGCTGCATGCTGTTTTCTTCAGGAATTTAGTCATGTCTGACACAGCTGGAGACACTTTTGTTTGAGGGGTAGGATCCCCATGCTTAGGTCCACCATATTTGACCATTTTGTAAAAGGTTTGCTGAAGAATGCCGTTCCCACAGCAGGTTGAAAGAAGGTGCTTCATCCAGACGCAGCCATTCAGCACAGGCGCTAGCTCTACCCCCCAGTAGTGTTGTGTCTTATCAGCATATTTTGGGTCTCTTCTGCTTTTATTAATTATATTTCCTCTCTCCATGTCCAATGAGTGGGTGGTGCAATGTCAGAGCTGTGGACATCTTTCTAGATGTTCCCTCCTCACACAATGCAACTGCAATATCGGCAATGACTTTATATGCAAATTACAGCAGCAGAGCTTCAGCTGCGAGTTATCATCCAGGCAAATTAGTCTGGAATGTTCTTTTTATTGAATCAAATAAATGAGCATCATTTTAGAAAGTCTTTGGCTTTTGTTATTTAAAAAAAATGTATGTTCTGTTACTGCTCACACTATGGGGGATCATTTATTAACCTGAAATATGTCTATTAGGGGCAATCTGAGACTTCTTGCACCATATCTAAAAAAGTAGGCGTGGCGTAGGCGGGGATGGTCCGGCCCATCTCTTTCCTCATTTTCTCCTCCTGTTTTAGGCGTAGAAAATGGTTTAAATGTAAGAGGAAGAGAGAGGGGTGATGATACTCATATTAGAATAATAGTAAAAGTGCAAGTGCAAAATGCAATAGTATTCAATTGTACAACAAAAGATCCATTACCCATACTGTGCATATACTTTCACACATGGGCATGTGGCGTAATACACTAGCGCTGAGCTGGAACATGTCAGACGATGAGTGATTTGAAAGATCTTCTCACCAGTAGTATCCGGAAAGTCTGTAGCCCTCACCATATTGCTGCAGGCCATACACTTTCCACATGGTACAAATCCCCACTTCGGTTTCCCCAATCCTGGAAAGATCGGAAGGGGGAACCTGTTTAACATAGAAGCTCTGCATGATGCTTTGATTGTTAAAGAACCTACGATACCTTCACTGTACCTTCTACCGAAGATACACAAGACTGCAAAAGTACCCAAAGATGATCAAATCGATTACGGTTGGACAATTCTTGCGGGCAAGTATATGTGGGCCTCACCACAAGAGAATTGAAAATCCGAGTAAGAGAGCATGTTCGCGAGTCCAAACTAAGACCGATTGCTAGGCATTTTAAATCCTATCACTGCTGTGATCCGACGGGTCTGCAGGTACGGGCCATTGATTGCATACCTGGAAATTGGCTCAATTGGAATGTAGGTGGATTTGGAGATTGAATACTCTGCGCCCTAATGGCTTAAATGATTCTTCTGGGTTTTCATCCTTTCTGTAAGGATTTCCTGGTTCTGCATACTCCATGGTTTTAATTGTATTTTATGATTCTATTTAAGTACACATCACCTAGGGTGGTATGGATACCGCATTGTTTTGCTTGGCCATTTTCATCCTGTCCCTGCATAATAGTATATTTTTAGTCTACAATCATGTTACATATTTCTTACGTTTTTTTATTATTAATCTAGCATGAATACGATTAGATTATATATATGAACTGTCACAGCATCCATTGTGGTATCGATACATCCATAATAAGGTGCAATACGGTGATTTTACTAGTTATATTTTAAATGATGTCATTGTTTGTGATTCTACTATTTATAATTTTGCCATTGTTTGTGATTTATTCACCTTTGTTTTCTACACTAATCTAATTCGCATATTTTGCACTTTTCACATCAGTGCTTAGTCCATCACTTTGTTTGGGTATTTTATTTTGTCTGACAGTACCTTTTTTCATGCCCTATTTCATTATTGTTTTTATTCTATTTCATTTCATTAGTATTTCATTAGGTAGATGTGTTTGACATCGTCCGTATAATCTTAGTTCCCATAATTCACACATATTCATCAATCATGCACTATAAAACCGTGGGTTCACTTATTATCACTTGGTTACTCACCTCACCAGCGTTTGTGTAGGTTTTGAATATACGTTTAGTCACCACTATTTATTTGTAGACACATACGATGCCTTTATATATGATCATAATAATGTATGTTGATATCAGATGCTGTATTCATTTCCACTAGGTAGCGTGCAGGTTTCCAGGGTGATGTGTTGGGCCCGCGCATGCGCAATCTTGTGCTTGATACCACCGGCATTCGTGGCCCTCTACAGTCACTTCTGTCCTGCCCTGTCCTTTATTACTCAGCAGATGCTTGCTCCTAGTCTCTGGACTCTCCCCGTGCTGTTTCCACGTTCTTCGTACAGTACATCCGGTACGCATCGTTCCTTTCCAAAGCGCCATCTATCTCACTGCCGTCACTTCTCCTGCTGCCTCCAACATTTGCAGTTCTTTAAATAAGTTGATAAATAGGAGACACTGAAACATTGTTCGTCGGCCAGATAAATACCAACGCTTCCAGGGCTGCCACTTGGACAATTACAGAGATGGAACAGCAGCCTGGATTTGATGTTTCTTACGTGTTTAGTCAGTGTACAAATGTGAAACGCGTTTCACGCCTGATGACTGCCAGCGAGCTGCTGATGGATCTGTTATTGTCTTGGCTTCAAGCAGTTTTTGGATTTACAATCGAGGCACAGAAATTAATCTGCCATTGCAGAAATTGGCGAAGCTCTGCTTATTTTACAGCAGGTTCAGTATAAACTGTACAAATCCCCTCGTCGAGAGCTAGGCCGAGATTTCTAGGGGAAGTTCTACATAATATGGAAGTCAATAAATATAAAAAGGGAGTAAGATATGCAGTTGGTGTTTGTGGGTGTCAGGAAGGGGTAGGTCAGGACTAGGGTAAAGCATAGGTTCAGTTTTTAAAGGGTATTACAACACCAAGTGGAAAAGGGATAATGGTGGAGTCCAACCTTGTGGACTGTTCGATTGGTGGGACCTCCACCAGTCATGAGGCTGGCAGTCCAATTCCCCCTGTGTCCATGTGGTCGAGGGCGAGCACTCCCACTGCTTTCGATCTGGTCATCTTTGGCAGCCCTATAGACTTTGAGTAGAGCTTGGTGCACATGTTTGATATGGGACCTCTGTTCTTGTGGTTGGTGGGGATCCTATTAGTTGGACCCCACTGTTGTCCTCTATCCACTGTTATTAAGCTGTCCTCTATCCGATTGAATATTATGGGGCTACTGAGTAGCAAGGCTAGTCATTAATATTCTGCAACCTCAAAATTGCAGTGTTAATGCAATATACTAGAGGTAAACTTCACTTGTAATACCATGCATGACCACACAGTGTGCTGCATGAAGAGACATGTTCATATCATATCCTTCATATCCTGGACTCCATGAGCAACGCTGAGCACATTGGGGTAGATGGATGAGTAGTGTTGTAGGATATATGCATTTAAATGAGTGCAGATGGCACCATATTTATCAAAAAAGCATCCATTGACACACCGGTTGGCATGAGAAATTTGGCGCCATGCCCTAAGAGTGGTTACTCACATTTCACAATAAATCTTGTGTCTTAGTGAGTATTCGAAATCAGCTCTTCTCACCTCCAGTTGTCCAATACCTCCAACCGGTTATGTAGTGGCAAAGGGGTCTTCATTACAGCCAATGCATCAGCCACAGGTGTTCTGGAAGATTTTTTTGGGGGGTGCTCATTTAAAAAAATCATTATCGAACACCCTGTTATAGAACATCCCTTCAGGACAGAGCATAATTATGATTTAAAGATCTTGGGCCCCAGTGAGATCTATATCAGGGGCCCCCATCTTCCCATTTATAATACTAGTGTCTTCTTATGTACAAGGAGCACCCATGGTTCCCTTCCAGTAACAAACCTTCAGATCTCCAGCCCATGAGTCATATAGAGCATTGTCTGTCCATGTAGTGCTCATCACTTCAGTGCTACTGTAGTACATGATGTATCTTCTCCTGGTGACCTGTCCATCTTCTTTGTTCTTAGTCATTAGGGATCTTCTGTTCCACCATTTTTAGTTAGATTATGAAGTGCATTCTTCGCTGGAGCCGAAGTCGTGACCAGCAGGAGATTGCCCTGAGATGCCTGATTCGAAGGAGCTTTAGAAGGTTGAGTGCTTGAATGAATGAGTCCATTAGCAGAGGGTCAGCAGGTGCTCCTGGAAGAGTACTGTGGGATTTGTAAGGCACGTGCTGGCTATACCACTTTATTTTATATACTATTCATTCATTTTTATAATATTATTGTTAAGGTTCTTTTTACTTCCATTACTTTTTTAGTTTTTTCTTTTAGTGTTTATTTTGTAAGGATTTACTGTACATTTATTTTTATATGGTAACGATTGATGTTTTTATATTACTATTTTGTATGCATTTTATCCACATTTTATCCACATTGTTCAAATTTTTATAATTTTGTATTATTCAATAGTTTTATTTTTAATAATTTCCAAATGATTTTGTATTATATAGTAACATAGCAATGGCTGATAAATGCCCTCCGTCCGTCCAGTTCAGCCTCTTATCCTGCAAGGCTATCCAGAGGAAGGGGAAAAAAAATCCTCACTTTAGGGGAAACAAATTCCTTCCCGACTCCAATCAGAATGATTCCCCGGATCAGCGACCCCTCTCTAGTAGCTATAGCCTGTAATATTATTACACTCCAGAAATACATCCAGGCCCCTCCTGAATTCCTTTATTGTACTCCCCATCACCACCTCCTCAGGCAGAGAGCTCCATAGTCTCACTGCTCTTACCGTAAAGAATCCTCTTCTATGTTTGTGTACAAACCTTCTTTCCTCCAGACGCAGAGGATGTCCCCTCGTCACAGTCACAGTCCTGGGAATGAATAGATGATGGGAGTGATCTCTGTACTGACCCCTGATATATTTATACATAGTAATTAGATCTCCCCTCAGTCGTCTTTTTTCTAAAATGAATAACCCTAATGTTGATAATCTTTCAGGGTACTGTAGTTGCCCCATTCCAGTTATTACTTTAGTTGCCCTCCTCTGGACCCTCTTCAGCTCTGCTATGTCCATATTGCAGTTCCCACAACTTTTTAGTGTCACAGCCCTGGACTCTCCTTTTTTCCCCACCAGAGGAAACACGGCAGCTGCTGGGACCAATTTAGAGCAGTCCCTTGTCAGTGATCATGCTGGTTAGTTAGGCTCCATGCACACGGCCGTTGCCCAGCCGCATTGTGGCCTGCAAACAGCGGGTCACTTAAATGGGTCCGCAATCCGGAGCTGCGGCGTGGAACAGAGGTGCGGAACCTCATGGTGCTTCCGTGGTGTTTCTGTCCGTGGCTACGCACCGCAAAAAAATAAAACATGTTCTATTTTTTTGTGGTGCGGACGAGTCACGGACCCATTCAAGTTGTGGTGCATGAGTGTGCATGAGGCCTTAGTCTGTATAGTCTGAGATTGGTGCTTGCACCGATCCCTGCCATTTAACCCGTCAGATGCCACGGGGAGTAGCTACTGTGGAATCCATGGGGTTAATAGAGGGAGCTCTCTCTCTGCCCAATGGGACGCTGTGGCCTATTATAGAAATGCCTATTCTTGTCCGCAAAATGGACAAGAATAGGACAGGACTCATAATTTTTGCGGGGCGACGGAACAGAGCAACGATTTTTTTTTACCTTGATGGTCCTGATGGTTTCCAACTTTACTAGCATGACAAGCAGATCCCACCTGAGATGTTTTCTACAGTGGAAGGGGCGCCATAATGGTCTGGGGTGCTTTTTCCTTCAGTGGAACAATGGAGCTTCAGGAAGTGCAGGGGCGTCAAACGGCCGCTGGCTATGTCCAGATGTTGCAGAGAGCATTCCTCATGACTGAGGGCCCTCGTCTGTGTGGTAACGACTGGGTTTTTCAAAAGGACAATGCTACAGTACACAATGCCCGCAGGACAAGGGACTTCTTCCAGGAGAATAACATCACTCTTTTGGCCCATCCTGCGTGTTACCCTGATCTAAATCCAATTGAGAACCTTTGGGGATGGATAGCAAGGAAAGTTTACAAAAATGGACAACAGTTCCAGACAGTAGATGGCCTTCGTGTGGCCGTCTTCACCACTTGAGAAATGTTCCCACTCACCTCATGGAAACGCTTGCCTCAGGCATGCCGAAACGAATTTTGGAAGTGATAAACAATAACGGCGGAGCTACTCATTACTGAGCTCATGTTTGGAAATTGGATTTCTGTTTTGGGGGGGTTTAATTTTTTTTGGGAGGTGTGGTCCTAAACTTTTGAACAGCTGAAAAACAGCCTGTTTCAGTTTATTCGTTGTTTTCATTAAATTGAATGCTCAAAAAATGTTTTGTCTCACTCCCATTTCTTCTTGTTGCATGTTGAAGCTCTACTTGGAACCTTGTTAAGATCCAGCCATGCTAAATAGGATTTTTTGCCATTTTTCAAGTGGTCTTAAACTTTTGATCAGGACTGTATCAACCATCAGCGGTGTGGCTTCTTTATATATGTTCCAAATCTGTTGCATAGGAGACTGGTGGCCAATGGACTTCATTAACTGAGTTTTCCGAGTGTTTAATAGTGAAGACCTATCCTCAGGACAGGTCATCATTATCTGATGGGTGGAGGTTAGACACCCGACACTCCTGCCAATCAGTTGTTTGTAGATGCTGTGGCGCTCTGTGAACACTGCGGTCTCCTCACAACTTACCAAACACAGTGCCAACCAATGTATAGTGGCTGTGCTTGGTTTTGCAGCCCAGTCCCATTCACTTGAATGGGACTGGGCTGCACCTACGCCATGTGTCTGGTGAACGTGATGTCACCGGCCTAGGAAGAGACCACCATGCAAACTGGAGTGCTACAGCCTCTTTAAACAACTGAACAGCTATATCCTGAGGATAGTTCATTGGCATTACACACTCGGACGACCCATTCCACTAGAGTCTATCAGGTTTTGGCCACATGTTTGCCACATTGACAGAAAAAATTGCGCTGCATGCAAGATTGCAAGACTTAGGTATTTTCTTTTTTTCTTTTTCTTGACCACTTTCTTGATATGGGTCATTATTTAGTGTAGTCCAGGCAGCATGCTGAAGATAGGCCTGCCTTGGAGCTGTGGCCCACATCTCACCTCATTAGTAGGACAGAATGTGGCAGCTACTGATGGCAACCACAGACGGACAGTTTCTGAGAAGGTATTTTGTTTTGCACTGTGTTATTGCAGACTCTGCATACTTGCTTTTGCCCAATCGACTTGGGTCAACTTGGACCCACCTACAACATGGGGTCCACTTTTATTTATTTTTTTATTTTTTTCTAGGGCCATTTTAAGTTCCCAGTTTGCCCCTGCCAAAACTTTAACAAATGATAGCCTATCTTCAGGATAGGCCATTGCTATATCACTGCCGGGGTCCATTGGCCTGCACCCCTGCCGATCAGGAGTTTCAGAGTAGCTCTTCGGTGTAGGGGATGGAGCTGGTTACTGGAGCGCTGCTCGCAATGATGTGAAGAGTAACCAACTCTGTCCACTACACAATAGATGGAGCTGTGTAGATCTGGTACTGACTTCCGACATAGGAGATACTCTACAACAGGGGATGCGTGGGGGACGGGGGTATGGGGTGACAGATACAGTAGGCCTGAGGAAAGGCTGCCCCCTGTAAAATCCTGGACAAACCTTTTAAAGGGGTTTGTCCAGGATAGGTCCTCAGTATGTGATCAGTGGTAGCTCCGACTCCTGGCTTTCCTGCCAACCAGCTGTTTGAGGAGGCAGCAGCTGTGCTTAGTATTGCAGATTAGGCTCATTCACTAAATGCCTCGCACATGGCTTTGTATACTTACCTGGGCACATCTTATTGACTTCATCTACAGAGCAATGAGTAGGAAGAATAAAGCAAATATACAAGAGTCTGAGAAGGGTTTAGAGACCTTCATAAAGCCTGATAGCTGGTGATACGGAGGATGCGAGGAGGATTATTTGTGTATTCCTCCTTATAACATAATCTCTCCGTATGACAGTGCCCAGCTATTGTATAGTCCTATGAGTAATCAGCACGATGATAATGATTCATATAATCACCGAGTGGAGGAAGAACGATTATCAAAGGGAGTCTATGGAGCCAGCATTACTATAGCAACTCCCGAGAAGCTGAAGTGCATTTACTCTCAGCTTCTCTGCCATGGGTAAATCAATGAAGCGTGCCGTTTTTTGTGCTGCATGCTTTTGGGAACCGTAGGGTTAATGTGGCACACATTGCTTTATTTTCTTGTAAGACTTGGGCTAATTGACCATCCAATACTCTGAGCTCTTCAACTTTAAGGTCTCAATTATATCCACTAATTGCCTTCTTTATATTGACTGAAGACTTATGGGAACATTCTGACAGCTCTACGTTCTCAGCAGTGAAATGGTTAAGCATGTTACGACTTATTGTCCAATGCTTTGCCCTTTGTCCTCTTGGTAAAGAGGTTCTATGTAAGCTTGGGTGGTCCATTAACTTAAACCTGTTCAGCTTCCGCTCAGCTAGGTGTCTTCAGTCCTATAGATAACTCTTTCATGCCTGTGGTCATCCTGTGAATGACGTGATAAATATTAACCCATTAAAGAGCTGTTCTCCTTATGATGTCTGAAGTTAACTTATGGGTGAAGAATGACAAGAAAAAAATAAAGTTTTTGCTCCAGATCAGGTTAAAGTGGCTGTCCATTCAGAAGCTCATAAATGATGAGTAAGTCAGTACATACAGGGGATGAGAAGCTACATGATTTTCCTCAACTCTTACTCATTTAAGCTCTTCTCCATTAGGGCAGAGCTGTGATCTGTACCTAATCTTAGCTACAGTGTCTAAAGGGAGTCTAAGACACACCCCATCTCATGATTGGTTCAGGAGTAATTCCAAAATTGTTGTATTTTTGTTAATTCTGTCCATGAAATAACAAACTAGCTCCCACTCCAGTGATATTATATCATGAAAGTCGGACATTTTAGTAGAAGCAGCGATGGTGATTTCCTCATCTCAAGCTATTTATTGAAACAAAAGCCCACACCAGTGCTGGGTATACCCCCACAAAAATGTCAGTGTCTCAATAAGTTGTCCTGTGGCCTTGAGCATCAATTCCAGCTTGACAACAACGTCTCCTGCTGTTCACAAGGCAACTTATTGTCTGCTGAAGCATGGCATCTCAATCTTCTTGAAGGGCGGCCCTCAGGTTATTGAGGTTCTGGGGTACAGAGTTACGAGCTTCTACACGGTGACTCAGCTAATCTCATAGGTTTTCAAAGGGATTCAGTTTTGGAGAAAGTGCAGGCCACTCCATTTAAGGTGTTTCCTAATGATGTAACCTCAATGAGCTGGTGCATTGTCCTCCATGAAGATGACATTAGGCTGGTGGTGTTCATGCACAATGGCTGCATTAATGAAGTTATTCAAGTAGAATGCGCTTGTTACTGTACCTTTCACAATGTGTAGGGCAGTTCTGTATTGAGAACACACACCTGTCCACACTGTAACACCACCACTAGCAAAAGCTCGTCTGGTAACAACAGTGGCTGATGCATTGCACTCTCATTGATGTCTCCAACATCGTTGGGGGCCATCATTTCTGCTCAGCATGAATGGACTTTCAAAAGAGAACAGTACTGAGGCCCACTGGTCCAGTGTTGATGCTCACTGGTCCATGCAAGACCATGGCGCCTATGCCTGGTGCTGTGGTCAAGTACCCTTGCAGGTCATCTAGCACGCAGACCACACTGATGTAAATGGTTTCGAATGATCTGACGGGATACTCGGGTGCCTCTCTCCTCCATGTGCCTGGAGTTGTGTGGCATTCACCATCCAGTTCTGCAGGGCATTGTTCACAAAGAAGCGGTCATCAGTGTGGGATGTGACCAAAGGACGTCCACTTCTATGTCTTTCTGTGACTCTTCCAGTCTTTCTGTAACTCTGATACAACCTGCTGATGACAATCTGTGGCGCTCTAAGCTCAGTGGCTACTGAGAACATCCTGCTTGAAGACTCACAATGGCGAGGTACTGTTGATCAATTGTTAGGTGCCGTCTTAGTCTCATGACGTCAAAATGTGAGCAGCATGATGAGGAGGACTGTTTAAATACCAATTCTAATTGAACCAAGACATTTATTGGCCAATTCATGGATCAAACACCTGCTGTTCATTTTGCCTTTAAGCTCCTTGCTAGAGAACAGCAAGTTGTGCAAAAAGTCTGAAACACTGAACAGTTGGACATGTGCATTCAGAAGCATAGAGAAGGTCACATTAAGTTCACCTGTAAAGGTCAGAGGACATTTAGGTTCATCTTGAAATTTCACCCACAAGCCAAATATATACACTCTAAACTGGTGCCGTTGAAAACTACAGCTAACCCTGCTGAAAATATGCCTCTGCACAATGGTTTGGGTTTTGGCATAGTGAGACATAAAAACAAAAAAAAAGTATTATGCTTTTTCTTTATTGTGCAACAGTAGTAAAAGCTGAAATCACAAACACTGCTATGTATAGATTTGGTTTATCTGTAATTGTACAATACCCCACATAGTGACGGTTGTAACACAGACACCACCCCAAAAAAGGCAAAATTGTTGTTTCTTTCTAAACTCATTCCACAAAAAATAAGCCCTCGTATGACTATAGTACATCAAAGGAAAAATATAGAAAGCTATGGCTCTTGGAATGCTGAGATGATAAAACTGGGAAGATCGTTGTATCCTTAAGGAGTTGAGGTTCCTTCTGTAGTGTCTGACATTATCATTACGTATTCTCTCTTTTCGTGATGACCGCTTACATTTGCGGTGTACCAAACCACTTCTTTATGCTTCACCAATTCATCAGAAAGTCAGAATATATCAGCAGCGATGTTAGAAGATAGAGGATTAATAGTCTGCAGAAAGTGAAGACTGAAAGGTCAGTTCATTATCGAGGCGTCCAGATTGGAAAACTGAATAAATGATCTGAGATGTGGAATACGCAGTGCAATCTATAATTTTGCGTGGGCTCAAGAACTTTGTGTTTCTGGTTTATTACTTGTCTTTCTGAGATAGGTATGTTACTGTAGATGTGGACAACTATGATTAGTAAAAGGAAAAGAAAGCTAAGCCTCTGGTGCCATCAGATGTAAGATAGTTTTCCTATAAGTCAGTGCTCCATTTTTTTTAAACAGACCTTCAGGCATAACTTGGAGATTAGCTAAGCCAGCTTCTCATCTGCAGACAGATTGCCATCGATGAAGAGCGGTGAGAACTGTCTTAGCTAGGTATAGCCTGTATGACTCTACGCCTACTAGGCGCTCTCCATAAGGAGAAATAGTACCCTTAGAACCTGACCAAGGCCAATCACCCAGTTTAGTCAGTTCTATGAGCCCATAAGTCACTGCTCTTCACTGATTAGGAGCAATCACGCCAACACAGCGGTCTGCAGATGAGGTGTTGGCTTAGTTATCATCCAGGTTATGCTTCAAGGTCTGTTTGTAAGGTTGAGCATTGACTTAAGGATATCTACCTTACATCTGGTGGTGGAATGGGTTCAGCTTTCTTTTCTTTTTGGAAAGAAGGCAAATCTGTACAATTTTCCCCAAAGGAGCATTGCTTGGTCTAGAAGACTCATTATGCCTACTAGGCACTCTCCATAAAGAGAAAAGTACCCTCTAAACTATGATCCTGAATTATGATTAGTAAAGTGACTGGGCAGTAGAACAGTTAGACATGGGTCCACAGTTGCTGAGGGAAACAAGGTTCCCTGTTTTACCCTATGTAGACTCTGGTCCAATAGTGGACTATTGAATGAACTTATATCCGGAATGGATGAAATTTTCTCCACTGTCAATTAACTAGTTGATTATTTCTCATAAGACAATGCACAAGCAAAAATGCAAAGGGGTGCTTGAAACATCGAAACATAAACTGCAGAACCTTTTTGTGTATATGGCCTAGGGCAGACTTGCAATTAAACCTACAGGCAACTTTTCCAGTAGGCTGATGACCAGGGTGTCACCTAAGCTCTCTTCACTTCCGTTGGTCAAGTACATAATGATGCGCTCAGCAGTAATCAGCACTGGGAACATCATGTACTTATGTACCCGACCTGTGGCTGCAGATGTTCTCCTGATTTCAATTATGACTGTCCTCCATGATACAGGTGAAACCCGCAGCAGATCATGGGAGCCCATGACTGCCTGCCCTGCTGCTCATCCTCATAAGCCACAGGCCACTATATGAGGCAGTGTACAAATTGTGCAGTGATACAGGCGTCTCAGGCTACTGGCTGGAAAAGACCTTTGGCGTGCACCAGAGAAGGAACGGCACTCAGGTATTTTATTTTTTTCATCTTTTCTTTGCCAACTGAGGAGTATACGCACTATGGGTTTCTTTTCTAGGGGAAGTCAGGGCAGCATGCTGAAGATAGGACTGGCTTGGTGTTGTGGACTGCATCTTACCTCCCAAGCCCTGTGTTTTATATTTTTATTAGATAAAATTGGAGGAGGGGTGATGGCCACCACAGTGGGACAACTTTTATGGCAGTATATTTTTCTGCACTGTGGTATTTGGTTATCTTGGGGCAATATTTTGTGCAGCACTATGATATTGCTGAGCCTGACGACTTGTGTTAGCCCATCTACTTGTGTTGGCCCTGCTTACTGTACTTGTGTTGTGTCTACATTTGTCAATATGGACCTGGCTACAACATGGGGCCACTTATATATAAAAAAAAATTTTCCAGGACCACTTTAAGTTCCTAACCACCCCTGATGTACTCCATCCTAAACCAAACAATTTTGAACCAGGCCAAACCCACAAGTCGATCCTATGTCCCCAGTTATAGGGCCCACAGCTAGAGAATTGCTTAAACTAGTAAGGCTCCCAGCTGAGATCTATTTCTCACTGCTGGACTCCAGAAGAAGCTCAAGATATCCGTACACCTTCAATAGTTGTCTTATATCCCCCAGTCACCTCTGCCCCTGCAGTCCAGACTTCTCTCTCTTTTCCAGACTCCTCTGTCCCCTCCAGACCCTACTGTTCAACTCTAGACACTTCAGTTCCCTCTAGACTTCTCTGTCCCCTTCATACTCCTCTGTCCTTTTACAGGTACCTCTGTTCTTCAGACACCTCTATGCCTTCCAGACTCCATTGTTCTCCTTCAGACTCCTTTGTCCCCTACAGACACCTCCTCAACTGACTTCTTGTCCTCTTAAGACTTCTTTGCCCCCCAAACTCCTGTCACATCCAGACACTACTGCTTCCATACCTCTCTGTCCCCTCTGGGCTCCTTTGTCCCCACCTGACTCCTATGTCCTGCTTCAGACTCCTCTGTCCCCCCTAGACACCTATGCCCCTCCACACAAGTTTCTACTATCCCCTCCAGACTACTCTTTCTTCTCTAGACACCACTGCCCCTCTGTCCTCTAAAAACATGTCTGCCCCCTTCAGACTCTTTAACCACCCCCCAGACTCTTCTGTTCCCTCCATAACCTCTGTGGGTGGCTTATCTCCCTTGTGAACAAAGGATCAGGAGTAGAAATTCAACATGGCCAATCCTTATTTTCTCCGTAGTTATCTGTTGTGGGAGAAGTGGCGCATACTAATACAGTAATCACAGGAGAACAACCTGTTATAAAACGTAGCCTTTAATCTAATATACAAATAAAATAACAAACTCCCACAAACAAATATAGAAAAGGAACAAAAAAGAAAGAAGAGAAATTGTCACCATGATGACATAAGGGATAATGCTGTAACGCTCAATGGCATGAGTCAATAATGAACAGGGTGGACAGTCGTGGATAATGGTCTGGCCCTGAGTCTAGCCCTAGACTCAGTACCCCTGCCTATATACGGGACTATCACACACAGGACCAGTGAGGCTCCATCACCTTATGCACACGGGCTACGGCTTAAGCGGCAGTGGGTACACTGTTAATCCCACGGACAGTCCGGAGCCGGCCTGACAGCGTCCAGACACGCAAGTAGCATCTGATTACTTGTTCACTATCTGGCGTGTCATTACACCTGTATTGTTGTCCCTGGAGGTTGCCACTCCTACTATCCGCACTGGGATCGCATACCTATATTTGGTTTGTGTATCCCTGTGGGAGTGTAAACCCTATAGGGCCACTTTTTCACATATTTCCAGAATATTCTGGGCATGATATGCTATGGGATGGTCCTTATTCTGCGGGCTTTGCATCTATACTCGTTAAAGCTTGAATGATTGAATTTACTAGGTTATCAAAACCAGTTGAACTATGTCATCACAATTGAGGGCTCGGCCTATTGCGTTGCCACTTCTCAATGATTACTGATGCCTAAAAATAGCACTATACTAGAATATGTCCCCTGATGATCCCGGCAATCAATTAGGGTGAAACGCGTTGGACCTTTGGCACCTGACTATACGCCACCAATCTAAGAGGCAGTTCTCTGGTGCCAACTTTGTATATATAAAATACACCCGTATGCACAAATGTGTACGGCAGTTTTCTTGTGTGTGAACATTACACATTAATTTTTTCTTTGATGATATATACGAAAATTTATGATCACACCTGTGGTTATCTCAGTATCTTCCATGACGTAATTCTTTGAGCATTTATCCGCCCGTAGACGCAGCATCCACGAGCAAGGACGGTCCAATGCTCTGTAGACTGTAACACGTAATACCTTTTTCTTTTGTTCTGTAACCTAGTGTAGGCCCCCATCAGGGACTCACCAACACTTTAGGGTCAATCCAGGACCCAATAGGAGGTTCCAGAACACGGGATCGTCCTTGTCAGGACGGTAGTCCCGTATATAGGCAGGGGTACTGAGTCTAGGGCTAGACTCAGGGACAGACTATTATCCACGACTGTCCACCCTGTTCATTATTGACTCATGCCATTGAGCGTTACAGCATTATCCCTTATGTCGTCATGGTGACAATTTTTCTTCTTTCTTTTTTGTTCCTTTTCTATATTTGTTTGTGGGAGTTTGTTATTTTATTTGTATATTAGATTAAAGGCTATGTTTTATAACAGGTTGTTCTCCTGTGATTACATTAATGTATACTGATACCACCTGTGGTTATCACTCCCTCTGATGGGATATTGTCTTAGCTGTGGACCCCCCCCCCCCCCCCCCGCATACTAATACAGATAAGATTGTAATATGATATCTGCACAGTCTGATCTGAATTCAACAAGTCACCGTAGAATGGAAATGACAGCTTCTCCTTTCTAGCTTTAGCATCAGCAAATATTATTCAGAAAGAAAATCCCTGACGAATATAACTTGTCAAATGCAATACTTGTCCCGGGAGATGAATTATCTTCTACAGGTTCTTCTCCAGTTCCCTAGAATATTTTTCCCATAAAGCTTTTATCCTTGACTATATCTGCCAAATTCTTAATGTTGTAATCCATGTAATATGTGATTACTTAATGGATTCCAGAAAACAAATTATTGCAATGATTTGCATTAATCCATAATTACCAGTAGTGATAAAATTACATCTATAGTTATGTTTAGGGCTAACACTGGCATCAGCCATCTAATATCACTGCGGACCCCTGTCTCACATTATTGACCCATGGGCTAACCCTTGTTTATAGTCCTCATCAGAACTAGTCCCATCCCTCCCCTTCTTGGCATTTCCTCGACGTTGAGTAATTCCCCTGCTCCTTGTTTTTTTTTTCATCTCAGCTTCCTCCTCATCCTTTGGTCCGGCCCTACCTAAACCCATTGCTGGGAGCTTCCTGTCCATTCATAGACTGTAATTAATATAAAACCTCCTCTTCCTCTGCAGCAGGAAATAGGTTCTGGACAGAAAGTGGTTCCGCACAAGCTGGGCCGAGTGTGATAAGACATAATTAACCCCTACTGACATTTTGGCCTGGATAAAAAAATAAAAAAATACACTCAAAGTCAAAAATAATAAACGCACCTCAATTTCATAAAAATTTGTTCCGGGCAAATGCATCAGAATTAAGCAAAAGATTTGATTTCGGTACGAACTGATTCTACCCAAATCAAAAGTACTTTAATAGGAACTCTCTATTCCGGGCACATCAGCAGCACGTCCCTCTAGTCCCAGCTTGAGGGGTGTATGAGCAGAAGCTGAAGATGAGCGTCCAGCCTGCCACAACTAGTTGAGGAAGCGGTCCTGTTAGGCACAGGAAAGGAAGGAAGCGGTGAGGAGTGCGTGGCCTGCCATAACTAGTAGGGAAAGCGGTCCTGCTAGGCACAGGAAGTGTATGAGGAGAAGTCAGCCAGTGTCTTTGATCAGGAGCTTGGGGAATGGTGTGAAATGTGGAGCTGCTTGTCTGAGATGGCTGCTGATAGAATCCCTGTGCACATCGCCCTAGGTCAACTTTACGACTTTTACGACTCTTCTTTGTGTTCTCAGTGCAGGGAATCCTTGCATGTAAAGTTGATCTAGTGAAAGATACAGCTCTTGTTCTCTGTCAGCAGCCATCTCAGACTGTACAATTCGTCTAGGTAGTTGATGACTGCAAGTATACATGTAATTTCATGGAGAATTCGAGTGGGTTCCAACCTGGTGCAGCTTCTCTGCCATATTCGGAGGTTCGGGTGTAAAAGGATTAATCTATAACACCAACATTTGTCTCTCCCTCACTCATTTATTCTGTTACTCTCCTCAGAAAATGTTATCTGAACAAATTTCCAGAAATTCTGATAAATCCTAATTTGTTGAAAAATTCGGGTAGAGTTTCAAGACTTCAAAATCGGTTTGCTCATCTCTAATGTAAATGATTAAATCTGTGGTCTGATTAGATACTGGATTTTGCCACAAGAGTGAGTGAAAGTGTTTCCCATGCCACCTTATAAAAAAGGCTCTCAGAGGCTACTTTTGGGTAACGTACCTCTTGGTGAAAGATCATTGACTGGTAGGGACATGTCCCTAGGAAGAGTTTGTAGAGTTTGTCCAGGTACACAATAGGCATGAAATTTATCTATGAGCTTCAACAGGAGGCTATTACTTTTTTGGATGTGAGGATTTATAAGTGTGGCGATAGGTTAAGATCAACCATTTTCCGGAACGATACAGACACCAACTCTATCCTTCATTGGAATAGTCACCATCCTACACCACAGAAAAGGGGCATACCTAAAGGGCAATACCTCCAGGTTTGGAGGAATTGCTCTGAGGACGAGATGTTTTATGGGAAAGAGAAAAACTGATGAAAAGGTTTTGTGACAGAGGCTAACCCAAACCTGTCCTGAAGGATGCCTTTAAACATGTGCAGGGTCAAACTTGTGACAACTTACTGGTCCCACGATGGAGGGACGGTATTGGTCAATCTCCAATTAGGCTTATTTCCATGTTTGATTCAGCCAATTCACAGGTAAGGGATATTCTTATGAGATATTGGCCAATCTTGTCTATGGACTCAGATCTTTCTGAAGTCATAACAGACGACCCTAGTATAACATATCGTAAAGGCAGAAGCCTCAGACATAGGTTGGTCCTCAGTCATTATACACCACCTAGGACAGCGGGAACATGGCTAGACCGGAGGCTAATTGGTATGTTCAGATGTGAATTTATTTCGACGTCTAAAACCATCTTGGGCTCAGTAACTGGGCAGGTTATAACGATAAGGGACTTCATTAACTGTAGAAGCAAAGGTGCAGTATACATTTGCCAATGTCCCTGCCCGATGGATTATATCGGGAAAACAATTAGAGAGTTATGCAGAAGGATTTGCGAACATGTCAATAATGTCCTGAAGAAAAACGTCACCCCGGTGGCATCCCATGTATTGGAAGCACACGATGGGGATCCCAGATGCCTCAGGTTTTCAGTTCTTGAGTTAGTACCCCCATCTCCGAGGGAATCGAAAAATAAATAGTACCCCCATCTCCGTCTGGGATCGAAAAATATTGCAAAAGGAATGCGAATGGATATATTGCTTTCGATCCCAGTCCCCTCTCGGCTTACGTTTGGGTGCTTTTTTATAAGACTGGGATTCTATGTTTGATTACCTCTAGGGTCTTGTGTCTGATATGCCTCTCCTTAGTGAACTATATCCCTAAGATCGTGTCCTGGATGTGAGAAGCATCCGAAAACTTGTTTATCATATATTGAGAAAGGTAATCTTTCCTCTCTTTTTTTCTTTATTTTTTGGCTGAATTGCCATAAATGTATAATTCTTACCCGTTCTCGACCAATAGCTCCCTTTAATACGCCCCATATGATTATCTATGGAATGCTAGAGGTTTATTTATCTAAAATAGGGGGCAACCCTTGATACTGGAGGGCCTTGGGGTATACACCACTTTGGGGCTAACATATTGTTATTCCCTATAGTGTTGATGTATAGTGTTGTCATCTCTGAATAATTGTCCCATAACAAGGAGATTTCAGAGGTGTGCTAGTAATTATAACCCCCCTTTCCCTCTTGCTATGAAAATCGGATGTCTGGTATACTTAAAATCATTAGATGGCTTACGAGATGGCTGCATTAGCTTCTCATATATGCATTATCGCTGTTTGCGTTCTACAGACAGGAAGTGGATGCGGGTCATCTGGTGGGTCAAATGATCCTGACGTACTGCTGACACGCAGAGGATGTATGCCTTGCGCTCATAGACAGGAAGTTCCGGCGCGTGATATGAGGTATGCATCACGTGACCCCCTGAAGAGCGTATCATATCTTGATGCTCAGATGGGGGGTGGAGCTTTCTTTAGGGCGGGAACTGGGCATCCTGTCTAAATTGTAAGCAGGCATCAGACTAGTTAGTCCATTGTGACAGCGGCAGAGTGGACACACTGGACGCGACATCTTCCATTGTAAGTGATTTACTCATTGCCTCCATGTGACGTAATTCTTACGTGTCCAGTGAACCGTTATATTTTTTACGTGGTTAATCTCTAGGACCTCAGGTTCTCTACCAACATCATCACAGCTCTATAGGAAATTATATGGTGGAAGTTGATTGCAGTTTGTGTGAAACCGCCATCTAGCGGGTACGTGACGCTGTGTGACCTACAGGCAGGGGTTATTATTATCTTGTTGTATGTGTACCCCTAGGTCACTGATTGGTTGCTGTTTACAGGCCATCAAATTACAAGGAAGTGCGTGTCCCTGGTGTATCTTTTAGAGGACGCGCTTATTGACGCCTGATTACCACTACTGCAGTTAACATCTTGGTTGAGTGTGAGATTTAGGACATGATGTCCTCCACTGATTGCGGATCCTTCACTGGCACTGCCACAATTTATATTCAATCATTTTGTGGATATTGAGTGTAACACTGGGGAACCAGTATCCATTGGTTCATCACAGCGCCTTTCATCTGACATTATATGGAAGGCTATTTGTTTTGAGTAATCTCTGGTAGACGTGTATAAGATTCATGATTGCCACCGCTGCAGTTAACATTTATTCTTATTTGTTATATGATAGTGACTCATTAGAACTACCTCCTGAGGAACCCGTAATATAGGGTGAAACACGTAGAGGTATCACCTATATGTTACAGTTGTATTCAGCGGGGACACCCACAACACATTAAGGTCATTATTGGGTTTATTAGTGCTATATGTTTAATATAGGGACAACCAGGGTACATTTAGTCTAGGCATGAGGACAGAGAATCCCTACCATTCAGGGTTGTCCCTGGGTAGAGGGTTAGATAGGGTCAGTGAAGGGTTGGTTAGGTCCACCCTCCCTCTCCTCCTCTTCCCCTCCTCCTCCCGCCTATACCTGGTAGATCCCACATCACTGTTTGTATGTCTGGTCTTTAAGATTATCACGTTATTGGCCAATTTATATATCAATTATCGGGATATTATCCCATTTCAAATAATATTGATTAAATTTAATGATTTTAAGAGTATGCTTATTTTGCTGGACCAGTTGTTTTGCTTCGAGTAACTCTATTACATCAACTGTATCATATTGCTGGATTTTTTGTTCATGTCCCTAGGATGCCCTCAAAGATATTTTGCCCAGATGACAGACTTTGAGAGGGCGAGCATCATTGGACTGAAAGAAGGAGGATGCTTTTTTTGACAAATTGTCCACCATCTAGGCTGCATAGGACAGTCACCCCTAGTATTAGTGATAACAGTAAAAATGCTCAGCGATATGTAAAGGACTACTTGCAGCCAAATGTGTTGACTCTCAAGGCAGGGCATCCAGCTGCCATTTTTCAGCAGGATAATGCTCACACAAGCTAGGGCTGTATCTCATCTTGTTTTAAGGTTAGAGGCTGTATTATCTTGTATCCAGGCTAGAGGACATATCTCATCTTATATCCAGGCTAGAGGCCATATCTCATCTTGTATCTAGGCTAGAGGCCATATCTCATCTTGTATCCAGGCTAGAGGCCATATCTCATCTTGTATCCAGGATAGAGGCCATATCCCATCTTGTATCCAGGCTAGAGGCCGTATTATCTTGTATCCAGGATAGAGGCAGTATATCATCTTGTATCCAGGCTAGAGGACATATCTGATCTTGTATCCAGGCTAGAGGCCATATCTCATTTTGTTTCCAGGCTAGAGGCCATATCTCATCTTGTATCCAGGCTAGAAACCATATCTCATCTTTCCAGGCTAGAGGCTGTATTATCTTGTATCCAGGATAGAGGCAGTATCTCACCTTCTATTCAGGCTAGAGTCTGTAGGGCTACTTTCACACTCGCTTTTGGTGTGGATCTCTGCACAGACGAATCCATTGAGATAATACAACCGTCTGCATCCGTTCAGAACGGATCAGTTTGTATTATCTTTAACATAGCCAAGACGGATCCGTCTTGAACACCATTGAAAGTCAATGGAGGATGGATCAGTTTTCTATTGTGCCAGATTGGCTCCGTTTCGTCAGACAGACACCAAAACGCTGCAAGCAGAGTTTTGGTGTCCGCCTCCAAAGCGGAATGGTGACAGAACGGAGGCAAACTGATGCATTCTGAGCAGATACTTTTCTATTCAGAATGCATTAGGGAAAAACTGATCCGTTTTGGAGCGCTTGTGAGAGCCCTGAATGGATCTCACAAACGGAAAGCCAAATCGTCAGTGTGAAAGTAGCCTAACTCATCCTGTATCCGGGCTAGAGGCTGTATCTCATCTTGTATCCAGGCTAGCGGCTGTATCTTATCTTTAATCCATACTAGAGGCTGTATTTCATCTATCCAAGCTAGAGGCTGTATCTTGTCTTTTATCCAGACTAAAGACCAGATCTTATTTTATATCTAGGCTAGAGGCTGTATCTCATTTTGTATTCATGCTAGAAGCTGTATCTCATATTCCATCCCGGCTATAGGCTGTATCTCATCTTGTATCCCAGATAGAGGTCATATCTGATCTTTTATCCAGGCTAGAGGCTGTATCTCATCTTGTATCCAGGCAGAGGCTGCATCTCATCTTGTATCCAGGATAGAGGCCATATCTCATCTTTTATCCAGGCTAGAGGCCGTATCTGAACTTTTATCCAGGCTAGAGGCTGTATCTCATCTTGTATCCAGGCTAGAGGCTGCATCTCATCTTGTATCCAGGATAGAGGCCATATCTCATCTTTTATCCAGGCTAGAGGCCGTATCTGATCTTTTATCCAGGCTAGAGGCCATATCTCATCTTGTATCCAGGCTAGAGGTGGCCCAACAGGGCACTAGATCCTCCATTCAACTGTACAGTTTTACTCAATAAGCCTCTCCTTCTGGTCTAACATTGTGATCACTTACATATGTCATCATTACAGTTACACATAAAAAAGGCTCATTCCAAAAACTCCTTCTTGGTACAGGATTTTTTTGCCAATAAACAAGCAAAAAAAAAAAGGTCAAAGTTTTTTTTAGGACACTGTATGTATTCCAAAATAGTGCCTTTAAACCATTAAACAATGCAAACCCCCCCCCCCCTCCCTCCCGTAAAAAAAAAAAAAAAAAAAAACACCATAGGCCTATATTGTCAGGGAAAAAAAAGTTATGACATGAAAAAACAAACAAAATTGACCAGTTTTGAGGGTTAAAATATGCTGTGTCCTTCAGGGCTGGATTGTCCATACTATGTGCACACTCGCAACAAGCAAATTGCTGGAGATCTGGCTGCTAGAGACCCCCTACACTTAGCTGTTAATGTGTCAAGACCCTGTTGTGCCTGGGGCCAGAAGTTCGCAGCGGGTGGCTACTCACTTGAGATGGCTCCATGAACTAGTGGTGGGAATGGATTCCGGTCCAAGTTTTCCTGCTTAGATTTGCGATCTTTTTTGTCCTATTTAGGAGTCTGTAGCTTTTCCTCTCAGCGGTTCTCTGTCAGCCGCTCCCAGCTACTATATATTCTCCCTTTCTGCTTCCGTTGTTGCCAGATATAGAGCTTCCTTTCAGATCTTCTATTCTGACCTCTGGTGGAGTTGGAGTTGCTGTGGAGGTGTTGGAACTGGAGCTGTCGGATCTCCGGTTCTCTCCTGTTTGTCTCCATTTGCGGATTGTTTGTGGGGTTTGTGTTGTTTGTCCTTTCCCTGTTGTTCCCCGAGGTGTCAATGGTGAGGACTACTGCTCCCACCGCCCTATACACTACCTAGGGCTTATTTAAGGGAAAACCAGGTACGAGGCATGTGATCGGCGTACGGGTGAGCAGCCCTTCTAGAGACGTCAGGGGAGCCAGGTGCCAGTGCCAGGTTAGCTAGGGGGTCACCACTCATCCCTCTCCCTAGTGAAAGGGTACTCTCCTTCCCTCTCCTCTGCACCGCACGTCTGTTATCTGCCATATCAGACGTGATATAATGCAAGTTAAAGGCATTGTAGAGGGTGGTCACAAATTCAGGGGTGGAGTGCCACTACGTAGACGTTCTCTTATTTGGATGGACTCAGTTTGACCATGTGTTATGATGTGAGAGGGCACCATGTCATCCTACCTCTCCGGTGCGGATGCTGAGAGCTTACTTGGGTGAAAGCAATTCATTTACAGATCTTCCAGTTGTTGAAAAGACAACATAAGCTCTGGCCACACACAACTCGGACAGCCCCGGAATTGTGACCATTTTAAATGGCTTTGACTCCTTCAAACAGGATCTGGGAGTCATGGTGCTGCTCCTTGTTCTCTCCCCGTCGAAAATCACAACCATACATTATTGCTGAATAGTGTTGGGGCGCGAATATTCGTATCGCGGATATTAATAGCGAATATCGCAACTTCGAGAATTCGCGAAGATGTAGAATATAGTGCTATATATTCGTAAAATTGAATATTCTAGATTTTTTTTTTCCATCAGTAACCTCCCTTCTTGCTTGTGGGCCAATGAGAAGGCTCCAATGTCTTTGTCTGAGCTTAGCAACATCCCTAGCAACCAATAGGAAAGCTGCCCCTCCCCCTTACTATATGAGAACCTCCCCAGCAGCCATTTTCTGAGAGAGAGAGCAGTGTCATTGCTGTGCTCTGTGCTTTACTGTGAAATTACATTAGTTAATTAGTTAATATATATATATATATATATATATATATATATATATATATATAATACAGAGAGCCAGTGAAGGTTAGATAGTGATATAGTTGATAGGTTCCAGTGCAGGGTGTTAGGTAGTGTGATAGGGATTATTGTTTCTCTGCTGCCCATACATACATGCTACAGACATAGTGCTGTGATGTCACAAGTTGCACATATTGCGAAAAAATATGCGCATTGTGAAAGGGAATATTAATTATTGATATTTCAGGTAATCTTAATCATTCATATTCATAAATAGGTGATGATGAGTCGTCTATTGATGACTCTGCGTATTTATACCTTACAAGAAACTACCTCTGTTGCCATTACCATTTACTGAACTTCGTGCGGCGGATTACTACTACGGCGGCGACTATAAAAGACTATACGCCGTGTCATGAAACAAATACAAGTCTACAGTCTAATTAGTGCTATAATTATATATATATTTATATCAAAGGACATATAACTATATATACTTATAGTCGCACACAGTAATATATAACAACACTACAATACACCTAAACCAAGCTACACACAGTACAATACACAATTTTATCTCACAAATCTAAACCGTGATTGGGGCAAGATATGGCCACATTTGGATTTATACAAGTATTTATATATATATATATATACAGACAATTGAGCATTAGCGATGGCCTTGCGGTTCGCCCGATTCGCCGAACATGTGAACATATGGAGAAATTTGCTCCCGCCATATTCTTTTACATTGTGAAGAACTTTGACCCATGACACATCCATCAGGTGGTACAGGATAGCCAACTGAGACGTTTCAGCACATGGACATACCCCCTACCTTATAAAGAGACCCGATCTGGCCGCCATTTTACATTCTGTGTTTTGCCAGTGTAGGGAGAGGTTGCTGTGTGGAGCAGAGACAGGCTGTTAGGGACACCAAACGCTAGCTAATAGGGCCACAAAAGTCCTTTTAAGGACTAGTATAGCTGTGCTATCGATAGGTGTGATACACAGAGGGTGCGATATACTTATAATATACTTTTATAATGAGTCAAAAACACATAGATCTATATAGTGATCACCTGGAAGTCCGGGCCCTAGGGGCTAGGGGCTTACTAGGGCCATATAGGGTAAGGTTCCGGATGGAGTCGCTCTTATCAGGGCGGGTGGTCTGTGGTTAGGCTATCAGGGCCAGAATAGCACCCCCTGTAGGGCAATATCAGGGACAGTTCTTTGCCCACCCTGTCCTTCAATACCACATCATCATCTAGCCCAGGGATGGATGGTTTTTGCTTTCCCTCCGGGATTCATGGATGTGCACTGGAACCCCCCGGATTGTGGTAGGACATATGGTTTCTGATTTGGTGTCGCCGAGCACCTGATTTAGTGCCGCCGAGCACTTGTTATTGCCGACCACATCTATGCTTTTTGCTTAACTTTAATAATTAAATTTATTTTAATTTTGAGGGATATCTTTTCCATTCACACGTCCGCAAAATGGGTCCGCATCAGTTCCACAATTTTGTGGAACGAGTGCAGACCCATTCATTTTCAATGGGGCCGGAATGTGCTGTCCGCACTTCCGCATCTGAGCTTCCGTTTCCGCAAAAAAATAGAACATGTCCTATTCTTGTCCACAATTGCAGACAGGATTAGGCATTTTCTATTATAGTGCCGGCGATGTGAGGTCCGCAAATTGCAGAATGCACATTGCCGGTGTCTGTGTTTTACGGATCTGCAAAACACTTACGGACGTGTGAATGGACCCTCATAGTAACATTATTAAAGGTTACGTTTTATCTTGATGTATATTCTAATGGATTGCCTTCCGTGTACAATGTTATAATATACTTTCTATGTTAGACAGTATATTATAGTGCATTTGTATAGTGTAGCAGTCGTGTGCGGTTCTGCTGCGATACTGCAGGTATATAGAGGGACAAGCGTTACTGGAACAAATAATTTCTACTGGTGTGATATACCAGTCGCCCCCCCAAAAAAAACTGATTGAAGCGGGGTTTTATATACCAATATACTTTCTTTATAGTGCATTTGGGTACTGTATAGTGCATTTGAGCATGCGCGTACGCGAAAATTATATTGCCGATATTTCGCATAGAAAAAATAATGAATGGAGATCGCAAATTCGAATAATACATCCGGTTCTGGTGTCACTGTCCATGTTGTGGGACTATTTGTGCACTTCTAGTAATTATTTCTTGGCTGCAAATATGAGCTGAAGGTTTTTCAGGTTCGCCTGCCATTAAAATGAATGCCAATTTGCGCAAACAGGAATATAATCGCGAATTCTCGAATGACGTATATTCTGCAAAATATTAGCGAAATATTGCAAATTCAAATATTGCCCCTGCTGCTTATCACTATTGATGAACACTTAAGGCCAATGAAATCTCTCCGAGCTGCGCTGTACAGTGCTCGGCTGCCTGCGCCTGCACAGAATCAGATGGGAAGTGGGCAACGTCAAAAGGAAATTATCTACAATGAAACTTTAGAGCTGTGAAGTTCTGGAAAACAATCCGTAAACACTCAAAACAGAACCTCCAATCCAAACAATCCCACAGCTCGTAGGGCTTTATTGCACTCTGTGATGAAACAAGGAGGCAGTAAACACTTAGCAGCACAAATATAGGATTTAAAGGATTTTAAAGAAGCACTGCCACTACATTTTTTTTTCTATGACTTGTTGAATAGGTACATAATGTACTTTGTAGTGAAGGTTCTTACCAGTGACTGTATTTGTGAGCTATCCACTCCCTTCTGATCCTCAGCTGTGTCATGTGACTAACCCTCTGCCTCTCCAACTGACACAGGGCAGGACGTTATTTACTTCTCTACTCAGTCTTATGAGATTGACATTGAGGCTCCCAAAGGAATACATAGAGAAACTGACTTCCTGTCCAGACATAAGATGCTGTGTTATTTGGAAAGTCAGAGTGCTGGTCACATGACACAGCTGAGGATCAGAAGGGAGGTAATAACTCACAAATAAAGTCACTGGAAAGAAAATTACCTTCACTACAGTTTACATCATGTACCTTTCTAGTAGGTCAGAGAATAAAAAAAATGTGGGAGTGCTTCTTTAACATTAAAAGTAGAGCAACTTTGCACTTTTTTTTTCAAGATTTTGAGTTTTTGTAATTGTCCCCGTTCACAATCAAAGCTGCTTTTAAAGTCTTAAAAAGTGGACGTTTAGCTCCACCCTGAGGTCGGACATGTGACCCAACATCAGCTCTGTGCGTCTGTCATCTGAACTCCCACAATGCACTGTACTACTTGTGCAGTGGATGGGTTTGGGGTGGCCCCAATGCTATGCTGGGTCCCCTGGACACCGTTGAGGTGTCACCACTAGTGATGAGCGGCAGGAGTAATATTTGAATTCACGATATTTCGTGAATATTTGGGTGAATATTCTTCATATATTCGCGAATTCAAGAATTCGCAATTATTTTCTTGATCGCGGAAATCGGCAATGTAATATGTGCGTATTGCGCGCGCAATACAGGCGTGGGTCACTGTTGCTACATTTTTCAAGCTGCTAGAAATTTCCTGAGACTTAAGAAAATGGTTGGCACGGCAGAACATTACAATAGCTTTATATGCAGATAAAGTGCTCCAATATATTCTCGATTGCGCAAATCGTCAATTAATAATGCGCATATTTTTGCGCAATACGTGCAACTTTACATTTTAGCAGGTCTGACTACATATTACTGATTGGTGTACTAAGCATTGTCGTGAACTTGTGAATAGTGTTGATCGAGCACCAAAGTGCTCGGGTGCTCGAGTAGAACACATCAGGATGCTCGGGTGCTCTACCGGCGAGCACCCGAGCACAATCAAAGTCAATGGGAGAACCCGAGCATTAAACCAGGCACCCCCTGCTCTGAAGAGGGGAGGGTGTCTGGTTCATGAGAAAAGGTCAGAAATTGATGGAAACACCACCAAAATGGTTCGGGAACAACATGGGGAGGATGTCTGGATGCATCTTGGACTCCCAGGTCGCTGCTGGGAACCATTTTTTCCGAGTAGTAACACTTTTACAGACTGACAATAATACGCACAAAACCAAAAAATAAAATCAATTTTAGAGGAAAAGTTGTCCGGAAACATTCTTTCCTATATATTTACTTGTATATAAAGTGCAAATGCTGCCAAAATTACAAGAAGGAGGAACTCCGATACAACCTGTATATCACATAAAGGAGAGCCTCATTCACATTGTGGTGCAATTGTTCAGGTAGTGGAACTCCTACACTCCTATGTACTAAGTGAAAGGGCTGCCAAAAATTACAAGGATCCGGCACTCCAATACACCCTTTGTTACTCATAAAGGAGGGCATCATACACAGCCTTGAAAAATGATGATTGATGGACTGCTGGTGACCCTCAAAAACATTTGGAGCAAAGGCCTGCTGGTGACCCTCTAAAACATTTGGAGCAAAGGCCTGCTGGTGACCCTCTAAAACATTAGGGGTGAGGGCCTGCTATTGAGCTAACCATCTAAAAAAAATTGTGGGCAAGGTCCTGCTGCTGAGCTGACCCTCTAAAACATTAGGAGTGAGGGCAGCCTAATAAGCATGTTGATTTGAAGGAGGAGGATGACGAGAAAAGGGAGATTGAACCATATACCCTTTTTAGTGGTGGAAGGGGTGCATGGGAATACAGGGTATTCAATACACCATAAAAGCCACATTTAGAGTGCCTTTATGTTCTGCTGCTTTCCTCTGGTGGAGTAGAGAAGTCAGGGGCAATCCAGGCCTTGTTCATTTTGATAAGAGTCAATCGGTCAGCATTTTTAGTTGACAGGCGGATGCGCTTATCAGTTATTATGCCCCCAGCAGCACTAAATACATGCTCTAACAAAATGCTGGTGGCAGGGCAGGCCAGCACCTCCAAAGCGTAGAGCACCAGTTCGTGCCACATGTCCAGCTTGGACACCCAATAGTTGTAAGGCACACAGGGATCACTGAGGACGCTGACACGGTCTGCTATCTCCTTGTGACACTAGTCCGCGCATCAGGGTGAGGGTGCTGGCGGGGTGTCATGAAACTGTCCCAGGCTTTGGAGAGTGTTGCCCTGCCTCTGTTGGAACTGCTGTGTGTTCCCCTCATCTACCCTCCTCGGTTGGCCAAGGAATTACGTACTTTGCATCCAGCGTTGTCAGCTGAAAATGTTTGGAGCATTTTGCTTGTCCTCTCCACCACAGGAATGAGAGATGAGAAGTTCTCTTTGTAGCGGAGGTCGAGAAGGGTTAATCAGTGTTAACCAAAATGCGTAGAAAGCGAGGATCACGGGAAAGGCAGCCTAACATAAAGTCAGCCATGTGTGCCAGAGTCCCAAGAGACAAGACTTTGCTGTCCTCATCAGGAGAATGACTCTCAATCTCCTCATCCTCTTCCTCCTCTTCTACCCACCCACGCTGAACAGAAGGAATACACCTGCTATGGGTACTACCCTCTGTAGCGGAGGCAACCGTCTCCGGCTCTTCCTCCTCCTCATCATCATCCAATTTGCGCTGAGAAGAAGAACTGAGGCTGGTCTGGGTATCACCCTGTGTACTTTCTTCCCCCATTTTCACCTCTTCCACATGCAAAGCGTCGGCCTTAATTGTGAGCAGCGAGCGTTTCAGTAGACACAGAAGTGGGATGGTGACTCTGATAATAGCGATATCTCCACTCATCATCTGTGTTGATTCCTCAAAGTTGCGTAAAACCTCACAGAGGTCAGACATCCATGCCCACTCGTCGCTTTTGAAGAGTGGAAGCTGACTGGAAAGGCAACGACCATGTTGCAGCTGGTATTCCACTACTGCTCTCTGCTGCTTACAAAGCCTGGCCAACCTGTGGAACGTGGAGTTCCAGCACGTGCTCACGTCGCACAACAGTCGGTGAGCTGGCAATTGCAAGCGCTGCTGCAGCGTTGCAGACCGGCGGAAGCTGTAGATGACTTGTGGAAATGGGCACACCCGCAGCTTACCTTCACCAGTAGCTCAGGCAAATTGGGGTAGGTTTTGAGAAACCGCTGAACCACTAGGTTGAACACGTGGGCTAGGCATAGTATGTGTGTGAGCTTGCCGAGCTCCAAAGCCGCACCAAGTTACGGCCATTATCAGACACAACCATGCCTGGATGTAGGTTGAGTGGCGAGAGCCACAGCTCAGTCTGGCCCTTTATATAC
The DNA here is from genome assembly GCF_014858855.1 of Bufo gargarizans. Taxonomy (NCBI): domain Eukaryota; kingdom Metazoa; phylum Chordata; class Amphibia; order Anura; family Bufonidae; genus Bufo; species Bufo gargarizans. The sequence goes on along the minus strand of NC_058081.1, from coordinate 566,472,970 downwards.
TGCCACTGTTCTGCGTCGGTGTGCTGTTTGTCATCTAAGCAGATCAGTTTAAGCACGGCCTGTTGTCGCTTCCCCACTGCAGTGCTACACTGCTTCCAGCTACTGACTGGTGTCTGACTGGTGCTCCAAGATGATAATTCAGAGGTGGAAGTGAAGGAGGAGGTGGAGGAGGGGAAGGGGGGTTGCAGTCACTAATGTAGGTGGCGGTGGAAACCATGATGGAAGTAGGACCCGCAATCCTTGGCGTCGGTAGCACCTGTGCCATCCCAGTGTACGACTCGCTCCCGGCCTCCACAATGTTCACCCAGTGTGCCATCAGGGAAATGTAGCGTCCCTGGCCGAATGCACTTGTCCATGTGTCAGTTGTTAAGTGGACCTTCCCAATAACTGCGTTAGTTATGGCACAGGTGATGTTACTGGACACATGCTGGTGTAAGGCTGGGACTGCACACCGTGAAAAATATTGGCAGCTGGGGACAGAGTACCGCGGGACAGCCGCCGCAATCAGGCTGCGGAAAGCCTCAGTGTCCACAAGCCTAAATGGCAACATTTCCAGAGCCAACAATTTGGAAAGGTGCGCATTTAGTGCTATGGTCTGTGGGTGGGTGGCTGGGTATTTGCGCTTTTGTTTAAAGGCCTAGGGTATAGACATGCGCTGGGACACAGAAGTGGATGTGCTAGCTGTTGGTGCTTGCGAAGGTCCAGGTGCAGGGTGGAAGGCATCCGGGCCTGCGTCTTGGACAGGGGATTGGCCAGCACATAACACAGGGGAAGAGGAGGCAGTGGTGTGACCCGCAGACACTGGTTGTGGAGCCAGGCATTCGGCCCACCTATTAGGGTGCTTTGATGCCATGTGGCGGATCATGCTGGTGGTGGTGAGGTTGCTAGTGTTCACGCCCCTGCTCATTTTGGTACGGCACAGGTTGCAAATTACAATTCTTTTATCGTCCGCACTTTCCTCAAAAAAGCGCAGACTTCGGAACACCTATCTATTGGCAAGGGAGATTTCTGCAAGGGGGTGCTCCAGGGATGTTGCAGGCCTGTTTGGTGTGGCCTACCTTCTCCCTTTTGCCACCCCACTGCCTCTTCCAGCCTGTTGTGGTGCTGCAGATCCCTCCCCCTCTGTACTGCTGTCCTTGCTCGGCTTTCCACCTTTCCAGGTTGGGTCAGTGATTTCATCGTCCGCCGCCTCCTGTTCCACTTCCTCACTCTGATCATCCTCCTGATTTGTTGACCTAACAACAACCTTATTTATTGACAACTGTGTCTAATCCTCATCATTAACCTTTTGGGACACTAATTACGGTTGACATTTTGGCAACTGTGTCTCATCATCATCCACCTTGTGAAACACTAATTGCCATTCCCAACCATCATCTTCTTCTGACTGTGGATGCTCCAGAGTTTAGGAATCAAGGCACAAGATCTCCTCATGTCCCTCTACAAGCGGGCTTGGTGAGAAGCCCAAATTAAGGAATGGCGATGAAAAGAGCTCCTCGGAATATCAGAGTGTGGCATCACTTGTTTGCCAAGACTCTCCATGGTGGGAGGAAGGAGGATCAGGGTGAGAATTCTGTTGACCAGACTCTTGGCTACTGAGACTGGACTTTGTGGAAGACAGGGTGGTGCTTAACCGACTGGAAGCATTATCTGCTGCAATCCAACTGGACACCTGGTCGCACTGGTCTGACTTCGAGAGTGGTGTCCTGACCCGCCCTGCAAATTAGGATATGAAGCTAGGTATCGTGGATGAATGTGTTTCTTGTACCCTGGCAGCAGGCACTGTTTCACCGCACCCAGGGCCACGGCCTCTGCGTGCACCATCAACAGCACAGCCACTTCCCCGTCCCTTACTGCTCGCCTTGCGCATATTAAATGGTGTATATATACTTGGAAGTATGTCACACGTACAGTAGCGCAGGTTTTGTAAGTGTATGCGCAAATTAAGTACACAGAATGTCACTAGGATGCGCACACGTTAAACAGGAGGTATAGTGCAAGTAATGTCGCTGTCACCACCGCCTAATAAAAAATTACACTGAATGTTACTGATATTTAGGATGGGCAAACGTTATACAGAAGGTATAGTTTAAGTAATGTCGATGTCACCAGGGGCTAAAAAAAAATTACACTGAATTAATGTCCCTGATATTTAGGATTGGCAAATGTTATACAGGAGATGTAGTGCAGGTAATTTCACTGCCACCAGCAGCAAAAAAATTTGACTGAATTAATGTCACTGATATTTCGGATACGCAAACGTTATACAGGAGATATAGACCAGGTAATGTAACTGTCCGCAGCGGACACAGTCTACAGAAATTGTACATTGGATGTCACTGATATTTTTAGGCTGCTCACACGTTACACAGGAGATGTAGCGCAGATAATGTCGCTGTCACCAGCGGCGAAAAAATATTACACTGAATGTCACTGATATATCAGATGCACTAACGTTATACTGGAGATGTAGCGTAGATAATGTCACTGTCTACAGCGGCCAAACAATTGCAAGCTATTTAGCGCAGGTTGCTCTAAAAATATATATTGCTGTCAGATACAACTATAGTCCTTTTATAGGAGTTTTGGGTCCCTAACAAGTATAAAAACTAAAATATTGCTATTTCACTCCCTACACTATCTCTCCCTTCTGCTCTCCAGCTCTCCCTGACTAAGACTGAGATGAACACATGTAATGCCAGTAGTCAACATGGCTACAGCATTTACAGTGAATGGCAGTGCTTACCTGCACGTTAATTCGCTGCGTAGCAGCCAACAAACGTGCAGGGAGGAGACTCAAGTATAGCACTCACTCACACGCGGTATTCGCAAATTCTCTAAGTGCCGATATTCGCAATTAAAATTCGGCATTCGAATATTCGCGCCCAACACTAGTCACCACGTGTTGCTGCTCTCCAGAAGGGATGGTAAGGCATGATGCACCCCAATGGAAAATAAGTCCAGAGAGTCAGGGTCTTCAGTAAACCAGTGTGCTTCTTTACTGGAGGAATTCAGGTGCAAAACAATTTAGGAAAGACATATGGCTGCGTTCTCCAGTCTCCTCTCTGGCAGAAGAAGGGTTTGATGCTGAGGAAACACCTGAGATAGCTGGCCCTCTGTCTCTCAGAAGGTTGATGCCCTTGTCAAATGCTGGAAGTCCATGGTCTGTAGCTCTGTAGTCCAGGTGGCTTCTTGGTCGCATGGGCTCAGCGTCCTTTCTCAGCATCTTCTATTAGTCACTCATGCAGACTGGCAGAGTCTCCTCTTCCAAGCACTGGTCTCTAACTGCATAACACTAGGGGCTCTGAATGCTCTCCTTATATAAATTTTTTAGCTGAACTAGAAACTTGTAATGGGAGGGGTGGAGCGGAGAAACTCGGCACAAACAGATACATTGTTACAACTCCCGTCTGGCATAGACTTACATTAGAGCTCCAATGATACTCTTTGGCAATGACACAGTAGTTTGTCCAGACAAAAACAAGTTTCCAGACATAAAAACTAAAACCAGACAGTCTGTCTGGGTTTGGTGGTAAACAAGGCTGTTTTTTTCCATCCAAAACACGCTGTTCTTTAAACCCCATGGCAGCTGTGAAAAATTACCAGCATTTCATTCAAAGTCCCAGAAGGCTTTCAGTATTCATTAAAGGAGTTATTCAATGCTATAAAAATGTCCCACATATGCCGGGGCCCTCACAATGAATATATTTGCTCCGCTCCTGGTCCCGCACCACCGCTGCAGCTTCTCCATGTGCTTGGATGAAAACATCTGGTGTTGGGCGGGAGCAGCCAATGGCAGGCAGTGACGGGGATGAGCCTCCCTAGCATCATGGGTGACGTTAGGCAGGCTCGTCCCTGTCCCCGCCTGCCATTGGCTGCTCCCCCCGACAGGATCTGAAACGAAAATATCATGTAATTGAAGGAAAGATGAAAAAGGTTTTTCCAGTTTTTTTTTTTTAACGGATGACCTATCCTTTAGATTGGTCATCAGTATCTGATCGGTGGGGGTTCGACACCAGTCGCCCAGGAGAAGCTCAGCCCCATAGAAGTAAAGGCGGCTGAGATGCAATACCAAGCACAGCCGATACACAATGTACGGCACTGTGCTTGATATTTCAGCTCAGCCCCATTAACTGCTATGGGGCTGAGCTGTTCCTAAGCCACGTGATCAATGAATGTCGTGTCGACATTGGCCTAGAAAAGCAGAGAGAAGGCTGCGGTGCTCACAGGAGTATTAGTTGCGTCTCAATCTGAGATTTCTCCCCGCTCATGCCAGGTCTAAAAAAGTGGGAGGGGACGGGCAGGCAGGCCCATCTCATTTACTATTTTCTGTGCATGTTTTAGGCGTAGAAAAAGGTCTAAATGTAGGACAACAAGGAAGCCGTCTTACTGTACATTTAGAAGTGGCGCTGGACGAGCCAAAATAATGAAGAGGACGGCGTCTCTTCATAACTTAGACGATCCACTGCCAGCGATGGGGCTTTATTAAGGCCATCATCTAAAACTCTGGTCTTAACAAATGTGCCCCATTGTATCTTGCACCTGCAGTAGATATTTCGATTGACAAAAAAGAAGGATCCATTTTCCTCTCGATCTCTTTCAATTGATTTTGATCTTCTTCGTCTCACTGTCTTCCCTTTCATCTAAAATACGGAACCTCCAGTGCATCTTATAAATAACGGCATTTGCAAAGCAGTCAGCACCAGTAATAATAGGAGGACTATTAGATCGGTGGGTCCTACAGCTGGGACCTCCTCTGTTAATGTGAATGAATGCCCCATACCCTTTGGGTCCCCTACAATGAATAGACTGGCAGGTCACTGGACTGACTCCAGAACTCCCATATAGAAAACTGCCACATTTGCCTCTTCGTTAATTTGAGGGGAAAGAGGGGGGTTCTCCGTTCTCATGATATGATAGTTATGCCTTTTCCTGGGGGTATAGCTTCTCACAGCCGGAATATGTCCTACAGCGGACATACTGTTTGCAAACCACAATGCAGCTTCAGTCTTGGCAGAAACCTCCTCACAGATGACAGCCGAGTCCCGTCCCAAAAAAAATTACAGCATTTTTGGAAGACGCTGGCAGGAAATAAATGCTAAAAACAATTGAGGACACACGATGACAGGCTTTTAAAATAAGAATTGACAATTTCCCTGGAGAGCTCTTAGAAATTAGAAATATAAAGAGGTCTGAAAGTGGATGAATAGAGATCTGCAGAATATTCTAGATTCTCTTATTTGAACAGGGGTACGGGAGGGAGTTAGGACTGTAATATTGATTACCGAAGAGAAGAGTATATTAAGTCAGATTGGTGGGAGCCCAACCCTTGGCCCGCTGACCAATCAGCTGCTGAAGCAGTCACCAGAACAGTACAGCTCCAGTGGCCATGAATGGTACTGCAGCACTGTTCCTGTGCAACCAAGCACTCTGCCAAACCAGCTTAGAAAAATGCTTCTTTTCTTCTGGGGGCCCTTACTGAGAAATCCTACTTTAAATCCACATGCAAATGAAGCCTTCATGGTACTACTCAGTATATAGAGCTGTGCTGTTTTCGTTACTGTTCTAGAGAACAGAATTGGGGGTGGTCCCAGGAGTCAGACCCCCACCAATCCTAATAGGAGCAGCATTGCAGTACTATTTGTGGCCATTGCTCAGTGTATGGAGCTGTGCAGTTTTGGTGGCTGTTCTTGAGCCCAAAATTGGTGGTGGTTCTGGGAATCAGACCCCCCACCAGTCCTAATGAGAGCAACATTGCACCTACTTCATGGTCACTACTCAATGTATTGAGCTATTCTGTTTTGGTGACTGTTCTAGAGCACTTGATGGTGGTCTTGGGAGTCAAACCCACACTAATCTTATATTAATGACCTATCTAAGAATAGGTCATGAATATTACAGTCCATCAAACCCATATACTGTTACTTTAGTCCTTATTTGGCACAATTATATTACAACTGAACATTGAATGGACCTGATACAGTATAAAGCTGTACCTTTGACTTGAAGGAAAAGGTGGTTGGTGTGTAAGGAAAGGTGTGGTTTAATTAAAAGGGAGTGGTTTAGCAGTAGGAGGAGGTTTCTAGTGCATTCCAGTTTGACACAAATACCAAACCTCCAAACCTAGCCTAAATTCATGAGTGGGGTGAAGGAGAGGGACCTTAAAGAAATGCCTCTTAGAAAATCTATGTATTAAGTTGAAGGAAAGTCAAGAATTTCAAAGGTTGGCCGATCTGTGCTCATTATTCTACCAGACTGAACATGATATTGCTCCAGTTGCAAATATTAAAGTGTCTTAATAGAAAGGGGATGGCAGCGTAGCATCACCTAATCTAAAATTAGGTCTTCTCTTGGTGTTGGTTCTTTCGACCTCTACATTCACCAGTAGGTCCATTTCCAATTCCTTGCAGAAGAGACAGATGGTCTGAACCTCCCACTGGTTTCCACTTAGTATCAATAGGTCTGTGGATGAATGAATTTTGGTTTACCCCACCCATGAGGAAGACAGATGGCCCACTTGGATGAATTATGTAATCAACAAGGAACGTTGTTGGGGTCATTGGCAGGGCTTGCAACATTAGATAACTGAGTTTTCAGATTTCACAATTTTCTTGATAAAAATAACATCTTCTGGCACTGTAACCTTCCTATTTCTATGAAACCATCAGAGTGAAGATGAAGTCACATTCTTGGACCTTGTTCTACATTAGATTGACATGTAGAAGCTCAAGTAAGAGATTATATTCTAAAAATATGACATTGGTATGAGACAGATCACTAACAGTGTCCATGTATCTGTGGTTGTATGAGATTTACCCAGAACCAGATGTTCAGGAAGAAAAGAAAAATGTGAACAGAAGATATCAATAACACATATCATAGCCACGGGGTGGAGCGAGAAACATATTTCACCAGAAGAGGTGGAAAGTTCTGGAGATATCTCCTGTTTTTGAACTTTTCAGATGAATAGGAAGGAAATGTGCTTTTTATGACATCTTCATTAGTAACTTGGTCTATAAAAACAGATCTTGAGGACAAGACAAGATAACCACATGCTTATTCTATGAGTGCAGCGTGCCGGATCGGCAGGGGAAACACGTGAGGTGACGGTGGGCCGATGGGGGTAGTAGTACAATTGTACTCACGGTTAGCAGAGCCTCCCTGGGCCAGCAGTGCAGTGATGGGGAAGACAGCAATAAATCCTCCGGGGCACTCTCTATTGCAGGGAACACCAGCCACATGGAAGTTGATTTGCCTTTGATGGTGTAGGTGTTTAAGGTGCTTGTGCGGCTGGGCCCCTGGTTTGAGACGCCAGCACCGTAAGGTTGAAATGATGAGTGTAGTAGTAGTAGAATGATGAGGAGTTGGTTGTTATCAAACAAGTTGAACTTTACTAAATCAGTTGGTCAATGGAAAGCTTTTTGTATAACATAAGCAATGGTTCATAGATAAGTTCAATTGTAATTCTACTATCAGGTAGTGGCAGTTGTCAATGGAGGGATTCTTCTAATGCTGATACTCTACAGTCAAACTGAATATTTTCTTTAAGTTCCAACTCTATCACTCTGGTACTAAATATGCTATTTACTTTATACTTTGAGCTATCCAATAAGGGCGTTCCCTTTGCGGCAGGCAAACTCTCTGCTTAATTATTTGCAGGATGCTCTCCTAAAGGTTTAGGTTTTCCACTATGTCCCAGAGGCTTGTGTAGTGGATAAGGATAATTATGGCCTTTAATCATCCTGTTCGTGTCCCGGGAGCTAAATTCAGCTCTCATCTTCACTAGGCTCACTGCATATTCTGACATAGACTCGCTGTCTGGTGCTTGGTTGCTGTTTGTCTTCTCCAGGCTTGATCAGGGCCCAGAGGAAAGACAAACAGCTACATGTTGGTTTGGGCCTGTTTCTCTCCTCCATGAACTTGCTTCCTTGCTTGTTCCTCCTCTCACTCTTTCACATACACTGACTACACCTTCCTGTTTCAACACCCGCCCCCCAACTATATATACTATGTGGTGCCAACACCACCTAGGGGCGCATGGGTGAAATGACATTGACAGCCTGATAATAGGAAATACCATAAATTCAGTACATTAGATGAATACAGAGATTTAAAGTGTCCCTTACACACAAATGTGGGACTCTGCATGAGGAACACACAAAAATATGTTCACTAGGAGTGGTTAAAGGGTATGCACAGTTCTGTAACCCATTTCTTGCTCAAATAAATCCAACATAGACAATTAGCTTTGATTTTAGATATTCTACCATTTTGTCTATACAGCTCCCTCTGCCCCCTCTTTATGATTACCTACAGACAGTAGAAGAAAGTGACACATGGCTGCAGAATGAGACTACACGTACACTTTCACTGACCTTTATAACCATGGTGACAGTTGAATCTACAGAGAGGTTGTAGACATACAGAGGTTGTAGTATACAGTAGAATTGCCAAGTTTCGGCTTTATTTTCACTGCACAGGAGCAAAGGTTGAAAAAGTGTTCATACCCTCTAACCTATTTCAGTTGATTGATAGTGTCCATAACTAGTAGATGCCTCCTTGTCATAAGATGCCTCCATCAGCAGTAGAATATTGCACAGTGGTACACTCGAATGATCCCAACCACTAAGCATTGCCAATTTGGATGGTATGTGTCTGTAATCATGCATATGGCCATAACTCAGGAATTCTACGGCAAGCCTCACAGAGAGGGATCAGGAACCACTGGATTGGGACTACATATATAGATCCTGTTACCCAAATGACCATGGAACAACAAGCCCAGCGGACCTTGTTATCTATCCATTTATTTTGAAAGACCCAAATGTTTCCTAGACAAATGTAGGTACCTGGTGAGGTGAATCTGCTAAGCCTAAGGTCCGGATGAGCAGGTCTGGAGCTGTGCGGACATGTGGCTCTGGTGCCATGGGACATGAGCGCAGAAGTAGCAGAGGTGAGGATGCAGCAGATCTAGAGACATAGTTGATCTGGAGAAGCTGCTGATCTGAGTTGAAAAACATTTGGATATGTGCAGCGGCTGCCCGGAAGGAATAAGTAGAGGATGGGAAAAGTAGTGGTTCTGGCAAGAATGAGTGTTCTCACACATCACAGTGGCAATCCTTACACTGGTAATAAAATATGGACGGCAAAGCCATCTTAAAGTGTGGCAGCAATATTCCATTTCACAGCAGCAAAGTCTTTATTAGTCTTAAATGAGCACAGTACCTTGCTGACTGACTCCAGTGCACGGTCTGGAAGATTCTGGACCTTCTATTCTTCCTTCCCTTTCTCTCTGGAGCACTCTCTTTGTATAGCTGTAACTGTCTCAGAGATGATTGTTCTCTGAGACTTAAAGGGGTGGTCTCATCATGGACATGTTAGGATATGCCCCCATTGTCTTATAGGTGCGGGTCCCACTACTGGGACCCACACCTATATTGAGAATGGAGCCCCACAAGGTGGTGGCTGGAGGACTCCGGTCCAGCCACCAAGCCAGCTCCCCATAGAAGTGAATGGGACCGTACTGTGCATGTGCAGCCCCCGCTTCCATTCATTTTTATGGGGCCGACGAAAATTTTCGCTATTTTCGCCGACCCCATAGAAAATAAATGGAGGGCGGCCAGCGCATGCGCAGTGCGCCCTCCTTAACTTGCGGGGCTCCATTCTCGATATAGGGGACCCACACCTATAAGAGAATGGGGGCATATCCTAGCGATATGCCCCCATAGTCTATGATGAGACAACCCCTTTGAGCATAGTCCTGAGGAGCAAGCAAACACGTGTCCTCTCTGTAGCACAGCTTGACTAGACGCTCTCTACTGACAAGGGGCAGACCCTGGCCCATTCCCTAGTATCCTAAAGGTGCTGAATCAAGTGTGTTAACCCTGACCTAGCCATACTGTACTATTAAGTAGCCAGACATAACAAATCATAACATTTCAATTAATCAAATAGCAATATAATGATTAACCCTTTTGCATTTACCCTGTTTTGGGGTGCTGCACATACAGCGATGAAGCACAGTTGAAACAGACCTGAAGTAGATGTAGTAGTGGTGTGCAATGATGGGCATGCAGAAATGAAGCAGAGATGAAACATACTTGGAGCAGCTGAGCGGTAGTGGTTCCGTACAAATGTGAGCTCTACCAAGTCCAATGTAAATGAGTAGACATTGAAGCAAGTCTGCAGGGAACATAAGCCACTGTCAAAAGCAAGATTAAAAAATCCGCCTAAGAAACCTTGCACTACATGTCGGGTTGCTATGGAAACCTGAAATGCGAAGGTAACAGAGGCTCCTGAGCGAGGAGGGGAGCAGGACAGAGAGCAGAGCTGAATCCAGAACAGGCAAGTAACAGTATGTATTGTAATTATTGATGGAAAACCCACTTATCAACCTTATTCTGTTCCAGGGACTGTAGTGCGTAAATCCCATAGACTCACTAATGAAAACGGCTTTCATTGTAATTCAAAATTGAATTTTCAATATGTTGCCACTTATGTCAAAAAGTTCCAGTTAAGTCTTATGTCATGACAGAACATTCTGGTGATAGCCCTGATTCAGACGTCAATATCCCACCTGAATGCCTCCATTACATCTTTGATGTTCTCTTTGATCAAGAGCACTGGCTTAGCAAACATGTAGTCTCTTCATCTTGATTTTTCAGTCAATATATCCAACAAAGAGACCAACGCATCCTACTACCTGGATCTATATGTCTGGAATGCTGTCCGGGATTTCAATAATTTACTTCTCGTCGAATGTGAAAATGGAGAATTGTTATTAAATCCCTCTCTACATATCTCAGCCTTGGTTTCTAGCCTGGAGCTACTCGTAGAGATTATGAACCTAGGGTGTGGACTATCTTCCACCAAGGGCGTCATGGTATTAGACTGGGAAACAAAGTAAAAAGCAAAAATCACTGTGGTAGAGCTGCACAATAGAGCTGGGCTGGAGCCACACGAAGACTCTATAGTTCGATACTATCGCAGGCTGGTTGTGAATAGCCCACCAATGACATCGTACCAGATCAATGAGATCTGACTATGGGTGAGAATACACTCCTCACTTTGGTATGAACAATATACTACCTGAAAATAGAAGTGTGTGGTGATAGTTGACTACATTTATCATGGCCAGGTCTTCAACAGGTGTGGGCCCACTTTCACTACTGAATTTTCCTAGGGCTAAACTGAAGAAGGGAGTCTAAGAGATTTTGCAAGCTATACCTTAATATGCCACTCTTAGGGTTATAGACTTTGTGCAGGCTGAATTCTTGGAGTATTCTTTAATAGTAACATCTGAAGGCTTGCAAAAGATAGTTCTGAAGTGAGGTACTGTACCAGAATGGAGAAATAAAATCTTGGAGGTACAAACCTAAGGTCAAAGCTGGCAGAGTTCATGCAATACAATAAGGATCAAAGCACATTGCGTCTGAGTATTTCATTGGCAGTAAATATAAGCTCCGACATATGCCATTTTATAGTAGGACACATCCTCCATTGTGAAAGAAAAAAGGGTGACCACATGGTGGACCATTCTGTTGCTCTTTCTATACAGTTTAAATATAGGTATGCCAATGCATTTCACCACAACAGAGGGCAAATGGACGCTCTTGACTGGAACCTTATGGATATGTTTAATGTATGCACCGGGGGATTTTCTGGAGACACCAGCACCACCTGTATGGTCCTATCATAACATCTACTTCTTCGGGTAGAACATTCTGCCACTACTCTAACCATAAAGAATCCTTTCCTTTGTTGATAATTTAGTCATTCACAATTCATGAATCTTCCTACCTTTGGTTCTTTGTACAGTCCTTGTAATTAGGGATGAGCGAACTCGAACTGTATAGTTCGGGTTCGTACCGAATTTTGGGGTGTCCGTGACACGGACCCGAACCCGGACATTTTCGTAAAAGTCCGGGTTCGGGTTCGGTGTTCGTCGCTTTCTTCGCGCTTTTGTGACGCTTTCTTGGCGCTTTTTGAAAGGCTGCAAAGCAGCCAATCAACAAGCGTCATACTACTTGCCCCAAGAGGCCATCACAGCCATGCCTACTATTGGCATGGCTGTGATTGGCCAGAGCACCATGTGACCCAGCCTCTATTTAAGCTGGAGTCACATAGCGCCGCCCGTCACTCTGCTCTGATTAGCGTAGGGAGAGGTTGCGGCTGCGACAGTAGGGCGAGATTAGGCAGATTAACTCCTCCAAAGGACTTGATTAACTGATCGATCTGCAGCTGTGGATCATTGAGCTGCTGATCCTCAATTGCTCACTGTTTTTAGGCTGCACAGACCGTTTGTCAGTCACATTTTTCTGGGGTGATCGGCGGCCATTTTGTGTCTTGTGGTGCGCCAGCACAAGCTGCGACCAAGTGCATTTAACCCTCAATGGTGTGGTTGTTTTTTGGCTAAAGCCTACATCAGGGTGAAGCTGTCACACCAAGTGCATTTAACCAGCAATAGTCTGTTCATTTTTTGGCCATATACAAAATCAGGAGCAAGCTGCGCCTGTCACCAAGTGCATTTAACCCTCAATGGTGTGGTTGTTTTTTGGCTAAAGCCTACATCAGGGTGAAGCTGTCACACCAAGTGCATTTAACCAGCAATAGTCTGTTCATTTTTTGGCCATATACAAAATCAGGGGCAAGCTGCGCCTGTCACCAAGTGCATTTAACCCTCAATGGTGTGGTTGTTTTTTGGCTAAAGCCTACATCAGGGTGAAGCTGTCACACCAAGTGCATTTAACCAGCAATAGTCTGTTCATTTTTTGGCCATATACTAAATCAGGGGCAAGCTGCGCCTGTCACCAAGTGCATTTAACCCTCAATGGTGTGGTTGTTTTTTGGCTAAAGCCTACATCAGGGTGAAGCTGTCACACCAAGTGCATTTAACCAGCAATAGTCTGTTTATTTTTTGGCCATATCCCAGTCTAATTCTGTCACTAAATCCATACCGGTCACCCAGCGCCTAAATACTAGGCCTCAAATTTATATCCCGCTAAATCTGTCCTTAGTGCTGTAGCTGGGCGAGTTATTTAGTGTCCGTTCAAGCACATTTCTTGTTCTGGGTTGAAATACAATTCCCAATTTAGCAATTTCATAATTTAGTGGTTTCTGCTATATCAGAGCTATTTGAAATCTATCCCTAAAAGGGTATATAATATTCAAGGTGCACATTGGGTCATTCAGAATAACTTCACACACACCCGCTACTGTGTATTTCCAAGTCTAATTCTGGCACTAAACCCATACCTGTCACCCAGCGCCTAAATACTAGGCCTCAAATTTATATCCCGCTAAATCTGTCCTTAGTGCTGTAGCTGGGCGAGTTATTTAGTGTCCGTTCAAGCACATTTCTTGTTCTGGGTTGAAATACAATTCCCAATTTAGCAATTTCATAATTTAGTGGTTTCTGCTATATCAGAGCTATTTGAAATCTATCCCTAAAAGGGTATATAATATTCAAGGTGCACATTGGGTCATTCAGAATAACTTCACACACACCCGCTACTGTGCATTTCCAAATCTAATTCTGTCACTAAACCCATACCTGTCACCCAGCGCCTAAATACTAGGCCTCAAATTTATATCCCGCTAAATCTCTCGTTACCGCTGTCCTGTTGTGGCTGGGAAAGTTATTTAGTGTCCGTCAAAGCACATTTTTTGTTCTGGGTTGAAATACAATTCCCAATTTAGCAATTTCATAATTTAGTCGTTTCTGCTATATCAGAGCTATTTGAAATCTATCCCTAAAAGGGTAGATCATATTGAAGGTGCACATAGGGTCATTCAGAATAACTTCACACACACGCTTCTGTGCATTTCCAAGTCTAATTCTGTCACTAAATCCATACCGGTCACCCAGCGCCTAAATACTAGGCCTCAAATTTATATCCCGCTGAATTTGAATACAATACATTGGGCCAAATAATATATTTGTTGTTGTGGTGAACCATAACAATGAGAAAACATCTAGTAAGGGACGCGGACGTGGACATGGTCGTGGTGGTGTTAGTGGACCCTCTGGTGCTGGGAGAGGACGTGGCCGTTCTGCCACATCCACACGTCCTAGTGTACCAACTACCTCAGGTCCCAGTAGCCGCCAGAATTTACAGCGATATATGGTGGGGCCCAATGCCGTTCTAAGGATGGTAAGGCCTGAGCAGGTACAGGCATTAGTCAATTGGGTGGCCGACAGTGGATCCAGCACGTTCACATTATCTCCCACCCAGTCTTCTGCAGAAAGCGCACAGATGGCGCCTGAAAACCAACCCCATCAGTCTGTCACATCACCCCCATGCATACCAGGGAAACTGTCTCAGCCTCAAGTTATGCAGCAGTCTCTTATGCTGTTTGAAGACTCCGCTGGCAGGGTTTCCCAAGGGCATCCACCTAGCCCTTCCCCAGCGGTGAAAGACATAGAATGCACTGACGCACAACCACTTATGTTTCCTGATGATGAGGACATGGGAATACCACCTCAGCATGTCTCTGATGATGACGAAACACAGGTGCCAACTGCTGCGTCTTTCTGCAGTGTGCAGACTGAACAGGAGGTCAGGGATCAAGACTGGGTGGAAGACGATGCAGGGGACGATGAGGTCCTAGACCCCACATGGAATGAAGGTCGTGCCACTGACTTTCACAGTTCGGAGGAAGAGGCAGTGGTGAGACCGAGCCAACAGCGTTGCAAAAGAGGGAGCAGTGGGCAAAAGCAGAACACCCGCCGCCAAGAGACTCCGCCTGCTACTGACCGCCGCCATCTGGGACCGAGCACCCCAAAGGCAGCTTCAAGGAGTTCCCTGGCATGGCACTTCTTCAAACAATGTGCTGACGACAAGACCCGAGTGGTTTGCACGCTGTGCCATCAGAGCCTGAAGCGAGGCATTAACGTTCTGAACCTGAGCACAACCTGCATGACCAGGCACCTGCATGCAAAGCATGAACTGCAGTGGAGTAAACACCTTAAAACCAAGGAAGTCACTCAGGCTCCCCCTGCTACCTCTTCTGCTGCTGCCGCCTCGGCCTATTCTGCTGCTGCCGCCTCGGCCTCTTCCTCCGCCTCTGGAGGAACGTTGGCACCTGCCGCCCAGCAAACAGGGGATGTACCACCAACACCACCACCACCACCTCCGTCACCAAGCGTCTCAACCATGTCACACGCCAGCGTTCAGCTCTCCATCTCACAAACATTTGATAGAAAGCGTAAATTCCCACCTAGCCACCCTCGATCCCTGGCCCTGAATGCCAGCATTTCTAAACTACTGGCCTATGAAATGCTGTCATTTAGGCTGGTGGACACAGACAGCTTCAAACAGCTCATGTCGCTTGCTGTCCCACAGTATGTTGTTCCCAGCCGGCACTACTTCTCCAAGAGAGCCGTGCCTTCCCTGCACAACCAAGTATCCGATAAAATCAAGTGTGCACTGCGCAACGCCATCTGTGGCAAGGTCCACCTAACCACAGATACGTGGACCAGTAAGCACGGCCAGGGACGCTATATCTCCCTAACTGCACACTGGGTAAATGTAGTGGCAGCTGGGCCCCAGGCGGAGAGCTGTTTGGCGCACGTCCTTCCGCCGCCAAGGATCGCAGGGCAACATTCTTTGCCTCCTGTTGCCACCTCCTCCTTCTCGGCTTCCTCCTCCTCTTCTTCCACCTGCTCATCCAGTCAGCCACACACCTTCACCACCAACTTCAGCACAGCCCGGGGTAAACGTCAGCAGGCCATTCTGAAACTCATATGTTTGGGGGACAGGCCCCACACCGCACAGGAGTTGTGGCGGGGTATAGAACAACAGACCGACGAGTGGTTGCTGCCGGTGAGCCTCAAGCCCGGCCTGGTGGTGTGTGATAATGGGCGAAATCTCGTTGCAGCTCTGGGACTAGCCAATTTGACGCACATCCCTTGCTTGGCGCATGTGCTGAATTTGGTGGTGCAGAAGTTCATTCACAACTACCCCGACATGTCAGAGCTGCTGCATAAAGTGCGGGCCGTCTGTTCGCGCTTCCGGCGTTCACATCCTGCTGCTGCTCGCCTGTCTGCGCTACAGCGTAACTTCGGCCTTCCCGCTCACCGCCTCATATGCGACGTGCCCACCAGGTGGAACTCCACCTTGCACATGCTGGACAGACTGTGCGAGCAGCAGCAGGCCATAGTGGAGTTTCAGCTGCAGCACGCACGGGTCAGTCGCACTACAGAACAGCACCACTTCACCACCAATGACTGGGCCTCCATGCGAGACCTGTGTGCCCTGTTGCGCTGTTTCGAGTACTCCACCAACATGGCCAGTGGCGATGACACCGTTATCAGCGTTACAATACCACTTCTATGTCTCCTTGAGAAAACACTTAGGGCGATGATGGAAGAGGAGGTGGCCCAGGAGGAGGAGGAGGAGGAGGAGGAAGAGGGGTCATTTTTAGCACTTTCAGGCCAGTCTCTTCGAAGTGACTCAGAGGGAGGTTTTTGGCAACAGCAGAGGCCAGGTACAAATGTGGCCAGCCAGGGCCCACTACTGGAGGACGAGGAGGACGAGGATGAGGAGGAGGTGGAGGAGGATGAGGATGAAGCATGGTCACAGCGGGGTGGCACCCAACGCAGCTCGGGTCCATCACTGGTGCGTGGCTGGGGGGAAAGGCAGGACGATGACGATACGCCTCCCACAGAGGACAGCTTGTCCTTATCCCTGGGCAGCCTGGCACACATGAGCGACTACATGCTGCAGTGCCTGCGCAACGACAGCAGAGTTGCCCACATTTTAACCTGTGCGGACTACTGGGTTGCCACCCTGCTGGATCCACGCTACAAAGACAATGTGCCCACCTTACTTCCTGCACTGGAGCGTGATAGGAAGATGCGCGAGTACAAGCGCACGTTGGTAGACGCGCTACTGAGAGCATTCCCAAATGTCACAGGGGAACAAGTGGAAGCCCAAGGCCAAGGCAGAGGAGGAGCAAGAGGTCGCCAAGGCAGCTGTGTCACGGCCAGCTCCTCTGAGGGCAGGGTTAGCATGGCAGAGATGTGGAAAACTTTTGTCAACACGCCACAGCTAACTGCACCACCACCTGATACGCAACGTGTTAGCAGGAGGCAACATTTCACTAACATGGTGGAACAGTACGTGTGCACACCCCTCCACGTACTGACTGATGGTTCGGCCCCATTCAACTTCTGGGTCTCTAAATTGTCCACGTGGCCAGAGCTAGCCTTTTATGCCTTGGAGGTGCTGGCCTGCCCGGCAGCCAGCGTTTTGTCTGAACGTGTATTCAGCACGGCAGGGGGCGTCATTACAGACAAACGCAGCCGCCTGTCTACAGCCAATGTGGACAAGCTGACGTTCATAAAAATGAACCAGGCATGGATCCCACAGGACCTGTCCGTCCCTTGTCCAGATTAGACATTAACTACCTCCCCATAATCATATATTATTGGACTCCAGGGCACTTCCTCATTCAATCCTATTTTTATTTTCATTTTACCATTATATTGCGAGGCTACCCAAAGTTGAATGAACCTCTCTGCTCTGCCTGTGTGCTAGGCCTAAATATATGCCAATGGACTGTTGCAGTGGTGGCTGACATGAAGCCTGATTCTCTGCTATGACATGCAGACTAATTCTCTGCTGACATGAAGCCAGATTGTCTGTTACGGGACCTCTCTGCTCTGCCTGTGTGCTAGGCCTAAATATATGCCAATGGACTGTTGCAGTGGTGGGTGACGTGAAGCCTCATTCTCTGCTATGACATGCAGACTGATTCTCTGCTGACATGAAGCCAGATTTTCTGTTACGGGACCTCTCTCCTCTGCCTGTGTGCTAGGCCTAAATATATGCCAATGGACTGTTGCAGTGGTGGGTGACGTGAAGCCTCATTCTCTGCTATGACATGCAGACTGATTCTCTGCTGTCATGAAGCCAGATTGTCTGTTACGGGACCTCTCTGCTCTGCCTGTGTGCTAGGCCTAAATATATGCCAATGGACTGTTGCAGTGGTGGGTGACGTGAAGCCTCATTCTCTGCTATGACATGCAGACTGATTCTCTGCTGACATGAAGCCAGATTGTCTGTTACGGGACCTCTCTGCTCTGCCTGTGTGCTAGGCCTAAATATATGCCAATGGACTGTTGCAGTGGTGGGTGACGTGAAGCCTCATTCTCTGCTATGACATGCAGACTGATTCTCTGCTGTCATGAAGCCAGATTGTCTGTTACGGGACCTCTCTGCTCTGCCTGTGTGCTAGGCCTAAATATATGCCAATGGACTGTTGCAGTGGTGGGTGACGTGAAGCCTCATTCTCTGCTATGACATGCAGACTAATTCTCTGCTGACATGAAGACAGATTCTCTGTTACGGGACCTCTCTCCTCTGCCTGTGTGTGTGCTGGGCCTAAATATATGCCAATGGACTGTTGCAGTGGTGGCTGACGTGAAGCCTCATTCTCTGCTATGACATGCAGACTGATTCTCTGCTGACATGAAGCCAGATTCTCTGTTACGGGACCTCTCTCCTCTGCCTGTGTGTGTGCTGGGCCTAAATATATGCCAATGGACTGTTGCAGTGGTGGCTGACGTGAAGCCTCATTCTCTGCTATGACATGCAGACTAATTCTCTGCTGACATGAAGACAGATTCTCTGTTACGGGACCTCCCTCCTCTGCCTGGGTGCTGGGCCTAAATATATGCCAATGGACTGTTGCAGTGGTGGCTGACGTGAAGCCTCATTCTCTGCTATGACATGCAGACTGATTCTCTGCTGACATGAAGACAGATTCTCTGTTACGGGACCTCTCTCCTCTGCCTGTGTGTGTGCTGGGCCTAAATATATGCCAATGGACTCTTACAGTGGTGGCTGACGTGAAGCCTGATTCTCTGCTATGATATGAAGACTGATTCTCTGCTGACATGAAGCCAGATTGTCTGTTACGGGACCTCCCTCCTCTGCCTGGGTGCTGGGCCTAAATATATGCCAATGGACTGTTGCAGTGGTGGGTGACGTGAAGCCTCATTCTCTGCTATGACATGCAGACTGATTCTCTGCTGACATGAAGCCAGATTGTCTGTTACGGGACCTCTCTCCTCTGCCTGGGTGCTGGGTAGTGTTGAGCGCGAATATTCGAAAAGCAAATTTTTTTCGCGAATATCGCAACTTCGCGATTTCGCGAATATTTCGAATATAGTGCTATATATTCGTAAAAACGAATATTCGTTTTTTGTTTTTTTCCCCCCCCCCCACAAAATTACAGTACACATATAATTGATTGTTTCCCAAAGGTCCAACAGCTCAGATCTTACTCACATTGCCTAGAAAGTGATTGAGGCGCGAATCTTCGTAAGGCGATTTTATTAGCGCACATGCGAATATCGGCACGTCCCAGAACAGAGGCAAAGGGCTTTGCATTCATACATTAGTGAATTGAGTTGCGAATCTTCGTAAGGCGATTTTATTAGCGCACATGCGAATATCTACACTTGTCCCAGAACAGAGGCAAAGGGCTTTGCATTCATACATTAGTGATTGAATTGAGCTGCGAATCTTCGTAAGGCGATTTTATTAACGCAAATGCAAATATCTACACTTGTCCCCAGAACAGAGAGGCAAAGGCCTGTGCATGTGCATTCATATAGTATAGCACCATATTCGCGAATACGTAGAACTTCGTAAAATTCGATTTACGAATATTCGTATTTTTTATTTTACTTTCCACCTTACAGATTACATTGATCTGTACTCTGTCAACTACTGTCATCACCCCCCACTGTATCTCGATTGATTCCCAAAAGTCTCACATTCCCTAGAAAGTGATTGAGGTGCGAATCTTCGTAAGGCGATTTTATTAGCGCACATGCGAATATCTACACTTGTCCCAGAACAGAGGCAAAGGGCATTGCATTCATACATTAGTGATTGAATTGAGTTGCGAATCTTCGTAAGGCGATTTTATTAGCGCACATGCGAATATCTACACTTGTCCCAGAACAGAGGCAAAGGGCTTTGCATTCATACATTAGTGATTGAATTGAGCTGCGAATCTTCGTAAGGCGATTTTATTAACGCAAATGCAAATATCTACACTTGTCCCCAGAACAGAGAGGCAAAGGCCTGTGCATGTGCATTCATATAGTATAGCACCATATTCGCGAATACGTAGAACTTCGTAAAATTCGATTTACGAATATTCGTATTTTTTATTTTACTTTCCACCTTACAGATTACATTGATCTGTACTCTGTCAACTACTGTCATCACCCCCCACTGTATCTCGATTGATTCCCAAAAGTCTCACATTCCCTAGAAAGTGATTGAGGTGCGAATCTTCGTAAGGCGATTTTATTAGCGCACATGCGAATATCTACACTTGTCCCAGAACAGAGGCAAAGGGCATTGCATTCATACATTAGTGATTGAATTGAGTTGCGAATCTTCGTAAGGCGATTTCATTAGCGCACATGTGAATTTTGCATAGCATATGTATTATGCGATGCGAAAATTCGAATTATCGCATATGCGAAATAATAACGAATTTGAATAATCGCGAATATTTTACGAATATTCTTTCGAATATTCACAAAATTTCGCGAATTCGAATATGGGACATGCCGCTCAACACTAGTGCTGGGCCTAAATTTATGACAATGGACTGTTGCAGTGGTGGGTGACGTGAAGCCTGATTCTCTGCTATGACATGCAGACTGATTCTCTGCTGACATGAAGCCAGATTGTCTGTTACGGGACCTCTCTCCTCTGCCTGGGTGCTGGGCCTAAATATATGCCAATGGACTGTTGCAGTGGTGGCTGACGTGAAGCCTCATTCTCTGCTATGACATGCAGACTAATTCTCTGCTGACATGAAGACAGATTCTCTGTTACGGGACCTCTCTCCTCTGCCTGGGTGCCGGGGCCTAAATATCTGAGAATGGACTGTTCCAGTGGTGGGTGACGGGAAGCCAGATTCTCTGCTATGGAACCTCTCTCCAATTGATTTTGGTTAATTTTTATTTATTTAATTTTTATTTTAATTCATTTCCCTATCCACATTTGTTTGCAGGGGATTTACCTACATGTTGCTGCCTTTTGCAGCCCTCTAGCTCTTTCCTGGGCTGTTTTACAGCCTTTTTAGTGCCGAAAAGTTCGGGTCCCCATTGACTTCAATGGGGTTCGGGTTCGGGACGAAGTTCGGATCGGGTTCGGATCCCGAACCCGAACATTTCCGGGATGTTCGGCCGAACTTCTCGAACCCGAACATCCAGGTGTTCGCTCAACTCTACTTGTAATCCTTCACCTGCCTTTGATGGGACTTCTGGTGAGTGAAGGTTGTGACCTCTGTGTTAGGAGAAGATGAAAGGCTTATAATTTTTTATTGTTATTCCTGTAAATCTTGGTCCAGTTTAAATATAGCAATGATGTAACATTTCGCAGAGAACACACTAATTTCCCAAGTGGGCCACACTAAATGCTAATTTTATGCTAATCATCTATTGGCAGGACACTATTATTTGATTAATTGCAAGATCGCACTGACTGTAGAAAATAAACTTATCATATCTGTTACATCAGGGTGGACAGGAATCGGATAAGGTCTTAGGCCGGGTTTACATCTACGTTGTGACCTCCAGCAGTCTGTTCTGGTCACTGTATCTGGCATAAATGTCGGCTTTTGGTAAAAAAAATACTACATGCAGCATTTTTGTCGGCATATGTTCCAGAAAGCAGCCAGATCCGATTATAGTGGATGGAGATCTGGCAGTGCTTGGTGGTATCCGGCTATGCCGTATACAGTGAACTCCAGCAGTCTGCTCCTCCGCTGAAACAGACCACCAGAGTTCACAATGGAGATGTGAACACGGACTTATCTCTTACAGGGGTTGTTCTCCCTTCAGCAAATGGCATTTCTCATGTAGACAAAGTAAATAGAAGACAATTACTAATGTATTGTGATTGTCCATGTTGCCTCCTTTGCTGACTTGATTAGTTTTTCCATCGCATTATACACTGCTTGTTTCCAGGAGTTACAAAAACCACTACAGTGCAGATACAAGATTCCTGGGGTGGGCGCCGCTGCACATACTGTACGTGCCTATGCTCACTCCAGCGAGGCCAATGCCTCTTATTATAGATTGCAAGCAAACAGTATGCTACTATTGTGCCAGCATTATCACCCACCAAGCTTTGCTATGTTCATAAATCACTACATAGCCATGACAAGGGGGTATAATCTACGTCGAGAGGAAGAAGATCTCACCATCATTGTACAGTAGATGGGATTCTTTACCGTGAGATCAAAGAGACTAAGGAGCTCTGTGCCCCAAGATGATGAGGTGGTTGATTCATTGTTGTTATAGAGGCGGCACTTGCTCCCGGGCGCAGACGCTGTTCTGATCAACTGCTCCCCACTTCCCAGTCCCTGCTTGGACCCGCCAAGATAGGCCCGGCCGCTGGAGTAGCTCAATTTCTTTCTTGTAGGTTGCAGCCTACTTAATGCCAGAATTCCTCTCCTTTATGCAGGCAAGGCCAGCTTCTGCTCTGTCCATAGAGCTTGCACGTGCTCCCTCTGCCTCTTAAAGGGTCATCGCACGCACCCTAATCTTCCACATCTAATGTCTGGTCATCTTGGGATACTTAAGGCGCCTTCCTCTGTGGAAAGATACAGAGGATGGCAGTGTTTAGTAGCCCTGCTGAGATGTTGTGTCAGTGTTCTTCCTCAGGCTATTGCTCCCTGGGTGCAGTGGAAATGTAGTTTGATGAATCAGGCCAGAAGTAAAAGTATAAAAGTCTCTCTGGTTATTGTTCTAGGCGATGGGTGTCTGACCTGTTTCCCTCACCTGCAGCAGTGTCTATAAAGCTATAATTTAGCTGATCAGTCTTGACAAACTGATGATTTCTGGAAACAGTGTTCTGGATTCTGAACACTTTTCTGGAGTGTTGGTCTCACAGGAAAATTATATATGGTTCCTAGGAGTAGGAGCTCTGACGTGTCCTTCCTCTCCTTTCTCACTGTCTCTGTTACTCCCCTCCTGGCAGAATATCAGACCAGCCAACTCCTATCAAGAGGGAAGGAACAGGGTGGTTAGCCCTGTTCCTGCCAACCATTACCAACCACACCCTTCCTTGCTGGAGCACCAGGCCAACACATTAAAATACATAACAATACATAATAAACGGTTGCAGATACATTTGCAGATTGCAGGGTCTGGGCTACTGCAAAGGTGCAATAGATTCTAGTTTGCTAGTTCCTGCGAAGGTTCGCTGTTTATGTTTGTTTGCCTGTGTACCAAAGTTTCCCAGATTTGACCCTTCGTTGAGTGACCTCTGCCTGTTCACCGTTCTGACGCTGAGCTGCCTGTCCTAACCGCAGACGGTGTACCACATTGCATGTACTCTGCCTGCCCTGACCTCGGCTGTCTCTGACTACAGTTTTGCCTGACTCCATGGTGATCTGCACCAGTGTCTTTTGACCACCATGAGTCAGCCGTCACTTAAACAGAGACTACTCCAAGAGGAGGTGGTCTTAAGGTTTCCCTGCAGTGTATTGCAGATCACTGTATAGGGGGTTAAGGAGTGAATCTTAGGAGGTCACTTAGATGATGAATCTACAGAAGATTTACATGGATATTAGATTTTTGAAAATGGGATGTTTATTCCAGGTATTTGCTCTGCCCAATTTGGAGTTTGGAAGAAAGTTTTAAAATAATATGGTATAATTGGTATCATGGGGGCTTTAGCCTCCTCTGGCTCAATACAGTAGGATTTTAGGTTGGACTTGATGGACCAGTGCCACCTTCCAACCTTCCCAACTATGTAACTATGAGAGTTTTCAAGGGTCCAAGACCGGCATGGAAGCTGTAATCGAGGTCATATTGGTAGTCACCTAGAAACTGATCTAATCAAGAGGTAGATATTAGTAGCAGGATTGTTGCTATGCTATTCAATTAATTCGAGAAGTAATTGAAATAGTCAGAGGAAAAACTGAAGGCAGATCATTAAGAGACCTATAACAAGACACCAGCCGCTACACCTGTGTACCTTACCAGGAACATTTTTGGCCAGTGAGTGATATATGTGGTTTTCCCACTCAAGGATGGTGGAGAGAATCAGGGTGGTGCATCAATTTACGAGTGACACCTCTACTTGCTATCTAACTAGCAGCTAGTGCATCTGGTCCTATCTAAACCAGGGGTGGAGGAGTTCACCATGTACATTCTGCATGCTCTGTGTGTGCCACTAGAAAGTTCTCGTAGTCACCATTGTTTATCTACTATAGGAATTTGTTGTACAGCAGGAGAACTTTGTAGCTGTCACTCCTAGTCTAACCTCTGACTCAGCTCAGTGCCATGGTGCATGGTCATTATCCTCTTACTTACAAGCACATGCCAACCAATGCCTTGTACAGCATTTCACATTAATTATAGGGTGATTTCATTCACACATATTTTCAGTGCCCGTCAACATCTTGTCTGAGGGTATTATTCCTCTTCCACTTGTGATGTTACCACTCACACTATACATCTTACACATAGCATGGCATCAATATACAGGGTATTTAACCACATTGGTGCATGTTGTACATTGCTTATTTATATAATGGCATCTCACAGCGACTTCTGCCACACATGGTGTAATATGGGTGGCATCGCAAGCAAAACAGGGTCAACAGTAGCCCATAGCAACAGAACAATAACTGTGCATAGCAACAAAAAGATACATTTTTAAATCCTTGCACAAGTGGCTTTATGGTATAGTGGTGACCCATTGCATGTTTGTTTTTGTTTTTTTGGACCCAGTGGTTCCTTGTAAGGCTCTTGATGACTTGATCTCATGGTATGTACTTGCATTTGCATCCTGTTGTATCCAACCTCACTCAGAGATCATGTAGACATACTATAGATAAAGGGGAGGACTTTATGGTGCTGGAGGTTTCCCACTCCTGGTCCAAGGGCACCATTGTTTTTCCATCAAACTCAAGACATTAACTGAAATTATAGACAAAACATTAAGAGAAAATTGAAAATGAAATTGCTGTTTCCGAAGAAACCGATTTTTTTCTATTTCAAGACCAAGAAAACTCATTTGCAGCACTTTTTTTTTTTTTCCTCCTGGTCTTCTCGTTTCACTTAGCAATCTGCTTTTTGATGTGCACAAAATTGTTCTAAAGGAGGCCTTTCGAAAGTATGTTCAATCCATAAACATGTAGTACATTACATTCTATTGCAACCAGTGAGAAAGTACAAGCTTCAAGGCTGGGTCGACTGGACCTGGAAGAGCGGCCAAGACATGACTTGTGTTTGGTTGCTAGGTGCCGGGATGCTGTGCAAAAAAAAAAAGGAAGATGTAGTTAACATTTATAGAAGTGGGTTCAAAAGAGGAAGTGAGCGAGCAATTAAGAGAAGTGCAGCACTGCGTATTAATAACTAGAGGACGATTGCGGAGAATGGAAGGGACGAGTGGTCTACTGGTCAATCGCGTTAGCAGCTCTAGAACATCTAAAATAAACTCTTGCATCAGACTGAGAGGCAATCGGCAAAACATCTAACTTTACATAGAAACAAACATGTAATGACTGCTTAAGAGCGTAATAAAGTATGTGGGCAGCGCAATAAAGACTTGATGCTTAGTAAAAAGAGCATTATGGCCACTATTAAAGTTGCATCAAGTCAACTGAGAAAAAATGTGCAACCAAATGACTGCAATAAAAGGGATACTATGGCACAAAGGACTATATATAATAGAAACTTTGTAGTGGCAGGGGGTGTATGAAGCATCTGTGTAGTTGGCATCACCAAGTACCAGTGAACCTTTCTGTCCAAATAGACTCACAAAGTTGAGTTTAGATGCCGAGGACCTTGGCTGGGCAGTTCTTAACAGGTTAATATGATCAGAGATGAACAGCTACAGTCAAAGCACCAACCAGCTGACACAGACCTGTCCCCTTAAGATGTAGCAGAGTATAATGTGGATAGCAGTAGTGGTAAGACAAGGAGAGAATACATATGTAACAACCTCTACTCCTTCTGGTAGAACAATCTAAAGTTTCACAGCTTTAACTGCAAAGAATCCTTCTCTATGGTGATATTGAAATCATCCACAAATCACTTTCTACCCTCCGTTTCTTTGCACAGTTCTTAATGTTCTTGTTTTTTTGTTGTTTTTTTTTTAGGTTTGCATTTAAAGCAAACATATAGGTTTCCAGAATGGCTGATACGTAAAAGGGTGGTCCAGAGTGTCCTCAGGATAGGTCATCAATATCAGATCAATTGGGGATCTGACGGCCGGAAATCCCTCTGACTTGAATCTATGCAGAAAGAAAGAAATCATAAAACAAGGCGTTCCATGGTGAAGTACGCCTGCACTAGAGATCTACAACAGCAGATAGGTAATGAGGCTCTCCAGATAGAGTTGTGCAAATGAAGGCACAACTCTGAAGAGCACATGGACTTCCTGTCACAACCAGACAGCTAAGAAGCTCTGACAGAGGCCTTTCAGAACCTCCTCCTTGAGTTCTCTTTGTTGTGCTGTTCAGTTCCTCATCTCGTTAGCCTCTCTCAGCTGTCATGGAGTTGGACTGATTGCTTCCCTTTAAATCCCTCCCCATGGTGCATTACTGGGCGGCTTATACTTCTTCCTGGAGTGTGTGTGCATGCTGATCTTGTTTTCCAGTCTGCTACAAAGTTAAGTGCTGAACATTTATCTGTTATTTTCTGTTTGCTGTATCCCAGGTGACCCTGACTCCCTCCGTGTCTGGTGTAGGGAGCCGGTGGTCGTGTCCCCTCACTATTGTAGGGTGTTCAGGGGTTATTTAGTCGAGGTACGTGGATATGCAACCTTCCACCTTTCGGATCTTTGCATAGGCTGAGCAGCCAGGGAAAGTCTCAGGTCTTGTGCAGGGGTCTCCCTTTTGGTTCCTTAGCTTTGGATCCAGTGAGTCATATATGCATGTTGCTTTGTCTTGTTTCCTGTACACCGTCCGTGACATTATAAGCCGCCAAAACCGTCTCAAGCATGGATCCGGTTTCACTTTTGGCTGAACGCTTCCAGGGTCTTTCATTGGAGGTAGCTGATCTCCGTAAGACTTTTTCTCAGCTTCAAGTGACCGGTTCAGCTTGCGTTCATGGAGTTTGTTCTGAGCCTAAGATCTCGCTCCTGGATACGTTCTCCGGGGGAAGTGAGAATTTTGTGCGTTTTAGAGAGGCTTGCAAACTCCATTTTTGCCTTCTTCCCCATTACTCTGGTGATGAGGAACGGAGGGTGGGAATCATTATATCGCTGCTCAGGGGTAATGCTCAGTCCTGGGCCTTTTCGCTGCCGTAGGGGGCACGGCCCCTCCGTTCAGTGGATGAATTATTTTTAGCCCTGGGTCAGATATATGATGATCCGGATCGTATTGCTCTGGCTGAGTCTAGACTACGTCTATTATGCCAGGGTAAACAATCCGCAGAAATTTACTGCTCAGAATTTCGGAGATGGGCAGTTAATACTGGTTGGAATGATGCTGCACTCCGAAGTCAATTTTGCCATGGTCTTTTAGAGGGATTGAAAGATGCATTTGCCTTTCATGAGAGGCCTATTTCTTTGGACTCTGCTATGTCTCAGGCCGTTCGTATTGACAGGCGTCTTAGAGAGAGAGGAGAGAAATCCCCTTCCTGTCATACTCAGTCCCAGGACAGTGCAGCGGTCTCATTCTCTGCGCAGGGGTCTCAGTCGCTGTCAGCCCCTTCTGAGCAGGAGCCCATGCAGCTGGGGTTGATTGCTTCTGACAATAGAAGATTCAGCCCGCATGGGAGGGTTTGTTTTTGTTGTGGAGGTATAAATCATTTGGCAAATATTTGTCCCTCTAGGAGATTCAGGCAGTTTTCTGGGAGTAATAAAGAAACAAACAGGAAAAAATCTTTTAAAAATGTTCCGTCTGTTACTATTGGCAGGGTTGAGGCGGAAATTGAAGGTTTTCTGTTTGCTTGTAGTTCCCGTTTTGTCCTGCCGGCTAGGGTGGCGCTAGAGAGCAAGAACATTTTTTGTGAGATTTTTGTGGATAGTGGAGCAGCGGTCAATCTCATTGATAATCAATTTGCGATAACTCATGGTTTCCAGGTGCGCACTTTGGGAAAGGATATTCCTGTTTTTGCTATTGATTCCACTCCACATTCTCAGAAATCATTAAAGGGCATAGTTCACAATATCCGTTTAATTGTGAGTGATGCTCATGTTGAGGATGTGTCATGTTTCGTCCTTAGCGGTTTGCCTACTCCTCTAGTGTTGGGGCTACCCTGGCTCACTAAACATAACCCCACCATTGATTGGCAAGCGAGGCAAATAAATGTTTGGAGTGACTTTTGCAGAGAGAATTGCCTCACGACATCTGTTTCTGAGGTTGCTACTAAGACTCTACCATCTTTTCTCTCTGAATTTTCGGATGTCTTCTCTGAGAGTGGAGTTCAGGATTTGCCCCCGCACAGGGAGTACGATTGCCCTATTAATCTCATCCCAGGCGCCAAGCTGCCTAAATCTCGTTTATACAATCTTTCCCAACCTGAGAGGATCGCTATGCGTGCTTATATCTCTGAGAGTCTGAGAAAAGGACACATACGACCCTCGAAGTCACCTGTTGCCGCTGGTTTTTTCTTTGTTAAGAAAAAAGATGGTTCTTTAAGACCTTGTCTGGATTTCAGGGAGCTGAACAGTATCACTATTCGTGACCCTTATCCGCTTCCTCTGATCCCGGACCTGTTTAACCAGGTTGTTGGGGCTAAAGTCTTTTCCAAATTAGATCTAAGAGGGGCATACAACCTGGTCAGGGTCAGAGAAGGAGACGAATGGAAGACGGCCTTCAATACCCCTGAGGGCCATTTTGAGAATTTGGTTATGCCTTTTGGTTTGATGAATGCCCCAGCCGTTTTTCAGCATTTCGTGAACAGCACTTTTTATTATTTGATGGGAAAATTTGTATTAGTGTATTTGGGTGACATTTTGATTTTTTCTCCTGATTTCAAAACTCATAAGGAACATTTACGTCAGGTCTTGCTCATCCTGCGGGAGAATAAATTATATGCGAAACTGGAAAAATGTGTGTTTGCGGTTCCAGAAATTCAATTTCTGGGGTTTCTTCTCTCCGCTTCTGGTTTTCGCATGGACCCCGAGAAGGTCCGCGCTGTGCTTGAGTGGGAGCTTCCTGAGAATCAGAAGGCACTGATGCGGTTTTTGGGCTTTGCCAATTATTACAGGAAGTTTATTTTGAATTATTCCTCTATTGTTAAACCACTCACTGATATGACCAGAAAGGGGGTAGATTTTTCTTCTTGGTCAGTAGAGGCGCGTAAGGCTTTTTCTAATATCAAGGAGAGTTTTGCTTCCGCTCCCATCTTGGTGCAACTTGATATTTCTTTACCCTTCATAGTTGAGGTTGATGCTTCTGAGGTGGGTGTGGGGGCGGTCTTGTCTCAGGGTTCCTCTCCTGCCAAATGGCAACCGTGTGCCTTTTTCTCGAAAAAACTCTCCTCCGCAGAGAGAAATTACGATGTGGGAGATAGGGAATTGTTGGCCATCAAGTTGGCTTTTGAGGAATGACGCCATTGGCTAGAGGGAGCCAGACACCCTATTACCGTATTTACTGACCATAAAAATCTGGCCTACTTGGAGTCAGCCAAGCGTCTGAACCCGAGACAGGCCAGATGGTCTTTGTTCTTTTCTAGGTTTAATTTTGTGGTCACGTTCCGCCCTGGAGTTAAGAATGTGAAGGCAGATGCCCTGTCACGTTGTTTTCCGGGAAGCGGGAATTTTGAAGACCCGGGTCCCATTTTGGCTGAAGGTGTGGTGGTCTCTGCTCTTTTTTCTGAATTGGAGGCAGAGGTGCAGGCAGCCCAGTCAGAGGCTCCTGATCTTTGTCCTCCTGGGAGGTTGTTTGTGCCTCTCGCTTTAAGACACAAGATTTTTAAGGAACACCACGATACGGTCCTTGCTGGGCACCCGGGGGCAAGAGCCACACTGGATCTCATCGCTCGGAGATTCTGGTGGCCTGCGCTTTGTAAGTCGGTTGAGGGTTTTGTGGCAGCCCGCGAGACTTGCGCTCGTGCTAAAGTCCCTCATTCACGGCCATCAGGTCCTCTCCTTCCCTTACCCATTCCTTCCCGTCCTTGGACACATCTGTCCATGGACTTTATAACGGACCTGCCTCGTTCCTCGGGGAAGACTGTGATTCTGGTGGTGGTGGACCGTTTTAGCAAAATGGTGCATTTCATCCCTTTTCCTGGTTTGCCCAATGCTAAGACGCTGGCGCAGGCATTTATTGATCACATTGTCAAATTGCACGGTATTCCTTCAGACATAGTCTCTGATAGGGGCACGCAGTTTGTTTCCAGATTCTGGAAGGCTTTCTGTTCTCGCTTGGGGGTTCGGTTGTCATTCTCTTCTGCTTTCCAGCCGCAGTCGAATGGCCAGACAGAGCGCGTCAATCAGAATCTGGAGACATATCTGCGCTGTTTTGTGGTTGAGAATCAAGAGGATTGGTGTTCTTTTTTGTCCCTTGCTGAGTTTGCTTTAAATAACCGTCGTCAGGAGTCCTCTGATAAGTCACCATTTTTTGGTGCATATGGGTTTCATCCGCAGTTTGGGACTTTCTCGGGAGAGGGGTCTTCTGGTTTACCTGATGAGGACAGATTCTCCTCGTCTTTGTCATCTATTTGGCAAAAGATTCAGGATAATCTAAAGAGCATGAGTGAGAGATATAAGCGTGTGGCAGATAAGAGACGTGTGCTTGGTCCGGACCTGAATGTTGGTGATCTGGTGTGGTTGTCTACCAAGAATATCAAATTGAAGGTTCCCTCCTGGAAGTTGGGTCCTAGGTTTATTGGGCCTTACAAAATCCTGTCTGTCATCAATCCTGTTGCCTACCGTCTTGATCTTCCTCAGACTTGGAAGATCCATAATGTTTTTCATAAGTCCTTATTGAAACCTTATGTTCAACCCATTGTACCCTCGCCTTTGCCTCCTCCTCCGATTATGGTTGATGGGAATCTTGAATTTCAGGTCTCTAGGTTTGTGGATTCTCGTCTTGTCCGCGGTTCTCTTCAGTACCTTGTTCATTGGGAGGGTTATGGTCCTGAGGAGAGGATGTGGGTCCCAGTGACGGACATTAAGGCCTCTCGTCTCATCAGGGCTTTCCATAGGTCCCATCCTGAGAAGGTGGGCTCTGAGTGTCCGGAGTCCACTCGTAGAGGGAGGGGTACTGTCACAACCAGACAACTGAGAAGCTCTGACAGAGGCCTTTCAGAACCTCCTCCTTGAGTTCTCTTTGTTGTGCTGTTCAGTTCCTCATCTCGTTAGCCTCTCTCAGCTGTCATGGAGTTGGACTGATTGCTTCCCTTTAAATTCCTCCCCATGGTGCATTACTGGGCGGCTTATACTTCTTCCTGGAGTGTGTGTGCATGCTGATCTTGTTTTCCAGTCTGCTACAAAGTTAAGTGCTGAACATTTATCTGTTATTTTCTGTTTGCTGGATCCCAGGTGACCCTGACTCCCTCCGTGTCTGGTGTAGGGAGCCGGTGGTCGTGTCCCCTCACTATTGTAGGGTGTTCAGGGGTTATTTAGTCGAGGTACGTGGATATGCAACCTTCCACCTTTCGGATCTTTGCATAGGCTGAGCAGCCAGGGAAAGTCTCAGGTCTTTTGCAGGGGTCTCCCTTTTGGTTCCTTAGCTTTGGATCCAGTGAGTCATATATGCATGTTGCTTTGTCTTGTTTCCTGTACACCGTCCGTGACACTTCCAAGGGTAGGAATGAAGGTAACCGCAGCACTGGCCAACCAGAGGTATCCCTGGAGCTAGCGGAAAAACCTCCAAAATAAGCAGCTGAGGAGCGCAGGATACCACAGGAACGCGTTTCAAAAATATACTGCCTTCTTCATTAGACACAATAAAAGCACAGCATGGAACACAATTTATACAGGTTCAGGCTACATAAGTAGGAAAATTAAAATAGTTAAATCATAATATCAAATATTGCTTATCATCTTCCTTGTTCTGTAACCTTCTGAATAATATAATATCTGGTATACGCTGTATATAGACAAAGGAATTCACTGGTTTCCCACCTAAGTGCTATCTTAAATGATCACAGATGTTATACTATGGAGACACGTAGGTTCTGCTTACGACCTGATTGGCCTTGTTGTAAAAAGTTAACACCCAGGGTTTTTCCTATAAATTAAAAAACTTTCACGAAGGAAGCCAGAAGAGGTATCCCACATGTCCTGTCTTTGTGTGATTCTTTTTCATGACCGGCCATATACTCTTACCCCTGGAGAGAACATTATAATTTGGAGCATCACAACATTTGGTTGGATTTCAATTTTAGAAATCATCAGAAAAATTGCCATAACAATACAAAACCCGGACCAGATAAAAACCAGGACTGGACAATAATAAAAATGTTTAAAACATTTTTTATTTTTTTTACACTCAATGAATAACATTAATAATAAACACAAATAGAATAAATGTTTAAAAAAAAAACAAGCAAATGACACAATTAAAAAGTAGAAGCTACAGTTTATATGATGGACCTGATGCATTTTATTTTACTACCTGACTCGTTCAGTGGTCTCATTGAGACACTCCGGCATTAGTGTCCATAGCCAGAAGGTCCAATAAGCCTCCCTATTGACGAGTCTGGAATAACGCAGCAATATTCATCTAGGCAGAACCAATCATAGTGTTTACAGACACTTTGCCAGTGTCTACAATAAAGAATCCACCTCATTGAGACCAATCATCTTGGAACAGGGTCCTGTAGCCACGAGGAACCGCTTCTCCAGACTCGTCAATAGGGAGGCTTATTGGACCTTCCAGCTATGGACGGTAATGCCGGAAGGTCTCATTGAGACCGCTGAAAAAGTCAGGCAGTAAAGTCAAATAAAATACATACGGTCCATCGCTTTTTATAAAAAAAATAAGTATCTGATCCATCATATATAGCTTCTACTCTTTAATTATATGCCTATTTAAAAAATAATAATTCTATTTGTGTTTATTAATAATGTTATTAATTGAGTGTGAAAATAGTTTTATACATTTTTATTATTGTCCAGTTTTTATCCGGTCTGGGTTTTATATGTTGCCTGAAACTACAGAAATTAAGAAGGCGTTTTGAAATGCTTTACATGAATAATGCAACTCTGTGAACTATCTGGTATCCTGTGCTCCTCTTGGATGTTTTTTTTGGGAAAATATACAGGGTGCAGTGGCGATGCTGAAGTTCTGCAGCTCAGATCCCATTCAAGTGAATATGAAGTGAGCTGCAGTGCACAGACACTGGAATATACCATATTTTTCATCCTATAAGACACACCTAGGTTTTAGAGGAAGAAAATAAGAAAAAAAAAAGTTTTTCTTCAGACCTCAGCTCTGAGCCTCAATCAGACCTACCAATGTTAATTAGACCTCAGAACAGGCCCTCAATGTTAATAAGATCCCCAATCAGAGCTCAGATCAGACCCCTAATCAGAGCTCAGATCAGACCCCTAATCAGAGCTCAGATCAGACCTCCAATCAGACCCCAAATGTTTATAAGACCCTAATCAGACCTCCGATCAGACCTTAGAAGATACCCCCAATGTTAATAAGACCTGCAATCAGACCTCAGATCAGACCCCCAATCTGACCACAGAACAGAACCCCAATGTTAATAAGAACCGCAATCAGACCTCAGATCAGACCCCAAATGTGTATAAGACCTCAGATCAGACCCCCATGTTAATTAGATTCCGATGTTAATCAGACCTCGGAAAAAAAAAGTAAATCAACTTACCATTCTGTTCCGGTCAACGCTGTTGCCACCCCTGAGATTCCGCACTCTTGGGTGCTCTGTGCTGTGATACGACATCACACAGCGAGAGAAATAATCTGACCCAAGAGAGAGTCAAAAAAAACACCCCATAAATGCACATCCAACCATTAAAGGATAAAAAAATATATATAAAGTTTATTAGACACAACAACACACACGCATTAAAAAATTGTATACAATATAGAACAAAGTGCGGTATGCAATAAATATATGTAACCGACACACACAGGTCCACTGAATTATCACATATAAATGTATGCGTTATCAACCAGCATATAAAGCAATACAATAAATCACATATAGCAAATGTAAGGTAAGGTAAGACCACTAGAATTGAAGGTGCAAACAGACCGACATGGGGTCAAATATCAAGAGCCAAACCTACATAGCCAGCTGGTGCAGTGGACCTGGAAACATTACAAGCGCCCAACGCGTGTCGCCGGAGCAATCCGGCTTCCCCAGGGGTGTTAATAAGATTAATAAGACCTGCAATCAGATATCAGAACAGAACCCCAATGTTAATAAGAACCGCAATCAGACCTCAGATCAGACCCCAAATGTGTATAAGACCTCAGATCAGACCCCCATGTTAATTAGATTCCGATGTTAATCAGACCTCGGAAAAAAAAAGTAAATCAACTTACCATTCTGTTCCGGTCAACGCTGCTGCCACCCCTGAGATTCCGCACTCTTGGGTGCTCTGTGCTGTGATACGACATCACACAGCGAGAGGTCACAGTGCAAGTCCTCACACTGTGCGACGATGAAGACCTGGAAGCGGTGAGTACAGAGGAGCTCTGCATTCACTGCTTCTCGGTCCTCCTATACTATTGGGCGCTTCCATAATGGAAGTGCTCATTAGTATTCGCCCCATAAGACACACTTGTGTGTCTTATAGGGCAAAAAATATGCTTCTGCGCCATACACTATACTGCCTCCGGAGCAATAGATCCATGAAACATCAGGTTATTGGGAGTTCCGTGTGTCAGACCCCATCGATCTGATATTGATGACATATCCTGAGCACACATCTTCAATATCTGTAGCCTCGACAATCCTTTTAATGACTATTGTATACTAATTATATGAGTTAATAACTTTGGCAGTGGCAGGACAAGTTTACTTGACTTGAGTGACATAATATGGACTGTAGAGATTAGAGAGGAGTGTTAAATTCTACTTTAGGTAGCAACAGTGATTGCTATTCAGCTCAGCCAATGAGAGTACAGGAATGCAGATCTTCCCATGTTCTTATTGGCTCAGAGAGTTTGAGGAGCCTGTGTTACCACCCCTGCATTACCAGTGTGAAAATGTCCATGGGCAGAGTCAGGGCTTTAGAGCAAAGCTTCTGTTCCCTGCTCTTCCCTGAGTATAAAGAGGACCTCTGATTAGTTTTTTTTTTTAATCAAAATTGCTTGCTGCCATGATTCCCACTCGTCCCGTCATCATTATGGAGTGTTTGTTTTATTTTTTTTATTACAATCCACCCGGGCCCCCCAATCCTGTAGTTATAACTAGGGATGAGCGAACTCGAACTGTATAGTTCGGGTTCGTACCGAATTTTGGGGTGTCCGTGACACGGACCCGAACCCGGACATTTTCGTAAAAGTCCGGGTTCGGTGTTCGTCGCTTTCTTGGCGCTTTTGTGACGCTTTCTTGGCGCTTTTTGAAAGGCTGCAAAGCAGCCAATCAACAAGCGTCATACTACTTGCCCCAAGAGGCCATCACAGCCATGCCTACTATTGGCATGGCTGTGATTGGCCAGAGCACCATGTGACCCAGCCTCTATTTAAGCTGGAGTCACATAGCGCCGCCCGTCACTCTGCTCTGATTAGCGTAGGGAGAGGTTGCGGCTGCGACAGTAGGGCGAGATTAGGCAGATTAACTCCTCCAAAGGACTTGATTATTGATCGATCTGCAGCTGTGGGTCATTGAGCTGCTGATACTCAATTGCTCACTGTTTTTAGGCTGCCCAGACCGTTTGTCAGTCACATTTTTCTGGGGTGATCGGCGGCCATTTTGTGTCTTGTGGTGCGCCAGCACAAGCTGCGACCAAGTGCATTTAACCCTCAATGGTGTGGTTGTTTTTTGGCTAAAGCCTACATCAGGGTGAAGCTGTCACACCAAGTGCATTTAACCAGCAATAGTCTGTTCATTTTTTGGCCATATACAAAATCAGGGGCAAGCTGCGCCTGTCACCAAGTGCATTTAACCCTCAGTAGTGTGGTTGGTCAAGCTGTGACACCAAGTGCATTTAACCAGCAATAGTCTGTTCATTTTTTGGCCATATGCTACATCAGGGGCAAGCTGCGCCCATCACCAAGTGCATTTAACCCTCAGTAGTGTGGTTGGTCAAGCTGTCACACCAAGTGCATTTAACCAGCAATAGTCTGTTCATTTTTTGGCCATATACTACATCAGGGGCAAGCTGCGCCCGTCACCAAGTGCATTTAACCAGCAATAGTGTGGTTATTTTTTGGCCATATCCCAGTCTAATTCTGTCACTAAATCCATACCGGTCACCCAGCGCCTAAATACTAGGCCTCAAATTTATATCCCGCTGAATTTGAATACAATACATTGGGCCAAATAATATTTTTGTTGTTGTGGTGAACCATAACAATGAGGAAAACATCTAGTAAGGGACGCGGACATGGTCGTGGTGGTGTTAGTGGACCCTCTGGTGCTGGGAGAGGACGTGGCCGTTCTGCCACATCCACACGTCCTAGTGTACCAACTACCTCAGGTCCCAGTAGCCGCCAGAATTTACAGCGATATACGGTGGGGCCCAATGCCGTTCTAAGGATGGTAAGGCCTGAGCAGGTACAGGCATTAGTCAATTGGGTGGCCGACAGTGGATCCAGCACGTTCACATTATCTCCCACCCAGTCTTCTGCAGAAAGCGCACAGATGGCGCCTGAAAACCAACCCCATCAGTCTGTCACATCACCCCCATGCATACCAGGGAAACTGTCTCAGCCTCAAGTTATGCAGCAGTCTCTTATGCTGTTTGAAGACTCTGCTGGCAGGGTTTCCCAAGGGCATCCACCTAGCCCTTCCCCAGCGGTGGAAGACATAGAATGCACTGACGCACAACCACTTATGTTTCCTGATGATGAGGACATGGGAATACCACCTCAGCATGTCTCTGATGATGACGAAACACAGGTGCCAACTGCTGCGTCTTTCTGCAGTGTGCAGAATGAACAGGAGGTCAGGGATCAAGACTGGGTGGAAGACGATGCAGGGGACGATGAGGTCCTAGACCCCACATGGAATGAAGGTCGTGCCACTGACTTTCACAGTTCGGAGGAAGAGGCAGTGGTGAGACCGAGCCAACAGCGTAGCAAAAGAGGGAGCAGTGGGCAAAAGCAGAACACCCGCCGCCAAGAGACTCCGCCTGCTACTGACCGCCGCCATCTGGGACCGAGCACCCCAAAGGCAGCTTCAAGGAGTTCCCTGGCATGGCACTTCTTCAAACAATGTGCTGACGACAAGACCCGAGTGGTTTGCACGCTGTGCCATCAGAGCCTGAAGCGAGGCATTAACGTTCTGAACCTGAGCACAACCTGCATGACCAGGCACCTGCATGCAAAGCATGAACTGCAGTGGAGTAAACACCTTAAAACCAAGGAAGTCACTCAGGCTCCCCCTGCTCCCTCTTCTGCTGCTGCCGCCTCGGACTCTTCTGCTGCTGCCGCCTCGGCCTCTTCCTCCGCCTCTGGAGGAACGTTGGCACCTGCCGCCCAGCAAACAGGGGATGTACCACCAACACCACCACCACCACCTCCGTCGCCAAGCGTCTCAACCATGTCACACGGCAGCGTTCAGCTCTCCATCTCACAAACATTTGAGAGAAAGCGTAAATTCCCACCTAGCCACCCTCGATCCCTGGCCCTGAATGCCAGCATTTCTAAACTACTGGCCTATGAAATGCTGTCATTTAGGCTGGTGGACACAGACAGCTTCAAACAGCTCATGTCGCTTGCTGTCCCACAGTATGTTGTTCCCAGCCGCCACTACTTCTCCAAGAGAGCCGTGCCTTCCCTGCACAACCAAGTATCCGATAAAATCAAGTGTGCACTGCGCAACGCCATCTGTAGCAAGGTCCACCTAACCACAGATACGTGGACCAGTAAGCACGGCCAGGGACGCTATATCTCCCTAACTGCACACTGGGTAAATGTAGTGGCAGCTGGGCCCCAGGCGGAGAGCTGTTTGGCGCACGTCCTTCCGCCGCCAAGGATCGCAGGGCAACATTCTTTGCCTCCTGTTGCCACCTCCTCCTTCTCGGCTTCCTCCTCCTCTTCTTCCACCTGCTCATCCAGTCAGCCACAGACCTTCACCAACAACTTCAGCACAGCCCGGGGTAAACGTCAGCAGGCCATTCTGAAACTCATATGTTTGGGGGACAGGCCCCACACTGCACAGGAGTTGTGGCGGGGTATAGAACAACAGACCGACGAGTGGTTGCTGCCGGTGAGCCTCAAGCCCGGCCTGGTGGTGTGTGATAATGGGCGAAATCTCGTTGCAGCTCTGGGACTAGCCAATTTGACGCACATCCCTTGCTTGGCGCATGTGCTGAATTTGGTGGTGCAGAAGTTCATACACAACTACCCCGACATGTCAGAGCTGCTGCATAAAGTGCGGGCCATCTGTTCGCGCTTCCGGCGTTCACATCCTGCTGCTGCTCGCCTGTCTGCGCTACAGCGTAACTTCGGCCTTCCCGCTCACCGCCTCATATGCGAAGTGCCCACCAGGTGGAACTCCACCTTGCACATGCTGGACAGACTGTGCGAGCAGCAGCAGGCCATAGTGGAGTTTCAGCTGCAGCACGCACGGGTCAGTCGCACTACAGAACAGCACCACTTCACCACCAATGACTGGGCCTCCATGCGAGACCTGTGTGCCCTGTTGCGCTGTTTCAAGTACTCCACCAACATGGCCAGTGGCGATGACGCCGTTATCAGCGTTACAATACCACTTCTATGTCTCCTTGAGAAAACACTTAGGGCGATGATGCAAGAGGAGGTGGCCCAGGAGGAGGAGGAGGAGGAGGAGGAAGAGGGGTCATTTTTAGCACTTTCAGGCCAGTCTCTTCGAAGTGACTCAGAGGGAGGTTTTTGGCAACAGCAGAGGCCAGGTACAAATGTGGCCAGCCAGGGCCCACTACTGGAGGACGAGGAGGACGACGACGAGGAGGAGGTGGAGGAGGATGAGGATGAAGCATGGTCACAGCGGGGTGGCACCCAACGCAGCTCGGGTCCATCACTGGTGCGTGGCTGGGGGGAAAGGCAGGACGATGACGATACGCCTCCCACAGAGGACAGCTTGTCCTTACCCCTGGGCAGCCTGGCACACATGAGCGACTACATGCTGCAGTGCCTGCGCAACGACAGCAGAGTTGCCCACATTTTAACCTGTGCGGACTACTGGGTTGCCACCCTGCTGGATCCACGTTACAAAGACAATGTGCCCACCTTACTTCCTGCACTGGAGCGTGATAGGAAGATGCGCGAGTACAAGCGCACGTTGGTAGACGCGCTACTGAGAGCATTCCCAAATGTCACAGGGGAACAAGTGGAAGCCCAAGGCCAAGGCAGAGGAGGAGCAAGAGGTCGCCAAGGCAGCTGTGTCAATGCCAGCTCCTCTGAGGGCAGGGTTAGCATGGCAGAGATGTGGAAAACTTTTGTCAACACGCCACAGCTAACTGCACCACCATCTGATACGCAACGTGTTAGCAGGAGGCAACATTTCACTAACATGGTGGAACAGTACATGTGCACACCCCTCCACGTACTGACTGATGGTTCGGCCCCATTCAACTTCTGGGTCTCTAAATTGTCCACGTGGCCAGAGCTAGCCTTTTATGCCTTGGAGTTGCTGGCCTGCCCGGCGGCCAGCGTTTTGTCTGAACGTGTATTCAGCACGGCAGGGGGCGTCATTACAGACAAACGCAGCCGCCTGTCTACAGCCAATGTGGACAAGCTGACGTTCATAAAAATGAACCAGGCATGGATCCCACAGGATCTGTCCGTCCCTTGTCCAGATTAGACATTAACTACCTCCCCTTAACCATATATTATTGGACTCCAGGGCACTTCCTCATTCAATCCTATTTTTATTTTCATTTTACCATTATATTGCGAGGCTACCCAAAGTTGAATGAACCTCTCCTCTGTCTGGGTGCCGGGGCCTAAATTTATGAAAATGGACTCTTACAGTGGTAGGTGACGTGAAGCCTGATTCTCTGCTATGACATGCAGACTAATTCTCTGCTGACATGAAGACAGATTCTCTGTTACGGGACCTCTCTCCTCTGCCTGTGTGCTGGGCCTAAATATATGCCAATGGACTGTTGCAGTGGTGGCTGACGTGAAGCCTGATTCTCTGCTATGACATGCAGACTAATTCTCTGCTGACATGAAGACAGATTCTCTGTTACGGGACCTCTCTCCTCTGCCTGGGTGCTGGGCCTAAATATATGCCAATGGACTGTTGCAGTGGTGGCTGACGTGAAGACTCATTCTCTGCTATGACATGCAGACTAATTCTCTGCTGACATGAAGACAGATTGTCTGTTACGGGACCTCTCTCCTCTGCCTGTGTGCTGGGCCTAAATATATGCCAATGGACTGTTGCAGTGGTGGCTGACGTGAAGCCTCATTCTCTGCTATGACATGCAGACTGATTCTCTGCTGACATGAAGCCAGATCCTCTGTTACGGGACCTCTCTCCTCTGCCTGGGTGCTGGGCCTAAATATATGCCAATGGACTGTTGCAGTGGTGGCTGACGTGAAGCCTCATTCTCTGCTATGACATGCAGACTGATTCTCTGCTGACATGAAGCCAGATCCTCTGTTACGGGACCTCTCTCCTCTGCCTGGGTGCTGGGCCTAAATTCATGACAATGGACTGTTGCAGTGGTGGCTGACGTGAAGCCTGATTCTCTGCTATGACATGAAGACTGATTCTCTGCTGACATGAAGCCAGATTGTCTGTTACGGGACCTCTCTCCTCTGCCTGGGTGCTGGGCCTAAATTCATGACAATGGACTGTTGCAGTGGTGGCTGACGTGAAGCCTGATTCTCTGCTATGACATGCAGACTGATTCTCTGCTGACATGAAGCCAGATTGTCTGTTACGGGACCTCTCTCCTCTGCCTGGGTGCTGGGCCTAAATATATGTCAATGGACTGTTGCAGTGGTGGCTGACGTGAAGCCTCATTCTCTGCTATGACATGCAGACTGATTCTCTGCTGACATGAAGCCAGATTCTCTGTTACGGGACCTCTCTCCTCTGCCTGTGTGCTGGGCCTAAATATATGCCAATGGACTGTTGCAGTGGTGGCTGACGTGAAGCCTGATTCTCTGCTATGACATGCAGACTAATTCTCTGCTGACATGAAGCCAGATCCTCTGTTACGGGACCTCTCTCCTCTGCCTGGGTGCTGGGCCTAAATATATGCCAATGGACTGTTGCAGTGGTGGCTGACGTGAAGCCTGATTCTCTGCTATGACATGCAGACTAATTCTCTGCTGACATGAAGCCAGATCCTCTGTTACGGGACCTCTCTCCTCTGCCTGGGTGCTGGGCCTAAATTTATGAAAATGGACTCTTACAGTGGTGGGTGACGTGAAGCCTGATTCTCTGCTATGACATGAAGACTGATTCTCTGCTGACATGAAGCCAGATTGTCTGTTACGGGACCTCCCTCCTCTGCCTGGGTGCTGGGCCTAA
Source organism: Bufo gargarizans (assembly GCF_014858855.1). Lineage (NCBI taxonomy): Eukaryota > Metazoa > Chordata > Amphibia > Anura > Bufonidae > Bufo > Bufo gargarizans. The sequence continues at coordinate 566,431,404 of NC_058081.1, read as the reverse complement.
ATATATGCCAATGGACTGTTGCAGTGGTGGCTGACGTGAAGCATGATTCTCTGCTATGACATGCAGACTAATTCTCTGCTGACATGAAGCCAGATTCTCTGTTACGGGACCTCTCTCCTCTGCCTGGGTTCCGGGGCCTAAATATCTGAGAATGGACTGTTCCAGTGGTGGGTGACGGGAAGCCAGATTCTCTGCTATGGGACCTCTCTCCAATTGATTTTGGTTAATTTTTATTTATTTAATTTTAATTTTAATTCATTTCCCTATCCACATTTGTTTGCAGGGGATTTACCTACATGTTGCTGCCTTTTGCAGCCCTCTAGCCCTTTCCTGGGCTGTTTTACAGCCTTTTTAGTGCCGAAAAGTTCGGGTCCCCATTGACTTCAATGGGGTTCGGGTTCGGGACGAAGTTCGGATCGGGTTCGGATCCCGAACCCGAACATTTTCGGGAAGTTCGGCCGAACTTCTCGAACCCGAACATCCAGGTGTTCGCTCAACTCTAGTTATAACCTCAGCTCCTTTCCTCGCTACTTTCAAGAGATTACTGTTGGACATTATAGGGAGAAGGTATAAGAGGAGAAGACTACAACTCCCAGTATGTCCAGCCTGTTATGTGATATCAGAGGACATTATAGGAGAAGGTATAAGAGGAGAAAAGTACAACCCCCAGAATCTCCAGACTGTTATTATGCAATTTCAGAGGACATTACAGGGAGGAGGTATAAGAGGAGAGGACTACAACTACCAGCACTTCCAGACTGATGTTATATACCGGTGGAAAATACAGGGAAAAGCAATACAAGTAAAGAACTACAACTCCCAGCATGTGTAGGCTGTTATGTGATATCACAGTCCACTACAGGGAAGAGGTATAAGAACTACAACTCCCAGAATTTCCCAGACTCACATTGAATCCATTGCTTCTCCACCTTCTTTTCCTCACCATAAATCTCCATCTCACAGGGTCCTTCACCACCACGTCTCAAGGGTGAGCTCGGTCCCCTCTTGCACTGATCACATGACAGTGACATCATCACAGGTCTTTCATCACCACTTATCTTTTCACTGCTGATCTCTGCCTCCTCCTGCACTGATCATATGACGGTGACCTCAGCACAGGTCCTGCATCTCTTGCAGTGTAGCAGAGACAGAGCAGGCCCTGGTCTGTAGTCAATACTGTTGTGTCTGGAGCTCTCTTGTTTTCTCTGTTGTCAGCCATAAGCAGAGCGCCACAGTCCCTCTACCTCTCGCCTGCCTGCCACTCCACCTCCTGGTGACTAGTATACTCTGTTAGTGGGAGAAAAGATGGGAAAAAACTCTCTCTGACACTGCAGGGTAGCACCCTAGGAACATGCCCTCAAGTGCCTAGTTAGAAATATAGGTCCTGGGTAGATTTGACTAGAATTGAAAGTGTTCAGGTTGCCCTGAAAAGTTGTGTAGACACTCCGGGGTCTCCTAGAACTTTCTTTCAAGCCCTCTAATGCCAAGACAGCATTAGTTATTTTAATGTGACTCTAACGTATGTCAGCTCATACAGATGACAATATTGTTTGTCTATGTGTGATCCGCATTTTTTGTAGATCACACACGGACCCATTCATTTGTATGGGGTCAAAAAAATGATGTAGACAGCACCCAGATGTCATTCATGTTTCATCTGCATCCGCGTGGTTGTTCTGCAAATTATATAACATGTTCTATTCTTGTCTGTTTTGTGGACAAGAATAGCCATTTCTATAATAGGAACCAAGGAAAGGGTGGTCATGTGCATGTAGCCTAAATGTGTGGTGGCTGGTTATAAGAAACAGCCTGTTTGAAACCACACTGCAATGTTGGATATGTTATACTTTGTAAAATAAAATAAAAAGTATTCAAAAAATTCCCTTATCAGAGGCAGATGGTGTTTAATCATACACAGTGTTATTGGAAAAAGCAATAGCTTGTTCTAAATATGCAGTCCAAAAAGTTATTTCTTAATGGTGGTAGATGCCCACCGATGTTTATACACACACACATGGTAATATTGGAAGAAGCAATGGCTTGTTCTGAACAAGCGGTCCAAATAGTCTTCCTGTGTCGGGAAGCAACACAGTATGGAATCTGATGGAGAAATACAAATGTGTAGGGGAAGTACTAGTGGTAGTAGCAGTACAGTATTATACCTGACAGACAAGACAGGAGATGGGTGGTTGTGTAGGGGTTGTAGTAGTGGCATTTGTACCCATAGCAGCAGCAATACTGTATGGGACAAGAAAAGAGCTATATACAGCAGTGTAGGGGGCAGTACTAGTGGCAGCAGTAGCAGCACTGTATGGGACAAGAAAATAGATATATACAGCAGTGTAGGGGCAGTACTAGTGGCAGCAGTAGAAGCACTGTATGGAACGTGACAAACAAGACAGGAGATGTGTGGTTGTGTAGGGGTTGTAGTAGTGGCATTTGTACCCATAGCAGCAGCAATACTGTATGGGGACCGAGGGACAAGAAAAGAGCTATATACAGCAGTGTAGGGGCAGTACTAGTGGCAGCAGTAGAAGCACTGTATGGAACGTGACAGACAAGACAAGAGATATGTGGTTGAGTAGAGGTAGTAGTAGTGGCAGTTGTACTGTAAGGGACCCGATGGACAAGACCAGAGATATACAACTGTGTAGGCATAATATTAGGGGTAATGGTAGCTGCAGCAGCAATATAGTAGGGAACATGATAAATAGGCAGACAGGGGCAGTGGTATTATTGTGAGCAATTGTAGATTTTTTCATTGGCACCAGCTGGAGGATTGATAAAATCCTCACTGATCTATGCCTGATTCATTTTCACAAATGTAATGTTTTCTCCACTTGTGGAGAACAATTTTGTCTGCTTCAGTGTGACAGCACCACCTGCCGCACTGAATACCTGCTCTGACATTACACTGGAGGCTGGAAAAGACAGTACACAGATAAAAAAAAACTGGAACAGAACTGTTCCAATCTGTGGGCTCAAAAGTCCTTAGGATCAGGATACTAGATAGAGAAAGGTCAGGTAGAATGTGAACCTGATTGATTCAGACAGTTCTTATCCATTTGCTGATGTGAGTCAGGTTGGCATGGCATTTGAGAAAAAGTGTTCCATCACGCTTAACAAACTGCAGCTTCTGTCCCTATTCGTACTGCTGGCAGAGGTGGTGGGTGGCCAAGGGGTGCAGAGTGGCCTTCTGGTCAGACATGCAGGTGACAGGCGTTTCCTCCATAAAGGCTGCTTCAAGAGGAGCACAGAGTGTATCCTGGTAATGAAACAATTTTGACTCCTTTTTGGTATCAGGAAAGCATTGCCCTATGTTGCTTTCATAGTGAGGGTCTGTAAGCACGGTTATCTAGGAGTCATCATGTTGCTTGATGCTAACAATAAGCCTGTCAGCATGTAAGCAACTAAGTATGCAGCTTGCCTATGCTCCCCAGTGTGCTTGAGGTCCCAGTTGTATTAGGTTTGGCCTGACACTGTTATGGTTAGTCACCTGCCAATGTCCTATCATCAGTATGTCTGTCCATAATGAGTGTCAGCCTCATCCCCTAGCTGTGTCTGGGAAAACTCCATCTCCCCCCTATACCACCAACTCCTCCTCCAGTGGTAACTTCTCATTCTCCTCCACTTCTTCCTCCATGAGACTTCATCTGTGCAGGTCCCCAACAGCCAGCAGGGCAACGATCAAGATGTGGAAACTGGCCTTCTTTCACATCCCTTGTAGCATCAGCTTGTAGCATCAGCATGAGCGTCTTGTCTAATAGAAAAGCCAGTTAGTTTTTTCTGTTAGATCAGGTGATACCGCCTCAGTACTGAAGGAAAACCATAGTTTCATCATTTGTGTTTCAATGCCCACAGCTTCTGTTTGGCCTGCAGAGCTTTCACACTGCGCTGGCTTTGTCTGTAGGCACTGTGGAAAGAAATACCCATATAGGAGATATCTACAGCAGAACCACCACCACCTGAGATTGCCGTAGGTCTGACGCATTTGGAGCTTGCACAAACAGCATCAGTGGCATCAGGAGTTCTCAAGTTAGCCACAATATAAACAGATCTGGCCCTGGTAGTTATGTTCTAACCTCACCACCTTCTCATAATGGTTCCTAGGTCTTATCCAACACACAATCATCACCATTGTCATGATCCCTCCTCCACTTTTCTCGGACTATGATTTGTCATGTTCTCCTTGCCCCCTCACAATTCAATCCTCAACAGCTACTACTGCCCCTACTATCACCATCATGTCTACAAGAGCCACTAATGCCACAACCAACACTGCTCTGCATTTCAGTGCTCCTTCAGGTCCTTCTTCTTCACCTGAAACTCCTCATTATGGCAGTACAAATATTGAGTGTTCTCACACAACTCATTAACAGAAACACTATCTGCAAGATTTCACTTGTACATGGGGTGTTGTCTCTCCTTAGGAAAAAAAGAAGGTGCCCCACTAGGAGGAAGCTGCAAATGTAGAGATGATACAAGTAAAAGGCTTCTCTGGGGTCGCAAGGAGGAGGAGCAGGAGGAATGTTGTGACCCCGAACTCCAAGGTACAAGTGTCAGACTCAGGGATGATATCTACATCATGCTGCTGTGACTGATAGGAGGAGTGAGGCATTTAGACCAAATCTCATCCTTTTCCTAGCATAAGTGAGAGACACTTTTGGCCTGCTACTACTACTGGCCATGCAGCTGGTCCCAACTATTCTGCTGCTTCTACTACTACTAGCCATCTTACATTACAAGAGGAATTTAGGGCTTGCTTCAGTGTCAGCAGGGGCTTAGGTTCCAGCGTATGAGTTTGTTCACCATCAGGACTTGCTCATACTGTCAGCAGTCAGGGAGAGGTTCAGGGATTGTTAGGAGGTTACCATTCCCTCCTCCCTAGCTTTGGGGCCTAGTCTGTTTACCTGTTGCTGTTTGTTTACTTGGTGTTCCTCTTGCCGTGACAATATGTTGACTGTGACGCTACAAAATTAAAGAAACTTATTGAATTGTGCAACTTGAAATTGCAGCTACTGTATAATGTTCAAAAAATCAGCAGGCAGTACATATATATTTTTTTAGATCTAAATTGGGCTGCTAACTAGATCCTGCCCAATACAAAAACAAACTACTGTAGCTTTAAATAGCAATGTAAGCAGAGAATTGTCTATGACTGATTACACTGAGTACACTAAATGACACGTGCAGGGGCATAGGTATAGTGAAAGCAGGGGAAGCGGATACTATGGGGCCCACACTCAGAAGGGGCCCATGGAAAGGAGGACTGAAAGATTTTATTGTAATATTACTGTCAGAGGCCCCTAATCAGTATTATATGATGACATCATGACCTACAATATATACATGTAGGAGATGGAGGTAGCAGCTGCCTGACCAGCCGCAGGAGTGAGGATTGCACAGGAGCATTCAAAATATGGCTGTGGGGCCCAGTCAGTTCCAGTTACAGCCACTGGACCCTTGTCATGTCCCTGAATTCGCTGTATTGAGTGTCCAAAGATAACTGCACTTGTTTCCTTTATGTGTGGCACATCTGCCACATCTACGTCCAAGATCAATATTAGTGCCGAGCGAATCGAAGTCCACTTTATGTGAATTTCAGGATAAATTAGACTCGCCTTGAAGTCGGATTTTCAAGTGCTTCGTAGTAGGTAATCAATTTTACCTGAAATAGTGTAAAAAACTTGCACAAAAAATTCATTCTTACCTCATCCATTTGCTCGCGACAAGCCGACCCCCGCCATCTTGCTTAAAGATCTCGCACAAAATCACGTGCCAGGTAACATATTACATCACCACACTGGCCGATGTGACGACGTCATCACAGGCCACGCCATTTTTTGTGCCAGATCTTCAATCAAGATGGCGTCGGCCAGCCCGTCGTGAGCAAATGAATGAGGTAAGTATGATTTAATTTTTATATATTTTATTTTACTCTCTGTTATTACTATCAGATGCCATGATCAGCTATGAATGCAGCATCTGAGGGGTACAATCACGGGGAGAGGCAAGATCTCCATCTCCAGTCATTACACCCACTACTTACAAAGATGTTCGCTTCATGACAAATTTTTTCATACATTTTGGCAAAGGAGCCGATACTCAATATGAACACATTTCCATGTTTGGGATCCCAGTGCCTTACTGATTGGCTGAGGCTGAGTGCGAGGTACTAGGAACGAGCCTGCTAGCCGGGGCCCTGGGGTCATGTAATACTGCCCCTTCATCTTCTCTTCCCCGCCGTGCTCAGTGCAGTACTGTTATATGTAATGTGGTGTTGCCATTTGGAGTAATTTGTCTGAATCAAACAGCAAAAACTTCAGCTCGGAATATTAATTTTTGGGAGATTCTAAACAAATTAGATTTTGAATTGATTCACTCATGTCTACCAGATGGTGTAAAGGATATGTCATCCGGCATCCGTCACTGTCATCCAGCATCAGCCACTGTTATCCAACATTAATCACTGCGATCCGGCATCAGTCACTGTCATCCGTCATCAGTCACTGGCATCTGGCATCAGCCATTGCCTTCAACCATCAGTCATTACCATCCGGCATCAGTCACTGCCATTCAGCAAAAGTCACTGCCATCCGGCATCAGTCACTGTCATCCATCATCAGTCACTGCCATCTGGCATCAGCCATTGCCTTCAACCATCAGTCATTACCATCCGGCATCAGTCACTGCCATCCAGCAAAAGTCACTGCCATCCGGCATCAGTCACTGTCATCCAGAATCAGCCACTGCCATCTGCTATCAGTCACTGCCATTCGCCATCAGTCACTGCCATTCGCCATCAGTCACTGTCATCCGGCATAAGTCACTGTCATCCGGCATCAGTCACTGTCATCCGGCATCAGTCACTGTCATCCGGCATCAGTCACTGTCATCCAGCATAAGTCACTGTCATCCGGCATCAGTCACTGTCATCCGGCATAAGTCACTGTCATCCGGCATAAGTCACTGTCATCCGGCATCAGTCACTGTCATCCGGCATCCGGCACTTTATCCACTGTCTAGATACTGGATTAGTAAATCTCTCGCTTCTACCTCGGCGGTGACACTTGAACGCCGTCTGTTGCCTCTTTTCATATATGAGGCTTTCAATGCGCTGACAAGTGAGATCTCTGGTATTATTTATTACAGTATGTTCTCACTGCCCAAGGAAATGTGCGAGCTGTGCTCAGAGCAGGCGACGGATCCGTGCTGCGGCCCAGCTCAAATTATCTGTATACAGGTTACAGGCAAAATTATAATATTGTATGACCTGTAAATGTAACCTGAAATACCGAACCGCAGTACAGGAAAATGTACCCATCGTACGCCGACGCCGCGTTATCCGGCACCAGACATACATGGAGATTACCCGGAGCCTGGAACATGTTCACCTACACAATCTGTGCCAAAACCTAAAAAAAGGTTTTCCAATATCCCTCCCATTGTTCTCAGCCGTACGTCTTTATTATAGTTTTCCCGCTCCTGCAGTATAATGGAACAGAAACACTGGAAATGAGATAGAAGGGCTTCCTGTGCCGGTACAGCTGACACTTCTCCGCAGTATAGGGGGTATATATCTGGGGGTGGCAGAGACTGCGCCTTGTAATGGAGAGACATAACTGCTCCTCCAGAAAACCACACCCTTAAACTAACATACATTTCATTGTCAATGCTGAATTTTATTGTGTGCTGTACCTTTAAGACCGTGCCAGTGGGCCCATGACTCAGCTAAGGTCAGGGGTCACACATGAAGATGCTAAATGTAGATATTTAAAGGGACCATGACATACCAGTGTGTGCGGCATCCTTCATTCCTTTAAGCAGGCACAGCGCCGCGCAGAGACCTGTGGCCGCCCCCAGTACTGCAGATGAGACCCGTTTTCTTTCATAGGACTGAGCTGCAGGAATGGGCGCAGCGACAACACGGGTGAGGCACAATGAGGGCGCACTGAGCGGCCAGGCCCCCCCCCCCCCCCCACCTGGATCATCTACAGGGGTCACAAAGTCTCACCGGTCACACATTGATGGACTTTTTTAAGTATAGCTGATATGATTCTCAATCACTCCCATCATCCTAGTGTGAACCTGGCCTCGCTGATCACCACTACCCCCAGCAGAATGGGCGGCCCTGAGGCCAGGATGATGACGCCCGGGGTTTACTGCAGTTTTTATTAGATCGGTTTCCCCTTTGTGTCATTTGGCAGCAATTCGGGAAATGAAAGATATTTTTAGTTTTCCGCTTCCTTTATAGAGAGGTTTACGCTTACTAAAATATAACACTTATTACAGCGACATTTATCTATCTATCTATCTATCTATCTATCTATCTATCATCTATCCATCTATCTGTCTATTTATATCTTTCCTATCTATCTATTTATCAATATCTCTTCTATCCATCTATCTTTCTATTATCTACCTATCCATCTATCTAATATCTATCTATCTATCTATCTATCTATCTATTATCTATCTCCTATCTATGTATCTATCTATCTATCTATTTCATATCTATCTATCTAATATCTATCTATCTAATATCTATCTATCTCCTATCTATCTATCTATCTATCTCTATCTATCTCATATCTATCTATCTATCTATCTATCTATCTATATCTATCCATCTATATTATTTTTCTTTTTTTTTTCATAATGACAGAGCAATCCAGAAAACAGTTCCCAGATGTGGAAGGAAGCTGCTCCTATAATTGGCGGCGCGGTCATCACATTCATGTTCTGCAATCCTCCGAGGAGTCTTCACATTTATCTTACACCAGAAATCACTGCCAAAAATTCTCCAAGAAATAAATCTCCGACTTTCATCTCGGCTCATTAGAGCGCAGAATAGAAGGAGTGACCATAAGACCCGAGGTACTTATAAATCCTGAGGAAGGGCGGGCGGATCCACAGGAAGCGGCCGCTGTACGTTATCCGTTATTCCATTCTTTCTTTTCTGGATCTCAGGGATGAACGGATTCACTTAGGCACACTTTGAATGAATCCTTTTCCGCATCATTCCTTCTCCTAGACAGGTCGGCGTAATCATTCCATAACTCATTCACTTCTGTAAATCTTGAATGATTGACGGACAGATTAGCGCATTCATTTGGTCCTATATTTGCATCTCGGATCCTCGATCAATTCATTTGTTCATTCATTTGATTCAAGACAAAAGAAAGAAGAAATGAATCAATCAACAACTTTATTACAATCATCAATCTCATCCCTGCATCCTCTGATCTCATCCCTGCATCCTCTGATCTGATCCCTGCATCTGCTGATCTCATCCCTGCATCCTCTGATCTCATCCCTGCATCCTCTGATCTCATCCCTGCATCTGCTGATCTCATCCCTGTATCTGCTGATCTCATCCCTGCATCCTCTGATCTGATCCCTGCATCTGCTGATCTCATCCCTGCATCCTCTGATCTCATCCCTGCATCCGCTGATCTCATCCCTGCATCCTCTGATCTCATCCCTGCATCCTCTGATCTCATCCCTGCATCCGCTGATCTCATCCCTGCATCCTCTGATCTAATCCCTGCATCCTCTGATCTCATCCCTGCATCCTCTGATCTCATCCCTGCATCCTCTGATCTCATCCCTGCATCCTCTGATCTCATCCCTGCATCCACTGATCTCATCCCTGCATCCTCTGATCTCATCCCTTCATCCTCTGATCTCATCCCTGCATCTGCTGATCTCATCCCTGCATCCTCTGATCTCATCCCTGCATCCTCTGATCTAATCCCTGCATCCTCTGATCTCATCCCTGCATCCTCTGATCTCATCCCTGCATCCGCTGATCTCATCCCTGCATCCGCTGATCTCATCCCTGCATCCTCTGATCTCATCCCTGCATCCTCTGATCTCATCCCTGCATCCTCTGATCTCATCCCTGCATCTGCTGATCTCATCCCTGCATCCTCTGATCTAATCCCTGCATCTGCTGATTTCATCCCTGCATCTGCTGATCTCATCCCTGCATCTGCTGATCTCATCCCTGCATCTGCTGATCTCATCCCTGCATCTGCTGATCTCATCCCTGCATCTGCTGATCTCATCCCTGCATCCTCTGATCTCATCCCTGCATCCGCTGATCTCATCCCTGCATCCTCTGATCTCATCCCTGCATCCTCTGATCTCATCCCTGCATCCTCTGATCTCATCCCTGCATCCTCTGATCTCATCCCTGCATCTGCTGATCTCATCCCTGCATCCTCTGATCTAATCCCTGCATCCTCTGATCTCATCCCTGCATCCTCTGATCTCATCCCTGCATCCGCTGATCTCATCCCTGCATCCTCTGATCTCATCCCTGCATCCTCTGATCTCATCCCTGCATCCACTGATCTCATCCCTGCATCCTCTGATCTCATCCCTGCATCCTCTGATCTCATCCCTGCATCCTCTGATCTCATCCTTGTGTCCGCTGATCTTATCCCTGCATCCTCTGATCTCATACCTGAATCCACTGATCACATCCCTGCATCCGCTAATCTCATCCCTGCATCCACTGATCTCATCCCTGCCTCCTCTGATCTCATCATTGCATCCTCTGATCTCATCCCAGCATCCACTGATCTCATACTTGTGTCTGCTGATCTCATCCTTGCGTCCGCTGATCTCATCCCTGCATCCGCTGATCTCATCCCTGCATCCACTGATCTGATCTCTGAATCCTCTGATCTCATCTCTGCATCTGCTGATTTCATCCCTGCATCCTCTATCTTATCAATGCATCTGCAGATCTCACCCCTGCATCCTCTGATCTCATCCCTGCATCCTCTGATCTCATCCCTGCATCCACTGATCTCATCCCTGCATCCACTGATCTCATCCCTGCATCCTCTGATCTCATCCCTGCATCTGCTGAGCTCATCCCTGCATCTGCTGAGCTCATCCTTGTGTCCGCTGATCTCATCCCTGCATCCTCTGATCTCATCCCTGCATCCTCTGATCTCATCCCTGCATCCTCTGATCTCATCCCTGCATCCTCTGATCTCATCCCTGCATCCTCTGATCTCATCCCTGCATCTGCTGATCTCATCCCTGCATCCTCTGATCTCATCCCTGCATCCTCTGATCTCATCCCTGCATCTGCTGATCTCATCCCTGCGTCCGCTGATCTTATCCCTGGATTCACTGATCTCATCCCTGCATCCATTGATCTCATCCCTGCATCCTCTGATCTCATCCCTGCATCCATTGATCTCATCCCTGTATCTGCTGATCTCATCCCTGCGTCCGCTGATCTTATCCCTGCATCCACTGATCTCATCCCTGCATCTGCTGATCTCATCCCTGCATCCGCTGATCTCATGGGGGAGGGGGGTCTCTTGAGCAGCGGGGCCAGCCCCTCAAGTCTGATTTAGAAAGATTTAGATTTTTTGAATTAATTTTCTCGCCTCTATTCGTAAGGTTTACTGCACCTGCAGCCTGTATAATACCATGGATAAACATGAGATGTGCCAAACAACAAACTCAGCGTTCTACACCTGAGGGACTATTTGCAGAAATACCACACAACAATCCCTCATGTCAATGCATGTAAAGCGCCCCCGATTCTCAGAATAGGCTACCAGTTGCTGACAAAAACTGAAACAGATAAACCACAAGAATGAGATAAAGATAAAGGAAATGGTAGATGTACATTGTTTTTTTATACATAGATAAGACAACATATGGATCACACAGTGGTCCAAATTATACAGTAGTAACTAGTGTGGTAAGTAATATAAGTTTAAACAATATAGGATGTGTAAGAGACTTAGAATTGGAAGGCATAAATAATAATAGAAAAGTCTTTCCATAAATTCCAAACTGTTCTCCTTCTCCCCTCTCACAGCATGTGTCTCATATATACAGGTCCTTCTAAAAAAATTAGCATATTGTGATAAAGTTCATTATTTTCTGTAATGTGCTGATAAACATTAGACTTTCATATATTTTAGATTCATTACACACCAACTGAAGGAGTTCAAGCCTTTTATTGTTTTAATATTGATGATTTTGGCCACAGCTCATGAAAACCCAAATTCCTATCTCAAAAACATTAGCATATCATGAAAAGGTTCTCTAAACGAGCTATTAACCTAATCATCTGAATCAACTAATTAACTCTAAACACCTGCAAAAGATTCCTGAGGCTTTTAAAAACTCCCAGCCTGGTTCATTACTCAAAACCGCAATCATGGGTAAGACTGCCGACCTGACTGCTGTCCAGAAGGCCATCATTGACACCCTCAAGCAAGAGGGTAAGACACAGAAAGAAATGTCTGAACGAATAGGCTGTTCCCAGAGCGCTGTATCAAGGCACCTCAGTGGGAAGTCTGTGGGAAGGAAAAAGTGTGTCAGAAAACGCTGCACAACGAGAAGAGGTGACCGGACCCTGAGGAAGATTGTGGAGAAGGACCGATTCCAGACCTTGGGGGACCTGCGGAAGCAGTGGACTGAGTCTGGAGTAGAAACATCCAGAGCCCCCGTGTACAGGCGTGTGCAGGAAATGGGCTACAGGTGCCGCATTCCCCAGAAACAGCGGCAGAAGTGCCTGACCTGGGCTACAGAGAAGCAGCACTGGACTGTTGCATGTCATTCGGAAATCAAGGTGTCAGAGTCTGGAGGAAGACTGGGGAGAGGGAAATGCCAAAATGCCTGAAGTCCAGTGTCAAGTCCCCACAGTCAGTGATGGTCTGGGGGCCATGTCAGCTGCTGGTGTTGGTCCACTGTGTTTTATCAAGGGCAGGGTCAATGCAGCCGCTATCAGGAGATTTTGGAGCACTTCATGCTTCCATCTGCTGAAAAGCTTTATGGAGATGAAGATTTCATTTCTCAGCACGACCTGGCACCTGCTCACAGTGCCAAAACCACTGGTAAATGGTTTACTGACCATGGTATTACTGGCTCAATTGGCCTGCCACCTCTCCTGACCTGAACCCCATAGAGAATCTGTGGGATATTGGGAAGAGAAAGTTGAGAGACGCAAGACCCAACACTCTGGATGAGCTTAAGGCCGCTATCGAAGCATCCTGGTCCTCCATAACCCCTCAGCAGTGCCACAGGCTGATTGCCTCCATGCCACGCCGCAGTGAAGCATCCTGGGCCTCCATAACACCTCAGCAGTGCCACAGGCTGATTGTCTCCATGCCACGCCGCATTGAAGCAGTCATTTCTGCAAAAGGATTCCCGACCAAGTATTGAGTGCAGAACTGAACATAATTATTTGAAGGTTGACTTTTTTTGCATTAAAAACCCTTTTCTTTTATTGGTCAGATGAAATATGCTAATTTTTTTAGATAGGAAATTTGGGTTTTCATGAGCTGTATGCCAAAATCATCAATATTAAAACAATAAAAGGCTTGAACTACTTCAGTTGGTGTGTAATGAATCTAAAATATATGAAAGTCTAATGTTTATCAGCACATTACAGAAAATAATGAACTTTATCACAATATGCTAATTTTTTTAGAAGGACCTGTACAAGCTGGAGCTAAGACACTGTAATATGAACCCTCTCCTCCTACCTTCTCCCTTCTCACAGCATGTGTCTCATATATACAGGCTGGAGCTAAGACACTGTAATATGAACCCTCTCCTACCTTCTCCCCTCTCACAGCATATGTCTCATATATACAGGCTGGAGCTAAGACACTGTAATATGAACCCTCTCCTCCTACCTTCTCCCCTCTCACAGCATGTGTCTCATATATACAGGCTGGAGCTAAGACACTGTAATATGAACCCTCTCCTCCTACCTTCTCCCCTCTCACAGCATGTGTCTCATATATACAAGCTGGAGCTAAGACACTGTAATATGAACCCTCTCCTCCTACCTCCACCCTCTCACAGCATGTGTCTCATATATACAGGCTGGAGCTAAGACACTGTAATATGAACCCTCTCCTACCTTCTCCCCTCTCACAGCATGTGTCTCATATATACAGGCTGGAGCTAAGACACTGTAATATGAACCCTCTCCTACCTTCTCCCCTCTCACAGCATATGTCTCATATATACAAGCTGGAGCTAAGACACTGTAATATGAACCCTCTCCTCCTACCTTCTCCTCTCTCACAGCATGTGTCTCATATATACAGGCTGGAGCTAAGACACTGTAATATGAACCCTCTCCTCCTACCTTCTCCCCTCTCACAGCATGTGTCTCATATATACAGGCTGGAGCTAAGACACTGTAATATGAACCCTCTCCTCTTACCTCCTCCCCTCTCACAGCATGTGTCTCATATATACAGAATGGAGCTAAAACACTGTAATATGAACCCTCTCCTCCTACCTTCTCCCCTCTCACAGCATGTGTCTCCTATATACAGGCTGGAGCTAAGACATTGTAATATGAACCCTCTCCTCCTACCTTCTCCCCTGAGTCCACTCTCACAGCATGTGTCTCATATATACAAGCTGGAGCTAAGACACTGTAATATGAACCCTCTCCTCCTACCTTCTCCCTTCTCACAGCATGTGTCTCATATATACAGGCTGGAGCTAAGACATTGTAATATGAACCCTCTCCTCCTACCTTCTCCCCTGAGTCCACTCTCACAGCATGTGTCTCATATATACAAGCTGGAGCTAAGACACTGTAATATGAACCCTCTCCTCCTACCTTCTCCCTTCTCACAGCATGTGTCTCATATATACAGGCTGGAGCTAAGACACTGTAATATGAACCCTCTCCCCCTACCTTCTCTCGTCTCACAGCATGTGTCTCATATATACAGGCTGGAGCTAAGACACTGTAATATGAACCCACTCCTCCTACCTTCTCCCCTCTCATAGCATTTGTCTCATATATACAGGATGGAGCTAAGACACTGTAATATGAACCCTCTCCTCCTACCTCCACCCTCTCACAGCAAGTGTCTCATATATACAGGCTGGAGCTAAGACACTGTAATATGAACCCTCTCCTCCTACCTTCTCCCCTCTCCCAGCATGTGTCTCATATATACAGGCTGGAGCTAAGACACTGTAATATGAACCCTCTCCTCCTACCTTCTCCCCTCTCACAGCATGTGTCTCATATATACAAGCTGGAGCTAAGACACTGTAATATGAACCCTCTCCTCCTACCTTCTCCCCTCTCACAGCATGTGTCTCATATATACAGGCTGGAGCTAAGACACTGTAATATGAACCCTCTCCTCCTACCTTCTCCCCTCTCACAGCATGTGTCTCATATATACAGGCTGGAGCTAAGACACTGTAATATGAACCCTCTCCTCTTACCTCCTCCCCTCTCACAGCATGCGTCTCATATATACAGGATGGAGCTAAGACACTGTAATATGAACCCTCTCCTCCTACCTTCTCCCCTCTCACAGCATGTGTCTCATATATACAGGCTGGAGCTAAGACACTGTAATATGAACCCTCTCCTCCTACCTCCACCCTTTTACAGCATGTGTCTCCTATATACAGGCTGGAGCTAAGACACTGTAATATGAACCCTCTCCTCCTACCTTCTCCCTTCTCACAGCATGTGTCTCATATATACAGGCTGGAGCTAAGACATTGTAATATGAACCCTCTCCTCCTACCTTCTCCCCTGAGTCCACTCTCACAGCATGTGTCTCATATATACAAGCTGGAGCTAAGACACTGTAATATGAACCCTCTCCTCCTACCTTCTCCCTTCTCACAGCATGTGTCTCATATATACAGGCTGGAGCTAAGACATTGTAATATGAACCCTCTCCTCCTACCTTCTCCCCTGAGTCCACTCTCACAGCATGTGTCTCATATATACAAGCTGGAGCTAAGACACTGTAATATGAACCCTCTCCTCCTACCTTCTCCCTTCTCACAGCATGTGTCTCATATATACAGGCTGGAGCTAAGACACTGTAATATGAACCCTCTCCCCCTACCTTCTCTCGTCTCACAGCATGTGTCTCATATATACAGGCTGGAGATAAGACACTGTAATATAAATCCTTTCCTTCTACCTTCTCCCCTCTCACAGCATGTGTCTCATATATACAGGCTGGAGCTAAGACACTGTAATATGAACCCTCTCCTCCTACCTTCTCCCCTCTCACAGCATGTGTCTCATATATACAGGCTGGAGCTAAGACACTGTAATATGAACCATCTCCTCCTACCTCCTCCCCTCTCACAGCATGTGTCTCATATATACAAGCTGGAGCTAAGACACTGTAATATGAACCCTCTCCCCCTACCTTCTCTCGTCTCACAGCATGTGTCTCATATATACAGTCTGGAGATAAGACACTGTAATATAAATCCTCTCCTCCTACCTTCTCCCCTCTCACAGCATGTGTCTCATATATACAGGCTGGAGCTAAGACACTGTAATATGAACCCTCTCCTCCTACCTCCTCCCCTCTCACAGCATGTGTCTCATATATACAAGCTGGAGCTAAGACACTGTAATATGAACCCTCTCCTCCTACCTTCTCCCCTCTCACAGCATGTGTCTCATATATACAGGCTGGAGCTAAGACACTGTAATGTGAACCCTCTCCTCCTACCTCCTCCCCTCTCACAGCGTGTGTCTCATATATACAGGCTGGAGCTAAGACACTGTAATATGTACCCTCTCCTCCTACATTCTCCCTTCTCACAGCATGTGTCTCATATATACAGGCTGGAGCTAAGACACTGTAATATGAACCCTCTACTCCTACCTTCTCCCCTCTCACAGCATGTGTCTCATATATACAAGCTGGAGCTAAGACACTGTAATATGAACCCTCTCCTCCTACCTTCTCCCCTCTCACAGCATGTGTCTCATATATACAGGCTGGAGCTAAGACACTGTAACATGAACTGAACTTGAAATTGAAAGTGTAGGAGCGTACAGGCCGGAAGGAACCAGAACTTGGAACAGGGCAGGAACACAGGCAGGAAATAAAGAAGGATACACGCAGCTAAGTCACAGAGGACAGTGGATATGGACCTCAGACCTACTTTTGTCTAGTGAGGGGTAATACACAGGTAAATAAACAAAGATAAGGGAAGGTAATACAGCTGCCACTAAACCACTTAGCAAGGTCCACAGAGAAGCCGCTCAGGAAATGGTCCAATAAAGAATCGTTTTATGGAGACGCAGCGCTGGATTTCACTTCCAAGGGTTCAAGGATTAGTTATACAGTTGCAAGAAAAAGTATGTGAACCCTTTGGAATGATATGGATTTCTGCACAAATTTGTCCTAAAATAATAACACCCAAAGTCTGCTTAAAATAATAACACCCAAAGAATTAAATGTTACCATGTTTTTATTGAACACCATGTAAACATTCACAGTGCAGGTGGAAAAAGTATGTGAACCCCTAGACTAATGACATCTCCAAGAGCTAATTGGAGTGAGGTGTCAGCCAACTGGAGTCCAATCAATGAGATGAGATTGGAGGTGTTGGTTACAGCTGCCCTATAAAAACACACACACCAGTTCTGGGTTTGCTTTTCACAAGAAGCATTGCCTGATGTGAATGATGCCTCGCACAAAAGAGCTCTGAGAAGACCTACGATTAAGAATTGTTGACTTGCATAAAGCTGGAAAGGGTTATAAAAGTATCTCCAAAAGCCTTGCTGTTCATCAGTCCACGGTAAGACAAATTGTCTATAAATGGAGAAAGTTCAGCACTGCTGCTACTCTCCCTAGGAGTGGCCGTCCTGTAAAGATGACTGCAAGAGCACAGCTCAGACTGCTCAATGAGGTGAAGAAGAATCCTAGAGTGTCAGCTAAAGACTTACAAAAGTCTCTGGCGTATGCTAACATCCCTGTTAGCGAATATACGATACGTAAAACACTAAACAAGAATGGATTTCATGGGAGGATACCACAGAGGAAGCCACTGCTGTCCCCAAAAAATGTTTACAGTTTGCACAAGAGCACCTGGATGTTCCACAGCAGTACTGGCAAAATCTGCCTTCTGGAGTGGCCCAGAGTCCTGACCTCAACCCGATTGAGATGCTGTGGCATGACCTCAAGAAATCAATTCACACCAGACATCCCAAGAATATTGCTGAACTGAAACAGTTCTGTAAAGAGGAATGGTCAAGAATTACTCCTGACCGTTGTGCACGTCTGAACTGCAACACCAGGAAACGTTTGGTTGAAGTTATTGCTGCCAAAGGAGGTTCAACCAGCTATTAAATCCAAGCGTTCACATACTTTTCCCACCTGCACTGTGAATGTTTACAAGGTGTGTTCAATAAAAACATGGTAACATTTAACTCTTTGTGTGTTATTAGTTTAAGCCGACTGTGATTGTCTATTGTTGTGACTTAGATGAAGATCAGATCACATTTTATGACTAATTTGTGCAGAAATCCTTATCATTCCAAAGGGTTCACATACTTTTTCTTGCAACTGTACAATGACGTATGTATCCTTTTTAAACTGTGCAGTTTTATTTTAGTTTTATCTATGAATAAGAATTTGTAGTAGCTTGAAACTCGTCGGAATTTTTCAGTCACTTCTGCATCCGTTTTTTGGAGGTTTTTGCAGCAAGAAGTGGTGCTGGACAGCATAAAATTTTTACCAAAGCAAAAGATGTACAATGAGAAACAAAGGTTACTGTCCCCTTATATTCCCTGCCGCCCCAGCACCAATTCTGCAGCGGTCCCATTCTTCATTTTTATTTTCTGTCACCAGTTGAAAGTGTCAAAGTGTTTGGTGGTATATTTCCTTTTTAACCCCTTCTCCATTCTTGAAGTATGTATGGTTGGTTAGTTTGAGCACCCAATAAGCAAATGTTGGAGTGGAGTGGTCACCAACCCCCCGAGCTCAAGGGAGAGTGAACACCTCTGGTCCAGTGACTGCCCCATGACCCCCACAAACGACAGATGTAGCCATTTGCAGACTGGCCATAGATCGATCTATGAGAGAACCAAAGCAATATATCTGAGGAACTTTATCTGAAAGACACTCTTTGTTTACTCTGAATGTGAACTCTACCCAAGCTTGAGCTGCGCGGTTTTCTTTCTTCTATACGTATTGGCTATTTGTGAAAGGTACAAATAAAAACCGCAGCGCAAAAGGAGAACACTGATTTGGGACTGCAACTTAGTATTAAGTGTTATTTGTGTTCTGTACTTTATTCTTATATATTTTTTAGACTGGCCATAGACACTGCAGTGGGACGATACCCAGTGGGACGTCCAATACCTCCTCTTGGCATCAGGCACTTATGCACCCAGCCAGCAGGTGCCTACCTGAATTCAACTGTGGCGCCATTCTCAGAACAATGATACAATTTCATGCTGTGGTGCAAGTGGCAGTATATTGTGCTGCACTGTGGTATTTGGTTCTGCTGGGGCGGTATATTGTGCTGCACTGTGGTATCTGGTTCTGCCGGGGCGGTATATTGTGCTGCACTGTGGTATCTGGTTCTGCTGGGGCGGTATATTGTGCTGCACTGTGGTATCTGGTTCTGCTGGGGCGGTATATTGTGCTGTTCTGTGGTATCTGGTTCTGCTGGGGCAGTATATTGTGCTGTACTGCAGTATCTGGTTCTGCGGGGGCGGTATATTGTGCTGCACTGTGGTATCTGGTTCTGCTGGGGCAGTATATTGTGCTGCACTGTGGTATCTGGTTATGCTGGGGCAGTATATTGTGCTGCACTGTGGTATCTGGTTCTGCTGGGGCAGTATATTGTGCTGCACTGTGGTATCTGGTTCTGCGGGGGCGGTATATTGTGCTGCACTGTGGTATTTGGTTCTGCTGGGGCAGTATATTGTGCTGCACTGTGGTATCTGGTTCTGCTGGGGCAGTATATTGTGCTGCACTGTGGTATCTGGTTCTGCTGGGGCGGTATATTGTGCAGTTCTGTGGTATCTGGTTCTGCTGGGACAGTATATTGTGCTGCACTGTGGTATCTGGTTCTGCTGGGACAGTATATTGTGCTGTACTGCGGTATCTGGTTCTGCGGGTGCAGTATATTGTACTGCACTTCGGTATCTGGTTCTGCTGGGGCGGTATATTGTGCTGCACTGTGGTATCTGGTTCTGCTGGGGCAGTATATTGTGCTGCAGTGTGGTATCTGGTTCTGCTGGGGCGGTATATTGTGCTGCACTTTGGTATCTGGTTATGCTGGGGCGGTATACTGTGCTGCACTGTGGTATCTGGTTCTGCTGGGGCGGTATATTGTGCTGCCCTACGGTATTGCTGGTCCCACCTACTTCTGTTGTCCCACTTTTTGTCACTTTGGAGTCTGGACCCACCTTCAACATGGGGCTACTTTTTTTTTCCTAGGGTCACTTTAAGTTCTCTCTCTTCCCCTGGATCACTTATCGGTGTCTCTGCTATTCTGCCGGACTTCTGTCCGCTGAATCCCATGCTATAAGAGGATTGAAGGCGTTGGATTGGATGTGACTGGAGTGTAAAACATGATAAGTGCATCAGGAAAGCAAAAATAAAGAGTTGGTATTTTTGCTGTTTACATGCTGGACTGGGAGTGACGAACAATGCTGAGCGCGCGCAGCGTACATCCAGACGTGTCCGACCTGCTGCGAGATCCAGAACATACTGAGATGTCTGATTCACCCAGGAACAATAATAAACTCAGATAAACTTCTACTGAGGTCAAAATAATCTGCGCCTAGAAATACGGAAGCTTCACAAGGAAGGTCTAAGGAACGAGGAAGAAGAAAGATATAAAAAGTAGCAATAATTAGTGATAATGATTATAGTATTGACATCAGTAGTAAGGACTGTAAAAGGATAATAGAGAGAGAGCACCTACTACACAAGTGTGTCTTTCCCAACAATATACAGTGTTGTCTAAGGCAACTTTTACACCAGCGGTTTTTGGTGATCCGGTGGGGTTTAGCAAAAACGCTACCGTCACTGATAATACAACCGTCTGCATCCATTATGGACCCGGTTGTATTATCATTAACATAGCCAAGACGGATCCGTCATGAACTCCATTGAAAGTCAATGGAGGACAGATCCGTGTCAGAGAAAACGGATCCTTCCCATTGACTTGCATTGTGGGTTATGACGGATCCATCTTGCTCCACATCCCATGACGGAAAGAAAACCGCAGCGTGCTGCTCTCCGGCATAAGAGCGCAACCGAATGGAAAATAATGCATTTTGGAGCTTTCCGTTCTGTTCAGTTTTGTCCCCAGTGACAATGAATGGCGACAAAAAGGAAGTGTTTTTTTTTTTTCTGGTATTGAGACCCTATGACGGATCTCAATACCGGAAAATATTAACGCTAGTGTGAAAGTAGCCTAAAGGGGTAGTCTTTCTCATTATGAAGAGCCCACGGTACGCCAAATACGTGTGCACGGTTTTGTAGGCTCTGTCTCTATTTCTCTCTAACACAAAAACTTGAGTTCGGACTGAACCAATTCGCTCATCCTTAGTAAAATTATTATTACAAATATTGATAATGTAATATATGTGATATACGTTTTAGGGCTCATTCAGTCATTCATATGCTGTCCGCGAAAATGCGGATCCGTTTTTTTGGCAGATTAGATGCTGTCCCATTCATTTCTATAGGACCATTTCTTCCATTGCACGGCTCAGCAAAAAAAATGAAACATGTCCTAATCTTGTCAGTGAAAATCAGGACATGGCCCCATTGAAGTCTATGGATCAGCAAAAAAACTTAATGCAATCAGTTTTTTTGCGGACATGCGGAACTGTCTGCAAACAAAACAGATCTGAATTTCTGCGGACAGCATATGGCCGTCTGAATGAGCCCTTAGAGTGAGAATGTCTTGATTCTCTAAGCCATGCAGTAGTAGTATATTGTATCAGTTGATGATGATTATTACTATTATTACTAGAGATGAGCGAATTTCTTGAAAATTCGCTTTGGGTGATTCGCCGAATTACACCCCAAAAAATTTCTTCGGGACAAATTACTTCACCAACTTTTCCTTTATAGAGAAATATTGATAAGCGGCGTATGATGTATCTGGCGGCTGCTTATCCCGCTCTTCCTAAGGCAATAATCATGTGTGTTCAACCAACAGATAATAATCTTGTAGCTATCAGTACAGGGATGGAGCAAGGACTCATCTCTTGTTGGTGAAGATGCCTGGAGGGACTCGAGAGGTGGAGGCCATTTATTGGTGGAGGCCCATGGCCACTTACCTCTTTAGTCCCCCCTATTCCCCTACATAAAGCAGTAGAGGGGGGCAAGGGCACATATACTGCGGTGGGGCCCTGGAGAGAGAGGGCCAAATGCCTTCTTTTTTTTAACCCTGTTTTGTTTGTAATTGGTGGAGAACCTATATTGACATGTCTTCTCCCCGTGCAGGAGCCACATAAATGGGATTGGGTTTACGGTAAAAGGTTAGGAATGTGCCGGTGTCAAAGACACGTCTTCTATGGAGGAACCATCCCTCACGTACGGCACCACCTGCTACAAGAGGTTAGGAATGTGCCGGCGTCTAAGGCACGTCTCCTGGTCTTCTATGGAGGAACCATCCCTTACGTACGGCACCTCCTGCTACAGGAGGTTAGGAATGTGCCGGTGTCTAAGGCATGTCTCCTGGTCTTCTATGGAGGAACCATCCCTCACGTACGGCACCTCCTGCTACAAGAGGTTAGGAATGTGCCGGTGTCTAAGGCACGTCTCCTGGTCTTCTATGGAGGAACCATCCCTCACGTACGGCACCTCCTGCTACAAGAGGTTAGGAATGTGCCGGTGTCTAAGGCACGTCTCCTGGTCTTCTATGGAGGAACCATCCCTCACGTACGGCACCTCCTGCTACAAGAGGTTAGGAATGTGCCGGTGTCTAAGGCATGTCTCCTGGTCTTCTATGGAGGAACCATCCCTCAAGACAGGACATGCAGTCAGTAGCTCCATTTCGGCCCTGGGAGGGGGGGGGGGGGGAGTTGGGTTCAGTCTTCTCTTCTACTCGGCTTGAATTCTTTTTTCCAGGATTTAAGGGATTAATGATACAACCCTTTTTTTTTATTTTCGTGGGAACGGCCATGGACAGAGGAAAACAAATCTCCTAAGGTTCAGTTCATGGTAATGAACGGATTACTCTACGGTTCACAGTGCGTTCATGAATCTACGTCCATTTACAGAGCCATAAATCATTCGTATACAGTAGGTTCTTGTTTTGTACTTTTATTCTCTTTCATTCATATCATTTATGCTACATAGAGGTTATTGGAAGGCCGTGACCACATTATACTCCCCAGATTATCAAGTTTAAAGGGGGTTTCCAGAAGTTCAGCATGGATGGCCTATTGTCAGGATAGGTCATCATTATCTGATCGGTGGGGGTCTGATTCAAGTGAGCATCGTGGCCTCCTCCTAGTCCAGTGATGTCATGTTCATCGGTCACATGACCTATGTGCAGCTCATTCCCTTTCAAGTAAATGGGCCTGAGCTGCAATACCAAGCACAGCCACTATACAATGTATGGCGCTGAGGGTTGGTCATCAGTATCAAGCTCCCAGAAAACCCCTTTAAGGGGGCAGGGGACATGGAGTGATAGTGTGCATGTGAAGATAGGCAAGCAATATCTGACAGAACTGAATAGAGTGCTCCAGTCACACACGGGACTCCGAGATCAGCAGATGAGTGGAAAGCAAATGGCTCCAGACGCAAGTCTTCGCAGATTGAGGCTTGGGATCCCCAGTCCATCTAATACATCAACATATGGAAAGTAGTTGTCCAAATGGGAATAACCCTTCTACGTGACATCTAGGGATGAGCGAATCAAAGTTAACGAAGTGGAATTGGATCCACTTTTTCAGGAAAAATTTGATTCGCACTGAATCCGAATTTCCTCACGCTTCGTGGTAACGAATCACATTTTTTCCTAAAATGGCTGCTGCATGTGTTAGGACATGGAGCAAGGAACTCTGGGAATGAGGGATCACCCATAATGCCATGCATGCAGCCAATCAGCAGCCAGCCAGCCCTGTGATGTCACAGCCCTATAAACAGCCTCAGCCATCTCGGTACTTAGTGCAGGGAGAGACGTCAGCAGGCGCTAGGGACAGTGCTAGGAAAGACTTAAAAACTTATATTTTGCTGTATAGAAGTTCAGGGAAAGAATAGGGAGGAATCATTCCACAGTATTGAAGAAGAACAGGGTCAGTAGGGGACGTTACAGCCTGGGTAATATTAACAATCCTATTACACCTTGCTGCACTGACTGCGGATCCAAATTGCCATTATACAGCTCTGTAATTCCAGCAAACCGTTCTTGTTATTGGGGCGCAAGTGCCGTGTGATACAGCCATTAACAGGGTTATTACAAGGAAAAATGTCTACGTCTTATTTGCCCTTGTGCGGTGCAGTTATATGTTCTAAAGCATTTTTTGGCTTGTATTAGTGGGAAAAAAGGGGCTTATTAGCCGTTGTGTGGTGAAGTTTTCCTTTTTATTTACTTATTTGATCTAACAATATGTCAGACAGAGAAGTGCCAGGCCCTGCACAGGGGAATGGCAGAGGCCTAAATATTTCTGGCACAGGTCGCAGCAGAGTAAGGGGTCGTGGCAGCAGGAGTCTCAGCGAGAGGCCTGAGCTCCC
Organism: Bufo gargarizans; assembly: GCF_014858855.1. Classification (NCBI taxonomy): domain Eukaryota; kingdom Metazoa; phylum Chordata; class Amphibia; order Anura; family Bufonidae; genus Bufo; species Bufo gargarizans. Next base: position 566,406,895 of record NC_058081.1, on the reverse strand, counting down.
GGTGTCATCTAGCAGTCGTGTGTTGACCACTAACCCAGCAGTTCTTGAATGGTTGACTTCATCCCAAGTGATATCAGACACCCCCAGCCAAGAGTCGGTGGGTTCGTCAGACACAACCCATAGTTGTCATGGCCCTGGAGCAGGCCCTGTGCCCTCACCTGTCCTCAACCTGCACCTGTCCTTTTCTGTTACCTCAGCCAGACAAGTATTATATGCTGTGGGTTCAGCTCCACTATATAGTGAGGGCGAGCTACTAGAGGACAGTCAGCAGCTACTGGCCAGCCAAGATGTGGAGGAGACATCCGCCGCTTCCTAGGCTAGGCGGGCAAGTAGTGATAAGGAGAGTGGCTTGGGAGCTGGTGTTGCGAGCGGTCAGGCTCCTGACCCAGAGACCGTTGAGGAGGACATCAGTGTTGTGCAGACAGTACTCGATGATGATGTAGCTGATGACACTTGGGAGCCGGGTGAATTAGGGGCTTCATCATCATCGGGAGAAGAGGGTGGCAGCTTGACCCTGACGCAGTCAGCAGGGTGGCAGCAGTGGGAGGTCGGGAGCCAAACGTGCCACTCTGTGGTCTTCTGATGCTGCTGCAAGCTCCACACTATGTCACCTTGCCATTCTGTGGTCTCCTGATGCTGCTGCCACCTCCACACTATGTCACCTTGCCACTCTGTGGTCTCCTTATGCTGCTGCTACCTCCACACTATGTCACCTTGCCACTCTGTGGTATCCTGATGCTGCTGCCACCTTCACACTATGTCACCCTGCCACTCTGTGTTCTCTTGATGCTGCTGCCATCTCCACACTATGTCACCTTGTCATTCTGTGGTCTCCTGATGCTGCTACCTCAATACTATGTCACCTTGCCACTCTGTGGCCTCCTGATGCTGCTGCCACCTCCGCACTGTTATTGTGCCGCCCTGTGGCCTCCTCCTGATGCTGCTGCTGCCACCTCCACATTCTGTCATTGGGCCACTCAGTGGTCTCCTCATGCTGCTTCCTCCTCACAACTGTGTCATAGGGCCACTCTGTGGACTTCTCATGATGTTCCTACCCTCCCCACTTCAAGACTAGGCCACTATTTTGCCTTTCGGCCTGGCTCACATCATCATTTATTTGACCCTTCTTCTGATCTGTCAGAAGGAACGAAAAATAAGACACAAAACGGATTCTGTCTATGTAGCAGCTGTAAGGCCTGTGTAGTCCTATCAGAATTGGCTTATGATTTGGTATCCAAAAGCAGGAGTGGGTACAAAACACAGAAGACATGCAAATATTCCATTTACATTATATTTCTCTTTTGGATCCACTCCTGCAATACTGATTACTGCCCAAATGCTGACTGAGTGAAGGCAGATGCTGCACAGACAGGATCCGTTATTGTTCTGACGGATCAGATGAAGGGCAAAATAATCTGTGACGTCAACACAAACTTACTGCTGACCCCCTCTCCACTCTGTCGGGGGCTCTACTTGTACAAGTGTGTAATAGAACAGGTTCTGTAGACATCTATGTGGAATCTGAAGAGAAGTCGGCCGGCACACGCTACAATGCACGCCGCTCAGGGATAAGGTTAATTCCACGTATAGTTGAAGAAAAATCCCAGCAGACGTGACTTTTAATGCTCTTGAAAATTTATTTGCACATAGCAATATGTCCCATAGAAAAGGACGCGTTTCGGCTCAATTGCCTGTTGAAAAAGGCAATTGAGCCGAAACGCGTCCTTTTCTATGGGACATATTGCTATGTGCAAATAAATTTTCAAGAGCATTAAAAGTCACGTCTGCTGGGATTTTTCTTCATCTATGTGGAATCAGCTGATGATGGTGTAAAAGGAGTGCACTTCTTCTTGGCGCTAACATCAACCTATAAGGCTGAGTTCATACTTGAGTTATTTGGTCAGTTTTGGCTCCATAACTGCCCAAATAAGTGAAGGGCGCAGTGATTCTAAGAGCGACTCCTGTCATCTGCATGTCATACTGACTCACAGTATTATTTCACTACCACAGCAGACTCCCTATGCGTGTTACTACAATGTACAGTGTTCTACACCACTATACAGGCACAGTGTTCTACACCGCTATACAGGCACAGTGTTCTACACCACTATACAGGCATAGTGTTCTACACCACTATACAGGCACAGTGTTCTACACCACTATACAAGCACAGTGTTCTACACCGCTATACAGGCACAGTGTTCTACACCTCTATACAGGAACAGTGTTCTACACTACTATACAGGCACAGTGTTCTACACCACTATACAGGCACAGTGTTCTACACCACTATACAGGCACAGTGCTCTACACCACTATACAGGCACAGTGTTCTACACCACTATACAGGCACAGTGTTCTACACTGCTATACAGGCACAGTGTTCTACACTGCTATACAGGCACAGTGTTCTACACCGCTATACAGGCACAGTGTACTACACCGCTATACAGGCACAGTGTTCTACACCGCTATACAGGCACAGTGTTCTACACCACTATACAGGTACAGTGTTCTACACCACTATACAGGCACAGTGTTCTACACCACTATACAGGTACAGTGTTTTACACCGCTATACAGGCACAGTGTTCTACACCGCTATACAGGCACAGTGTTCTACACCGCTATACAGGCACAGTGTTCTACACCGCTATACAGGCACAGTGTTCTACACCGCTATACAGGCACAGTGTTCTACACCACTATACAGGCACAGTGTTCTACACTGCTATACAGGCACAGTGTTCTACACCGCTATACAGGCACAGTGTTCTACACCGCTATACAGGCACAGTGTTCTACACCGCTATACAGGCACAGTGTTCTACACCGCTATACAGGCACAGTGTTCTACACCACTATACAGGCACAGTGTTCTACACCACTATACAGGTACAGTGTTTTACACCGCTATACAGGCACAGTGTTCTACACCGCTATACAGGCACAGTGTTCTACACCGCTATACAGGCACAGTGTTCTACACCGCTATACAGGCACAGTGTTCTACACCGCTATACAGGCACAGTGTTCTACATCACTATACAGGCACAGTGTTCTACACCACTATACAGGCACAGTGTTTTACACCGCTATACAGGCACAGTGTTCTACACCGCTATACAGGCACAGTGTTCTACACCACTATACAGGCACAGTGTTCTACACCACTATACAGGCCCAGTGTTCTACACCGCTATACAGGCACAGTGTTCTACACCGCTATACAGGTACAGTGTTCTACACCACTATACAGGCACAGTGTTCTACACCACTATACAGGTACAGTGTTCTACACCACTATACAGGCACAGTGTTCTACACCGCTATACAGGCACAGTGTTTTACACCGCTATGCAGGCACAGTGCTCTACACCACTATACAGGCACAGTGCTCTACACCACTATACAGGCACAGTGTTCTACACCGCTATACAGGCACAGTGTTTTACACCGCTATACAGGCACAGTGTTCTACACCGCTATACAGGCACAGTGTTTTACACCGCTATGCAGGCTCTCTGCAGCCAGGAAATAGCCGTTTTTTAACGCGATTCACCACAAATAAGTCCGGATCGAACAACATTTTTGCAAAAAATTCTGCAAATGACACACTAAGCCTCTTCTCGTGGCCCAGAGACCTGGCAATCCATTCCTGATCTACAACCCCAATTCCAAATAAAGTTGGAGGCTTTGTGTAAAATGTCAATAAGAACATAATTTGATGATTTTAAATCTTGTAGCTTCAAATTTTATTCACAATATGTCATAGAACACATATCAGATGATGACAGTCAGACATTTTGCCATTTCATGAAAAATATTAACCCATTTAGAACTTGATGGCAGTAACGCATCTCAAAAAAGTTGGGCCAGAGCCATATCTACCATTTCAAAAGTCTGTAAACATCTGGGAAGTGAGGAGACAATTGCTGGAGTTCTGGGAGAGTAATGTTGATCCGTTCTTGTCTGATGTAGGATTCTCACTACTCAGCAGTCCTGGGTATTCTTTGCTGGATTTTTCATTTCATGATGCCAAATGTTTTGCATTTGTGAAGGGTCTGGATGCAGGCGATCAGTTCAGCACACGGACTCTTCTTCTGGGAAGTTATGCAGTCATGATAAATGTAGTATGAAATATATAAGGCCTTCCCTGAACAAGACATTGCCTTGATTGAGCATATGTTGTTCTAAACCCTCTATATACTGTTCTGATTTGATGGTGCCTTTCCAGATGTGTAAGCTGTCCATGCCATAGGCAGTAATGCAACCCCATTCCATCAGAGATGCAAGCTTTTGAGCTGTCCGGTGATAACAAGCTGGATGGTCCCTCTTCTCTTGAGTCTGTAGGACACGGAGTCCATGGTTTCCAAAAATGAATTTCAATTTTTTTTTTCCACATGACCACAGAACAGTTTTCCATTTTGCTTAGTCCATTTGAAATGAGCTTTGATCTGGAGAAGATGGTGGATTGTGGTGTCATATGGCTTCCTCTTTGCATGATACAGCTTTAACTGCAAGATTTGTGGACTGCGCAGTGAAATGTGTTTACAGACAATGATTTCTGGAAGTGTTCCGGAGCCCGCGCAGTGATTTCCATTACAGAGTCATGTTTTTAATGCAGTGCCTCCTGAGGGCCCGTAGATCACGAGCATCCAATAGTGGTCGCGGCCCTTGTCCCTTGTGCACATGGATTTATCCAGATCTGTGTCTGAATATTTTGATGATATTACAGTATGTCCTGTACAATAGATGGTGGGATAGTTAAGGCCTTCACAATTTTACATTGAGGAACATTTTTGTGAAATGGTTCCACAATTTTAAAACACAGTTTTTTGCAGATTGGTGAACTTCTGCCCATCTTTGCTTCTGAGAGACTCTGCCTCTCTAACACGCTCTTTGTATACCCAGTCATGTAACTTATTAGCACATTGCTCCTCCATCTGATTTTCATTAGTATCACTTACTTGTCCAGCCTTTTGTTGCCCCCGTCCCAACATTTTTGGAGAGGCTTTGCTACCATCAAGTTTTAAAGGATTTTTTTTTTTTCAGTTCAGTTTCCACATCTGACTCGTGTTCCATGATCTATTGCGAGTAAACTATGGGTCCATGAGATTTGTAAATCATTGCATCCTGTCCTCACTTACATTTATTTACAACTCTTTTTTTGGAATTGGGGTTGTAGTTTAAAAAGCCTTTTCTAAACGTTCCAAAACTCATTGGATGGCCGCCAGTGACAGAGAGGAGGTTCCGGCCAAAAACGTGCACAGCCGTGCGAGACGCCCCTGTTTTCTAATAGATAGTTAAAAAACAATTGTTTTTTAATTGCTTATTGTTAAAGGGGTTCTCCGGTAACTCCTTTCAATATTGGCAGACAGGGTGCTGGAGTAAAAAAAAAAAGACTCATCTGCACCGGCTTTTCTTTTTAACCCTTGCAGCCCGCCTGCCTATATGAAAAGGGGTTCCGGTCTTGGAAAACCCTTTAATGGCCATGCAGTTTTGTGGATGAAATCTGGGAAAACCACACGGCCCTTACCAATAAACAAATAATTGATCATCTATTATTAAGGAACAAAATCACATACGCTTACACAGACGTGTGGTTTGCATGCACCCTATGTGTTCTCTTGTCTACAGAACAATACAACAATTACAATAGGGTCGGTCTGCAGTACCAGGCACAGCCACATGTATGGAGGTGGCGCTGTGCCCGGATAAACATTGGATTGGAGTGATCCAGTTCTGAAGCGATCACACCTTGATGGCCTATCCTAATCATAGGCCATCCAGAAGACCTTTCTAAAGAGGAGTTGTCACCTCTCCTGACATGTCTCTTTTAGTAACTACTTAAATTCTGGATCATATTTCATGTAACTCCTATGCTGTGTTGTTCCTCTATTAGAAGTTTTTGGATGACTTGTCAGCAATAAAAGTCCAACTGGGTGTTACCAGTAGGAGGGTGTTCCTGCACAGTCTGACACTATCCAATCAGTGCTGCCAGACTGTGCAGGGGCACAGCCCTAACTGGTTACACCCTGCTGGATCTTCATTGCAAATGAAAGATGTAGCAGAGCTGAATTTTTACTTGATGATGACACAATGTGCGTCATCAGCTGTCCCTGTGAGACCCTATCAGAGGGTGCTATACAGGTTCTAAAAGACCTAACCATGGAGCGCGCGCCCTAAAACTATTGACCCTATCCGGAACCTGACCCTATATAAACAATGCCATAGATTGCGTGTTTTGTTTGCACCCATCAGGGGTTTGGAATAGCTCAGAGGGAAACACTACAGTGGGCCACCGGTTTTAGGTCGCCCACCTTGGCTTAGTGGGGAGTGGAGATGGCCATTACCCTTCCACCTCACTCACACTTTCTGCCGTCTGCCCAAATCAGGTTTTATCAATACACCTAACAATGATAAGGTCTAAGAGGGGCAGCTACCATCCCGTGTTTATGGGGTTATTACTTTGTTTTACCACCACAGTGACCTCGCTCCAGTTCTGCAGAGACTTCTGGAGGAGCCTGAGCAAAGGATGGGAGTGGTAGTGGCTCTCTGACGATATCATGTGTCACAGTGGTTCCCCTGAGGTCATTGCTCCCTAGGGCTGATGCAGTAAGAGAACGGTGCACCCTTTCTTCTTTCGTGGTAATCCCTGTCAATGGGGTTCCTGCCGGATGGTAGTTTTGGGTGCCCTTGATGTATGGACCTCTTTATACACTGTCTTGTTAACCACTTCAACCTCCCTAGCTGAAACCCCCTTAATGACCAGGCCACTTTTTACACTTCTGCACTACACTCCTTTCACCTTTTATTGCTCGGTCATACAACTTACCACCCAAATGAATTTTACCTCCTTTTCTTCTCACTAATAGAGCTTTCATTTGGTGGTATTTCATTGCTGCTGACATTTTTACTTTTTTTGTTATTAATCGAAATTTTACAACTTTCAGTTGTAAAATTTTGCAAAAAAAACGACATCCATATATAAATTTTTTGCTAAATTTATTGTTCTACATGTCTTTGATAAAAAAAAAAAAATGTTTGGGTAATAAAAAAAATGGTTTGGGTAAAAGTTATAGCGTTTACAAACTATGGTACAAAAATGTGAATTTCCGCTTTTTGAAGCAGCTCTGACTTTCTGAGCACCTGTCATGATTCCTGAGGTTCTACAATGCCCAGACAGTAGAAAAACCCACAAATGACCCCATTTCGGAAAGTAGACACCCTAAGGTATTCGCTGATGGGCATAGTGAGTTCATAGAACTTTTTATTTTTTGTCACAAGTTAGCGGAAAATGCAGATTTATTTTTTTCCTTACAAAGTCTCATATTCCACTAACTTGTGACAAAAAATAAAAACTTCCATGAACTCACTATGCCCATCATGAAATACCTTGGGGTGTCTTATTTCTAAAATTGGGGTCACTTGTGGGGTAGTTATACTGCCCTGGCATTTTAGGGGCACAAATGTGTGGGAAGTAGTTTGAAATCAAAATCTGTAAAAAATGACCGGTGAAATCCGAAAGGTGCTCTTTGGAATGTGGGCCCCTTTGCCCACCTAGGCGGCAAAAAAGTGTCACACATCTGGTATCGCCGTACTCAGAAGAAGTAGGGCAATGTGTTTTGGGGTGTCTTTTTACATATACCCATGCTGGGTGAGATAAATATTTCGGCAAAAGACAACTTTTCCCATTTTTTTTATACAAAGTTGGCATTTGACCAAGATATTTATCTCACCCAGCATGGGTATATGTAAAATGACACCCTAAAACACATTGCCCAACTTCTCCTCAGTACGGCAATACCAGATGTGTGACACTTTTTTGCAGCCTAGGTGGGAAAAGGGACCCAAATTCCAAAGAGCACCTTTCGGATTTCACCGGCCATTTTTTACAGATTTTGATTTCAAACTACTTTGCACACATTAGGGCCCCTAAATTACCAGGGCAGTATAACTTGTGACAAAAAATTAAAAATTCTAGGAACTCGCCATGCCCTTCACGGATTACCTTGGGGTGTCTTCTTTCCAAAATGGGGTCACTTGTGGGGTAGTTATACTGCCCTGGCATTCTAGGGGCCGTAATTTGTGGTAAGTAGTTTGAAATCAAAATGTGTAAAAAATGCCCGGTGAAATCCTAAAGGTGCTCTTTGGAATGTGGGCCCCTTTGCCCACCTAGGCGGCAAAAAAGTGTCACACATGTGGTATCGCCGTACTCAGGAGAAGTTGGGGAATGTGTTTTGGGGTGTCATTTTACATATACCCATGCTGGGTGAGAGAAATATCTTGGCAAAAGACAACTTTTCCCATTTTTTTTATACAAAGTTGGCATTTGACCAAGATATTTATCTCACTCAGCATGGGTATATGTAAAATGACACCCCAAAACACATTCCCAAACTTCTCCTGAGTACGACGATACCACATGTGTGACACTTTTTTGCAGCCTAGATGCGCAAAGCGGCCCAAATTCCTTTTAGGAGGGCATTTTTAGACATTTGGATCCCAGACTTCTTCTCACGCTTTCGGGCCCCTAAAATGCCAGGGCAGTATAAATACCCCACATGTCACCCCATTTTTGAAAGAAGACACCCCAAGGTATTCAATGAGGGGCATGGCGAGTTCATAGAATTATTTTTTTTGGGCACAAGTTAGCTGAAATTGATTTTTTTAGTTTTTTCTCACAAAGTCTCCCTTTCCGCTAACTTGGGACAAAAATTTAAATCTTTCATGGACTTTAGGGGCCCTAAAGCATGAGAAGAAGTCTGGAATATGAATGTCTAAATAAAATTTTACGCATTTGGATTCCGTGAGGGGTATGGTGAGTTCATGTGAGATTTTTTTTTTGACACAAGTTAGTGGAATATGAGACTTTGTAATAAAAATAAAATAAAAATAAAATAAAAATAAAATAAAAATAAAATAAAAATAAAATAAAAATAAAATATCTATTTCCGCTAACTTGTGCCAAAAAAAATGTCTAAATGGAGCCTTACAGGGGGTGATCAATGACAGGGGGGTGATCAGGGAGTCTGTATGGGGTGATCACCACCCTGTCATTGATCACCCCCCTGTAAGACTCCAATTAGACGTCCATATGTGTTTTGCGGATCCGCGGTGTCCGTGTTTTGCGGATCCACGGATCCGCAAAACACATACGGACGTCTGAATGGAGACTTACAGGGGGGTGATCAATAACAGGGGGGGGGGGTGATCAGGGAGTCTATATGGGTGATCACCCCCCTGTAAGGCTCCATTCAGACGTCCGTATGTGTTTTGCGGATCCGTTCCATGTATCCGTGGATCCGTAAAAAACATACGGACGTCTGAATGGAGCCTTACAGGGGGGTGATCAATGACAGGGGGGTGATCAGGGAGTCTATATGGGTGATCACCCCCCTGTCATTGATCACCCCCCTGTAAGGCTCCATTCAGACGTCCGTATGTGTTTTGCGGATCCGATTCATGTATCCCTGGATCCGTAAAAAACATACAGACGTCTGAATGGAGCCTTACAGGGGGGTGATCAATGACACGGGGCTGATCAGAATGTCTATATGGGGTGATCAGGGGTTAATAAGGGGTTAATAAGTGACGGGGGGGGTGTAGTGTAGTGGTGTTTGGTGCTACTTTACTGAGCTGCCTGTGTCCTCTAGTGGTCGAGCCAAGCAAAAGGGACCACCAGAGGACCAGGTAGCAGGTATAGTAGAAGCTGTTATCAAAACAGCGTCTAATATACCTGTTAGGCGATCGCCGCTGGCAGGCTGGAGATCCACTCTCTTACCTTCCGATCCTGTTCACAGGAAATCTCGGCTCACGCGAGATGACGCGTATATGCGTCGCTGAGCCTGGGAGAGCCGCCTCCAGACCGCGATCCTGCGTTAGGCGGTCCGGAGGCGGTTAAAGTCTCTCAGTGGAATCTCGGACTGGCGACAGTATGCTTGTAATAATGCCTGAAACTCACACTGTGACGTGGAGGGACTATGATTGGCCATATTGTGTCTAATTATGCAGGGTGTCTTAACTCATCATCCCTCCATGGCAGCAAAGTTTGAATAGCTGTAAACATGGGTTACCTTGCTGACTGACTCTTCGCTTAACTATACAGATTTCCCTAATCTTCTAGATCTTGCTCCTTTCTTTTTTAAGAACAAGCAGAGAATTGTGAGTCTCTGAAATGTGAGGTTTTGGACCCGAGGAACGGAGCACATGGTGTCTGCTCCCTCTCTTTTCAAGCTTTTCTTCAAACTCTCCTAGAGCAGTCTAGAGCTAGGGGTGGTGCCAGCCCACACCCTAAGCTCCTAAAAGGGCTGGGCTAGGATTGGTTTACCCTTACTGTGCCTTCACCATGCATAGCTAATCTGGGAACAATACATAGCACTGTAAATTATTACAAACTATTACAGTATATAACATTGCAAGCCATGTGTAGATACCCACTGGAGTTCTGCAGTTCCAGCAGACATCACGCTGACGCCCCAGCAAAACTCTGGATGCGGTGGGACTATCTGGTTCTTATGTATCTCGCAAGGTGTATTGGTACCACCAGATTTTATTAGAAGGTCTCCAGTGCAAGACATGATCCTCGAGGACAATTCATTGGCTTATTATTGTCTTCTCTTTACATTTTCAGGTTACATAAAAAATTACATTTTAAAATTATCACCCTGATCCCACCGCGTGAATATAAACCCTGAAGTATCAGTAGAGGTCACATTTTCTGATATCATCCTGAGGGAGAATGAAGATTATTTGCTCTTCCCGGGAATCGTGCCTACTGCCTATGTTATGGTAAATAGAGCAGCGAGCGGCTTCTCGTGGACATTAATATTTATATAGGGCAGCGTTCACATTTGCATTGCCATCATTTATACAATGTTCATTACCGTTCCACCAAACCCGCTGAGCTCTCGATGCGGCTCGTTCTCATTATTTCAGGCAACAGAACAAATAAACCATGGAAATCAGCAGATTTTTCCTTGGAGACTAAGTCACAGGATATACAGACGTAGCAGGGCTGTGCTTGGGGGATAATTTTTTAAAGCTTCACTGTTTGCATATTGAGTCGAAATCAAGTATAAATTCAGCTCTGCTACATCTGCATATTAATGGCCTATCCTCAGGATAGCTCATCAATGTCAACATCCCTGCTGATCAGCTGTATGAAGAGACCGTGGCTCTCCGTGAGTGCTTAGGAGTCTTCCTAGGTCATGTGACGTCACTTTCATCCGTCACGTGGCAAAAATCGTGGAAAATCCTCCTAACAACCCCCTTGAAATGGCTGTGGTTGTCAAGCTGCATAGCCCTAGCAACTTGACAGTCATGTTAAAGGGGTTCTTCATTGGGTACGATTTTTTTTTTTACAAAATAATCAGAATTGGTTAAAAAATAAAACAAGACACCAATGCCCCGTGCTCCCGTTTCTGCACTTCCCTGATATTTCAGCAGTTTCTACTTCTTCGTCCTTTTTGACAGACAGGAAATCATCACTATCCTCAACCCTGACCTGGTTCAGCCAGTGATGAGAGGGACCAGGAAGGAGTGACCAGCAGGCAAAGTGGGCAGTATCAGAATGGGAGCAGCGGGGGTGCGGTGGAAGCATTGAGACATTTTTTGGAAGATCTATTTTGTAATTTTTGTAATTTTTTACTTATTTTTATCCCTTAATATCTGGGCTCCTCATTAGTCTGCGTCCTCCACTTCACCATATGTATCCTCCATGGTGGGCTCTTTTAATCTAACATCGATGTTCTGGATGAGGTGTCATCTTGGCATTGTATAGCACAGGATGGCGGTATATTGTAGGCGCTGTATGGTACTGTTATTTCACATTGTTCTGGATTGTACGCTATGGAGGAATTATGGCAGTATTGCTGTCCGTGGGAACTTGAGGGCCCCTTAATTACAGTCTTTGCTGGGGTCCTTTCTCTGACTTCTAGTAGGTTCTAATGAATCCTTTTAGCGTCAGATAAGGGTTATAGTCAATCTCTGTATCATTCCCTCTAGACGACCCCCGTTTCCATATGGACTATTAAGGTATTTTGACATCATGCATCCTCTTCTCCGCTGCAAAGAGGAGCTGCCACTCAGACTGACTCAACACGACCATGTATTACATGGTCATCTGATTCCTTTTCGTAAGCGGTATGTAATATTGTAAGACGCAGAGACACTGCTGTAACGTCTAGCGCCAGACCCTTGGGAGGGAGATGCAGTCTGAACAGGAAGTGGGTGTGCAGAGCTGTTCCAGTCAGTGCACGCGAGAGCAGAACTGTTCCTGCGGGTGAGCTGTGTGCAGAAGAGCCGTGTGCAGGATGTGGAACTACAAACCAAGTCTAATGGTCACCCATCCACCTGCACCTTACAGTGTTACATCCACTGCAGGGAAAAGAAGCGGAAGTATGAGGCTTCCTCAGTGAGAGCAGCCGGGAGTTAGAAAAGTTAATCGCCAGTTGGGGCCTCATTCTTATGAGGTCTAGTCCAGTGGGCAAACTCTTCAACCCGTAATACATATTTATCCAGGCTAATAACAAACTAAATCTAAAATTCAATAAAAACGAGTATAATAAAATGAATACTTCCATGACATAAAATTCTGCTATATACAGTGTATACACAGTCCTTAAAGGGAGTCTCTCACCTAATATGAGCGTTTTAGACCGCTCATATCAGGTTATAGACTCTTTGACCCTCATTACAATGGTACCTTTCTTTTCTGTGTCCCTCATTGAGATCATGAAAAAAACACTTTTTAAACATATGCAAATGAGCTTCTGCAGGGGCCCAGAGGCAGCGTTACTGCCGCAAGTGCCCAGGCCGCTCAGCAATGTGCCCTGAAAGACACACCTCTTTCAGCCCTCTGCCCGCCCTTGTTTCCTATTATTACCTCCTCCCAGATCTCACCCGTGCACCGCTCCACAGTTGGCCCTCACTTGCGCACTGCTCTGGTCATTATGGGCAGAGGAACAGCTTTACATATTGCGCATGCGCCGGCCAACTAAAGACTGCTGTGCTGAGACTTGCCAGCCCGCTGTCCTCTGGTTCCGGTCGCAACTTCTGCCGGCTGGAGGCAGAGGAGGAAGTAATAATAGGAAACAAGGGCGGGCCAGAAGGCGTTTTTCTGGGCCCATCGCCAAGGGGCCTGGGCTCTTGCGGCAGTAACACCGCCCCTGGGCACTTGCAGAAGCTAATTTGCATATGTTTAAAAAGTGTATTTTTCTTGATCTCGAAGAGGGACACAGAAAAGAAAGGTAACATTGTAATGAGGGTCAAAGAGTCTATAACCTGATCTGAGCGGTCTAAAATGCTCAGATTAGGTGACAGACTCCCTTTAAACAGTGTCTGTCAGCATAATCAACCCTATTAATCCAGCCATATCGCCTGCTTGTTAATAGGAAGATCACGGCACTCGAAAAAGAATGTTGCATAAATATCTTACTTATTTTCTTGTATTTTTTGTATATATATATATATATCCATCCGAAGAAATTAATTCAAAGTTGTATACTGGCTAACGTTTCGGTCTTATTTAAGACCTTGCTCACGGCCTGAGTTCTGTGAGTAATGGAGGTATCGGATGGCGTCCTCCACTACTCACAGAACTCAGGCGGTGAACAAGGTCTTGAATAAGACTGAAACATTGGCCAGTATACAACTATGAATAATTTTTTTCAGATGGCTATATATATACTAAAAATATAAGAAAATAAATAAGATATTTATGCAACATTCTTTTTCGAGTGCCGTGGTCTTCCTATTAACATTGGTATCACATTTACCACTGAGCACCGTCCATACTAAATGAGGAGTGCCGTTCAACTCTTGTCTTCATATTGCCTGTTTGGTCATGCTGAAATGACAGAGATACAGGGAGTGCAGAATTATTAGGCAAGTTGTATTTTTGAGGATTAATTTTATTATTGATCAACAACCATGTTCTCAATGAACCCAAAAAACTCATTAATATCAAAGCTGAATATTTTTGGAAGTAGTTTTTAGTTTGTTTTTAGTTTTAGCTATTTTAGGGGGATATCTGTGTGTGCAGGTGACTATTACTGTGCATAATTATTAGGCAACTTAACAAAAAACAAATATATACCCATTTCAATTTTTTATTTTTACCAGTGAAACCAATATAACATCTCAACATTCACAAATATACATTTCTGACATTCAAAAACAAAACAAAAACAAATCAGTGACCAATATAGCCACCTTTCTTTGCAAGGACACTCAAAAGCCTGCCATCCATGGATTCTGTCAGTGTTTTGATCTGTTCACCATCAACATTGCGTGCAGCAGCAACCACAGCCTCCCAGACACTGTTCAGAGAGGTGTACTGTTTTCCCTCCTTGTAAATCTCACATTTGATGATGGACCACAGGTTCTCAATGGGGTTCAGATCAGGTGAACAAGGAGGCCATGTCATTAGATTTTCTTCTTTTATACCCTTTCTTGCCAGCCACGCTGTGGAGTACTTGGACGCGTGTGATGGAGCATTGTCCTGCATGAAAATCATGTTTTTCTTGAAGGATGCAGACTTCTTCCTGTACCACTGCTTGAAGAAGGTGTCTTCCAGAAACTGGCAGTAGGACTGGGAGTTGAGCTTGACTCCATCCTCAACCCGAAAAGGCCCCACAAGCTCATCTTTGATGATACCAGCCCAAACCAGTACTCCACCTCCACCTTGCTGGCGTCTGAGTCGGACTGGAGCTCTCTGCCCTTTACCAATCCAGCCACGGGCCCATCCATCTGGCCCATCAAGACTCACTCTCATTTCATCAGTCCATAAAACCTTAGAAAAATCAGTCTTGAGATATTTTTTGGCCCAGTCTTGACGTTTCAGCTTGTGTGTCTTGTTCAGTGGTGGTCGTCTTTCAGCCTTTCTTACCTTGGCCATGTCTCTGAGTATTGCACACCTTGTGCTTTTGGGCACTCCAGTGATGTTGCAGCTCTGAAATATGTCCAAACTGGTGGCAAGTGGCATCTTGGCAGCTGCACGCTTGACTTTTCTCAGTTCATGGGCAGTTATTTTGCGCCTTGGTTTTTCCACACGCTTCTTGCGACCCTGTTGACTATTTTGAATGAAACGCTTGATTGTTCGATGATCACACTTCAGAAGCTTTGCAATTGTAAGAGTGCTGCATCCCTCTGCAAGATATCTCACTATTTTTGACTTTTCTGAGCCTGTCAAGTCCTTCTTTTGACCCATTTTGCCAAAGGAAAGGAAGTTGCCTAATAATTATGCCCACCTGATATAGGGTGTTGATGTCATTAGACCACACCCCTTCTCATTACAGAGATGCACATCACCTAATATGCTTAATTGGTAGTAGGCTTTCGAGCCTATACAGCTTGGAGTAAGACAACATGCATAAAGAGGATGATGTGGTCAAAATACTCATTTGCCTAATAATTCTGCACTCCCTGTATATAAATTTTTATATGTATGTAAATTACCTAGTTGGAGCACCTATTGTCTAACCCTGTCTTCTTGGCACTGGCATGGGGAATCAGATGCTGCTTCCTGAGCTTGGGAAGCAGCAGAAGATCCATTGCACAAGTGCAGAGTGGGCTCAGTGACTAAGCGCCAGCACAGTGGATCTGATGAGAGCTGATTTCCTAGCTCATCAGATCCACTACACAGGCGCTGAGTGACTGAGGTTTGGAGAACACAGGGCAAGATGAGATGTCTAGCCCTAACACTTCTAGGGAAGGTGGAGTACAGACAGCATGGCAGAATTGCACTTGAGGTGCTCCTAGCGCTATGACCAGCTCCCTGGTGCTCCAACTAATAATAGGGTTGATCATACTAACAGATGCTCTATAAAATTAATGCCTACTTTAAACTTTTTTTTTTAGTTAGGACCACAATTCTGTTCTGATACATTTCTTTATAGCTCCCTGAGCTCCATTTTCTCCATCTAAATCTCTTGCACAGGCATAGAGATAAATTATGACATTTTTACTGCTTGCATCCACCACCCATGATGCAACCAGCGATCCTTGGTTGCATCATGGGTTTCATGGCCCCAGCCTTAGTCTTTGTCATCTTTTGACCAAATGTCATTTATAGGACATTATGTTAGCAAAATAATGGGTCTACGGTTCCATAAAGCCAACAGGGAAGCCCCATGAGCTTCTCTGTGTCTGGTGGATCCCCCAAACCAAGAATTACTTTAGAAAGTATTTTCTTCACACTTTCTAACTGATATAGAGTTTAGCTCAAATCTGTTGTCGGTGCTCTTGGGAAAAGCTTCAATTAGGGCTGTCTGGAAGACTGACATTACAGACTTCTTGAAGATAGCTTTAAATTTTTCCACAATTAGTAGATATAGGATTGGGGTGAAGCACGCATTAAAGCAAGCCAATATGGTGGCGAAGACCTTGAGGGCTTGTAGGGTTGACTCTTGGAATAACCCCTTCTCTATGCTCATTCCGTACCACACATGATAAGGTGCCCAAGAGATAAAGAAGGATATTATAGCAATGGCTATTATCTTGTAAGGTTTCTTGGATTTCGCAAAATTTTCTTTTTTTATCTTAAAGGCAATTTTAAGGTAGCAGATAGAGATGATAACTAACGGGATCAAGAAACCTCCCAGTAGACGAAAGTACAACATGAACCACTTAACCTTGGCTTCAAGTTCTATGTCCGGTTTACCAGTGAGGGTGTAATCGTTGTAACAAATAGAAATGTTCTTTTCCTGATGAACCCTTCGAAAGGCGAGATATGGGGAGCTGAAAAAAAGAGCTAAACCCCAAAGTAAAAGGCAGACGATTGAGGATTGTTGAGCGTGCATGTGTTTCCTGTAAAAATGGGGATGAAAAACCAACCAATATCGGTCAACGCTGATGACGGTGAGGAAGAACGCAGCTCCATACATACTAAAGGACAGAAGGAAATTTACTAATTTACACATGAATTCACCCAGGACCCAGAGAGGGTGGAACAAATACATAACGGCCAAAAAAGGTAGGACGAGAATGAAGATTAGATTGCAGAGAAGGAGATGGGAAAACCAGATGACGTTGAGGTTTCTTCTCATCTTGAAACACAAGATCCAAAGATAGAAAGTGTTGATGACCAATCCAAAGATAAATGTGACCAGTAGAAATGGTAGACAGACTATCTTTGTTGCTGCGACTGCTGTGATGGTCCCTGCATTGATTGGGTTGGTAGTGGAGAGATTTGCCTCCATTATCAACATAAACCTGAAATAAAAAAAAAACAAGGAGAAAAATTATAAAATTATACATTTATTTTTACCACTCACAAAAGTGAGTCCACCAGTCACATTTTTGTAAATATTTTATTATTTATTTTCATTGGACAATACTGAAGATCTGACACTTTGATACAATGTAAAGTAGTCAGTGTACGGCTTGTATAACAGTGTACATTTGGTGAGCCCTCAAAATAACTCAACACACTGTCATTAATGTCTAAACCACTGGCAACAAAAGTGAGTACACCCTAAGGGAAAATGGCCAAATTGTGCCCAAAGCGTCAATATTTTGTGTGAACACATTTTCCAGCACTGCCTTAACTCTCTTGGGCATGGAGTTCACTAGAGCTTCACAAGTTCCACTGGAGTCCTTTTCCATCCTCAATGATGACATCACCGATCTGGTGGATGTTAGAGATTTGGGCTCCTCCACCTTCAGTTTAAGGATGCCCCACAGATGCTCTATAGGGTGTAGGTCTGGAGATATGCTTGGCCAATTGTACACCGTTATACAAGCCGTACACTGACTACATTGTATCAAAGTGTCAGATCTTCAGTGTTGTCCCATGAAAAATATATAATAAAATATTTACAAAAATGTGAGTGGTGGACTCACTTTTGTGAGATACCGTACATGATTTGGGCCTTAAAGTGTTTTTTTCAGGGTTTAAAACGTATAACAAGCATGGAAATCCAAAGTACTCATGAAATAAAGATGTGTAACTCACAAATCAGGGTTTATTGTGTTAAAGCTACCCGTCCTACCCAGGTTTGTGGGTGGTTTGGCGGACCAGCAGTGAGCTAGAATACATGGAATGCCCTCTTCCAGAGTCACCTAATGCTATGTTTCAGACTGCACATAATTGAGGACATGCAACACTAGAGATGGCCCATGTAGGTCAGGGCACGTATATTGGTGGTTGTATCAGACATGGATAGGTCATGCGTCCGATATAGTGCATTAGATGTAGAGCAGAAAAGGATGCAAGATATCAGTGTATCCAAATTGCCAGATCGGTATAACATTTTCAAAGGTGAGTCTATTTATAAAAAGTTATTACATAGAACCTCTCGTAGAGGGTTGTGAGACTTGTAAAATGATTTTTGTCACAAGGGTCCCCTGATGCTCACAGAGCACCCACAACTGGAATGCCTAATGTTTTAGCTGTAATCTTTGAGGGGACTTCCCTGCAGCACCATCACAAGAAAAATTACACATTTTTCATAGAAGTAAATAATTTGAAAATTATTTTTCAAAAATAGGTAGAGTGTTGTTTTTAAATTCCACCTCCATGGATACTAATCTCGTCCCACAAGAGACATTCATACATTGGGGACTTCTAGATCTTTTTATCCTGGTTATCATAGACATTGCAGGCATCACAGACTGTTCTTACAGTCATCACATCTCTCTGCATTGTGTTATCTACCTACCTTCCTTGCAGAGTAATGATAAACATGGTTAGGTATGGTTGGCCACCGTTGACATTAAAAGTTATTGTGGTTAGATATCAGTGGATAGTCATCTGGAAACTTTTGTTATTTTTGTAAGTTCTTGCTGTCTCCAGTGCTATAACTGTGGTCAAAGCTTAGTCACAAAGACTGAAAACCAGCTTATTTTAAGAAGCCTCCTCGTAGAAGAAGCTTCTCCACAAATACTTCTCCCCTAAGGTTGTTATAGGCCATTGATATGTGATCGGTGCAGATCTGAGCACCAGGAGAAGGACGAGGGGATCCTGGATCTCCACAGCCCCTTCAATGTCTATCCAAGCACAATGTTCAGCCCTATTCAAATTCTGAATAATTTTACTGATAGATGGAGGTCTCAAAATAGGCCAACAATGCGTTTAACCAGGAAACTGCATCAGGAGTGAACTGACAGGTCTCTGGGTTCACGGGAAAGGATTAGTGATGTCACAATGAAGGTGTAGTGATGGTATTTTCCTTTCGATAAAGGTATTTCCCATTCGATAAACCCTTTCTAAAGGCTCCTCCCTGGGACCTCCATTCAAAAGCAGATCTAAGTGGCAGTGGTGTTCCAGCACATGACCGTACCACCGTGTCTACTGTAGTTCTGCACCATTTGCGGTGTATCGTGTAGTGAAGGGACTGTAGTGCTCCAGAAAGCCTGTTTTGATGCCCCCTGTTTCTGCTGATTGCTGGGGTTCTAAGGGGCCTGACTCACGCAAGTCACACATTGATGGCTAATGTCTACCCCTCTAAATAAGAAAGACAAATATTTTCCAGGTTACTTAGGACTTCATGAGAATCAACTACATACAATACTGAATGTTTTCTAGATTTCTTTTACTGGACGCTCATTGTATTATACATTGAATGATTGAAGGAGAGATGAATGGGTTATAAGGCACCTGTTGGGACTCAGGAGCTGTGTTTGGTGACCTTGTTGTCCCGTTAATTGGCTTCATATTCATCTATTAATATTGTGTTGCATTCTCCTTTTAATATAATGTGACATATTCTGCCCAGGGGTGCACTACCAATGAGGCCAGGTGAGGCAATCGCCTCAGGCAGCACCAGGTAGGGACAAGAGGGGGGCAGCGGAAGGGCCATGGGCAATGAGCGCTTTCATTGTGGCAAAGGAGTTAGGTTAAGAAATTGGCATTGGGGGGTGGGCGCCTTTTCAGTTTTCACCTCAGGCAGCAGAAAGGCTAGGTGCACCCCTGGTTCTGCTTATAATATAAAGATCCATGAAGTCACCTCAGACCCGGGTTATCGGGACCCACCAGAGGCGCTCAGAGATATATAACTTATCCTTGCACACATAGACCAGATACGTCACAAGAAACAGTAATGGCTTCAAAAATAACCCTCAAAGTCAGAGACCCTATATCATTATTATAAATTTTTTAAAAGATTTAATGGGTTAAAAAAAATCATTATTATGATCAGCCAATCACTGGTTGAGGTGGATTCAGATATACACATCCACTAAGAAAAAGATGGAATTCACTTCAAAGCTATCCTTAAAAAAAAGTTCCAAAAGTTCATAAATGTTCACATTCTCTTAGTCTGTACAATACATCTCCTGCAGAGAGGACACACGAATGGTCAGCCATCTTGGAGACCATGAAGAATTATCTTTGGTCAATTGGTCAGCCAATTAATATTCCTTACAATTGTCACCTCTGCTGCTAGAGCATAGATTTGGGAAGATCTGTTCATCTTAAAGGGAATCTGTCAGCAGTTTTACACTGTTCCAACTGCTCCAGCACACGTCAGTGAGTCCTTGTATTCCTGAGCTCTAGTATTCATCCCACATCTCCCTGCCACGGACCTCGGGAGACAGCTTTTTCCATGGATATCAGGACTCATCAGCATGTGTTTATGCTCCCCCTAAATAGGGCACCAAAAAACTGCTGACAGATTCCCTTTAAGTTAGCAGGAGAAAACAAAGACATGTACGACCCAAAAAAATTAAACCGCATCAGACAGCAGAAATTAGAAGGATTGATGTTAGTCGCATGCAAGCTAATTGACCAGCCTGTGTCTGTCATATGCAGATGTAGCAGAGCTGGGTCGCACGACTCATGCTCATATGACTGTGCTGTCTGTGGTTTTCTGCAGGTAAAGGTATGATATTAATCTCAACACGCTATACATATTTCCTGACAATCTCAGCCCTGCTCCAGTAAACTCCCACATGTGGCTGTCCAACTGGTATAAAATGACATCTCTCAGTATGTTCTTATGTCTTCAGACTGGGGGTAGTAGTGAAACAGACAAAAGAAAATAATAGAAAACAGCAAAAGCAAAGGTAATTTTTTTGTGTATATAAACATCTATCTATCTATCTCATATCTATCTATTATCTATCTATCATCTGTGTATCTATTTATCTATTATCTATCTATCTAGAGAAAAGGCGGTTGGAGAAAGGTTCTCATTAGTGTTGAGCAAAGTGAAGCATTCAAAACGGAATTTGGTTCGAAGTTTAGGAAAACTTTCCTCGCGCAACAAATCAGAGTTTTTCCTAAAATGGCGGCTGCACGTGTTACAAAGTGAAAGTAAGAAGCGCTCATGCACTAGGGACAGTGTTGCTTAAAGTGATTAATAGAAGAATATTGGAGAAGGTAGACTGCAGGGAGAGTGCAGGAAGACTGCAGGGAGAGTGAAGGAAGAGTGCAGGGAGAGTGAAGGGAGAATGCAGGAAGACTGCAGGAAGAGTGAAGGGAGAGTGCAGGGATAGCGCAGAGAGAGTGAAGGGAGAGTGCAGGGAAACTGCAGGGAGAGTGCAGGTAGACTGCAGGGAGAGTGCAGGGAGAGTGCAGGGAGACTTATTGTCACGGCCTATGGTATATTGTGTGACACTTTCCTTCATTTGGTTGTCTGTGGAAACGTGTGGTGTTGAGTGTGTGTGGTGGCAGTGTCTCAGCCCTATGGCTGATCCTCAGGACATGATTGCCACACATGCCGTTGCCCGCGGCAACAGGGTAAGTCTGTGCTTTATGTGTGTATTTCCCTTTATGTGGTCTCACTACACTTCCTGGTGTTGGAAGGGTTAATTCCCTTCTGTGTGTATGATCACTGGGTGAGTCTGTGTGGGTGTGACTACTTGGGCCTATAAAGCCTCAGTGTTTATCTCCAGTCTGAGGGGTACTTCAGCCATGACTAGCTGGAGTAGCCTCCTGTGTTATTTCACCTGCCAGTGGGGGCCACCCTTGTGGTCATAAGTTTCAGTTTATGTGTGATGTTTAAGTTGATGTTTTCCTTTATTATTCAGTGCAGCTATGGATCTGGGTTCCTGTGTGTGGATGTGTGTGTGCTGAGTTCTATTTGTATTGTTGTGGACTTCAGCTTGCCTGCACACGGATCCAGTCAGCAAGGCTGTGGCAGGGGGCTGGAACTAGTTCAGTTCACCTGCCATATCCATAGGCCTGTTTCTGTTCCCCTTTTTCCTGCAGCTTGGCCAGTGAGACTCCTGTTCCTCCGTGTCCAGAAGGAACAGGTCGTCTTACCCTTCACTCCTAGTTCAGGGACCGGCGGAGGGTGAGTAGGGATCCGAGGTTCCTGAGCATGGGCCCTCCTACCTTCAAGGTCGGCCCATGCAGCTAGGAGTTAGGGACGGATTAGGGATGCGTTAGGAGGTGACCTGCTCCCTAATTCTCTCGTCCTGGCCGAGCAGTGGTTTACATCTTCAGGCATCGCACGGCTGAGGGTTTTCCCCATCCTCAGCCGTGACACTTATTTTGTGTCAGTTTTATTTATTCCTACATTTCCTTATTCCTACATCAGCCGTAAAGTAAGATATGTAATTCAATACCAATAAGATGGAAGACTTTATTGTTCTGGTGCCAGCGTGCCAACCAATACCATTCAGTCTGCATCCCTTAGGGCAGCCAGGTCTTAATGATGACCATCCTCATCTTTTGCTGGCTTTACTTCTCCCAAATCATCCTTCTTGGTCTCCATGTCCTAGAAAAGGCAGCAAAATGAAGAGAGGAGAGGAGCTAGATGTTCCTGATGACATATTCTCATTGATATTAGATGACGTAGAAAAGGAGGGAAAGCAGATGGCAGAAGAAGGGCTCCCACCTGTAGGACAGGAGAGCGCTGGGGTTGAAGAAGTGGGTATGCCAGCATATTGTGCTCCCACCTAACCAGCCAAACCCCATACCAGAAACAGCCCCTGTTTAAAAGTGCCACACGGCCATTAACAATGACAAAGGACTATACAGTGCAGTCTTCATTACTAAATCAAAGGCAGCTGCGGGCTAATTGGCCGCGCGGTTCTTCCCCCCAGCATAGCCACCACCCGCTCGCAGCAGGGCCACTCATATTGCTGTACCCTAAGGCATAGAGGGCTGGGTACACCTGATTTATAGCGATTCATAACAAATTGATTCGTAACTAATCAAATTTCTTGATGAAACTTCGCTCATCTCTAGTTGCAATGCCTAGCTGAATTGGCACAACCGCTTGAAGTGAATAAAGGAATTTGGTTCTTTTTATTTATTTTTTTTCAGCTGTTTGAAGAGGAGGTGGCTCTCCATGTGAGCACCGCTTCCTCTTCATTACACTGCCCGTCAGTGTAATGACGAGTACTCGCTCCTTTCACTCCTTTAAGTACTTGCTCCTTTGATTACACTGTGCCACTGCTGCAAGGGAGATGATGCGCTGTGTAATGCTGAGGAAGCAGCACTCACATAGGGCGCCACCTCCTCTTCAAAAAGCTGATCAGTGGGGGGTTCCGGGGGACAGAGCCCCACCAATCAAATATTGCTGACTTATCCTGAGCGGGTGCCTACACAACCCCTTTAATAACTATTTTATGAGGTGTCTCTATCTGTCTTGAAAGCAGAGAAATTTAGAAAATTGAGATTTTTTTTTTGTAAATAAAGGTAAAAGATACTTACTCAAATTTACCACTAACATGAAGTATGATGTGTCATGAAAACATTATCTCAGAATTGGTTAGATAAATAAAAGCATTTTTATTGTTATTACCACATTAAATTACACATGTCAGATTTGCTAAATTTGGCTCAGTCCTTAAGATGAAAAATGGCTGTGTCCTTAAGGTGCTGATAATTTTAAACAAAGCATATCATATAAATAAGGGTTAAAGAATAATACAATAATGATTTATAGTGATATGCTATCAGTAAAGCATCCTGAGACCATTTATGTTGGGTGCGGGGAGGTCATTTCTCATCTAAGGGAGTGGGCTCACAATTTTGCCTAAGATCACTGCCATGAATAAAGAATGGGATCAGAACCTCCTCCTCTTCTCCCAAACCATTCAGGAGCAACTTCTCCCAACCATCCAGGATCATCTTTTCCCAACCATCCAGGAGCATCTTCTCCCACCATCCAGGAGCATATTCTCCCAACGACTCAGGACAATCTTCTCTCAACCACCCAGGAGCATCTTCTCCCAACTATCCAGGAACATCTTCTCTCAACCACCCAGGAGCATCTTCTCCCAACCATCCAGGAGCATCTTCTCCCAACCATCCAGGAGCATCTTCTCCCAACCATCCAGGAGCATCTTCTCCCAACCATCCAGGAGCATCTTCTCCCAACCATCCAGGAGCATCTTCTTCCAACTACCCAGGAACATTTTCTTGCAACCACCCAGGAGCATCTTCTCCCAACCACCCAGGAGCAACTTCTCCCAACCATACAGGAGCAATCTGGTATTGAACAATGCTTTTTCCAGAATGATGGAGCACCATGTCACAAGGCAAAAGTGATAACTAAGTGGCTTGGTGAACAAAACATTCCCAGTTTGGGTCCATGGCCAGGAAACTCCCCAGATCTCATCCTATTGAGAACTAGTCGCCAATCCTCAAAAAGCAAACGAACAAACAAAAACACAGAAATTGTGATAACCCTCAAGTACTGATTAGGCAAGAATGTGTTGTCTTCAGTCAGGATATGGACCAGAAGCTGATATCTAGCATTCCATGGAGGACTACAGAAGTCTTGAAAAAGAAGGGTCAACACTGGAAATATTGAGTCTTTGCAGAAACTTGATGGATATGTCAAGAAAAATAAAAAAACGCATAAAGTACTTAGAATTGTCCTTCAGTATACCATAGAAACATAACAAAAATACATGACAAGACAAAAATAACCAGCGAACTGTGAAATTTGTATCAGTCTCAAACTTATTGACCACAACTGTGCACTATATGAGAAATATTATTTCACTTTAGTCATATAATCCAGAAGTTTACCTTACAGGAGTCAGACGCAGTCGGGCTCCGCACAAGCCTCCCCATCCACCGTCTGTGTATCGTATTCACTGTCCTCTATTATAACCCGATGTTACGTGTCTTTTATACCTGAGGATTTTTAGTGACTAAACCCACAGCACATAAACTCAAGAAGTGATGAGTAATCCTGAAAGTAACAAGTGTGAATGCTGTAACCTGCGGGTGGGAACGGTCAGCACTAGTGTTGAGCACGAATATCCGAAAAGCAAATTTTTATCTCGAATATCGCCACTTTGAGAATTTGTGAATATTTAGAATATAGTGCTATATATTCGTTATATCGAATATTCATCTTTTTTTTTCATCTGAACACGATTCCTCCCTGCTTCTTGCTTGTGGGTCAATGAGTCATTGGCCCACAAGTAACTTAAGCAGTGAGGAATCATGACTTCAGATGGAAAAAAATTCTAAATATTCGATATAACGAATATATAGCATTATATTCTATAGTGCTATATATTCGTTTTGGACCCATGCCTGTATTGATCGCAATATGATCATTACCTTGCCGATTTTCAACAATTTTTCTACAAAATATTCCTGAAATATTACAAATTTGAATATGACCCCTGCCGCTCATCACTAGTCAGTACCAGATGAAGGATAGGAAATACAGTACTCAGCTCCTGAAGCAGCAATTGGCATGCCGTCTTTTCCTTCAGAGCTGCACCCTCATTGCTTTAAGTGAAGAGTTGCACGTACTGTAGTTATGAAGCCGGTCATGTAGGCACAGACATATCATGTGGGTGGCCTGTGCAGCTATAAAGGTGATCTCTGAGCAACAGGGCCCACTCTCACTTTGAAATTAAAATAACGGTGCTTCTGCAGTGAGCCCCTGAGTAGCCAATGCAAAGGATGGGAGTGGTAGTGACCCTGATGGGATGTTGTGTCACGGTGTACTCACTCGGACCGTTGCACCCTGGGGATCAATAAAATGGGAATGTAAATGGCAGAATAAGGGGAGAAGTAAAAAAATAAAAGTCTCGCTTTACATGTAAAATAAAACTTGTGGCACATCCAGCATTATTAAGTACAAAGTGATGTCTCACCAGATGAGGAGTTATGGTGGCTGGATATGTGGCAACTAAATGGCACTTGCAGGGACTTGTGGCTATATGTGTCCTCTGTTTTATACAGGTCTTGACTTAGTGATGGGTGTCTGAACCATAGTCGCTCACCTGCAGCAGGGTCTATAAAGTTGTGGTTTTGCTGGTCACTCTGCTGAAGCTTTTTGTAAAGCAGTGTTCTTGGCAATCTCCCTAGAGTAAGGATATCACAGGAGAACTAGTTAAGGTCCCCTGGCAGAAAGCAGGACCAGGCCACTCCTCCCAAGAGGGGAGAAACAGAGTGGTTAACCCTGTCCCTGTCAACTATTGAAAACCATTATTTTCTTTTCTGAAACATATGGCCAAAACATATGAAAATACACAACCAAATATAATAAACATTTGCAGATACCCCCAGCTCTGGGTACTGAACAAAACCCAAGTAGAGAGAATATGGTGCTTCAAGAAGTAAATATAAGTGTGGTTGCATAACACATACTGTAATATAGACTTCTCGGAGCTGCCGGTGCATGCTTATGCTTGTGGTTGAACCCTTTGACATCTCGAGTAACACAGCGCTCACTCTGTTTTTCGCTGTACAGTCCTTAGAGTGAATGTGGGCGACTGCATGACAAATCTTGAAAGGCACCAGCCCATGTACTGCACATGAAATGGGCATTTCCAGAATCGGCACTAATAACCTGTCCTCCTTTCCTCCTCCAGCAGTGAAGGGGAACATTAATGGAGCGACAGTCCAGCATGTGCAGTGCTGCTCCTTTCAACTCCCTGGGAATGATGGAGATTGATAACCATTGTACACTGCCTGAGTGATTGGAGCAGCAGCGCACATAATCGATCACCTCCCGACAAAGTTCCTTTTCACTGAAGGGGAATGGGGGATAGGAGACACCTGGTTTTGTGATTGTCTGGGGTTCCAGAAGTCAGGGCTCAGTCATTTCTCAGCTCTCCAGCAGAAACTGGGAATACCTCTTTAACACCCAAAAGCAACAACCAGCCTGAAGTTTTCCTTATAGAGCAGGAGGAGCTGAGCAGATTGATGTATACGTTTATTAAAGTTTCAGTAAAACTTGTATTTTATTCATTTATATTCCTGCTCATTCTGGGCTTTGGAGTCCAGGAGGTGGTCCTATCAGTGATTGACAGCCTCCCCTCTATGACTGTGTATGCAGAGAGAGCTGTCAGTTACTGATAGGACCGTCTCCTGGGTGTCAAAGCTTAAAATGAGCAGGGACTTAAATCAAAGAAATACAAGTTTTACTGTATAGATCAATAGACTTATAGATCAATCTGCTCAGCTCCTCCTGCTCTATAACCCGCTGCCTTCAGCTCAGACACCATGCTCTACCTGACAGGTTCCCTTTATAAGGAATTTGTCATCAGAAAATGGGCTATTGTTTAAATCATGTTTTTATATTTAACATACTTTTAAAGAATTTTTGATGATGTTATTGTGTCACCACCAGACATCTGAGAAGCTCTGACAAATGTCTTTCAGAGCCTCCTCCTTGAGCTTCCTTTTGTTTTGCTTTCATTTTCTCATCTTGTTAGCCTCTCTCAGCTGTCATGTAGTTGCACTGATTGCATCCCTTTAAATCCCTTCCCAGACTGCTTCACTTTGCATTTTATATTCCTTCCTGGAGTGTGTGCATGCTGATCCTACTTCTGAGTCTTCTACAGATAAGTTTTGTTCATTCATTTGTGTTTTTCTGTTTGCTGGATCCCAGGTGACCCTGCGTATCGAGTGCAGGGAGCAGGTGGCCGTGTCCCCTCACTATTATAGGGTGTTCAGGTGTTATACAGTCGAGGTACGAGGATATGCAATCATCTACCATTGGGATTTTCGCATAGGCTGAGCAGTCAGGGAGAGAGCCAGGTCTGATGCAGGGCTCTCCCTTTTGTTCCTTACAGTAGTTTTGGATCCAGTAAGTCGGATATTCATTTTGTGTCTTCTAGTTTCCTGTACACCTTCCGTGACATATTGCAACATTCTGCTACTAGAACTCGCGCATACTGCGAAGTGCAGAAGTATACTGTCATCATGTCATGTATGCATTCACTGTATTCCTGTAAGCAAAGGTAAGTATAGGTCATATCTTACAGCCACCACTAGATGGGGCTGGTTTTAAACTCTATATAAGGATAGGAGCACAGAGTCAGCCCAGATAGTTCAGAGTGTTAATTCAGTCTAAACCAGTTAAGTCAGAGATAGCGCAGTGTTAGAGGAAGCTCAAAGATGTAAAGCTGACACCTTAGCCACCCCTGGACCAGGTACCAGTCAGGGGGAGGCCTGAAGGAGAAAGGAACAACTATCAAAAGCTGACCAGATAATACAGAGGTTTAGTGAAAGTCCAGTAGAAGTAACTTGTCTAAAATGACTTATGGACTAAAACATCTAAAGAGACACTGGTTTGGCCTCTGGTTATCTGTGCAGCTGTAAAACCTGTACCATCTGAGGAGACCGCATTTCTGTGTAACATCAGCCGGTCCATAACATGTGCGACCTGTCCTGAACTGTTTGCATCTGAAGCTTCAGTAAAAAACTGTTTGCTGTTTACCTTGGACTCATTATTTCCCTACTACATTTGCACCTCAAGATGCTGGTGACATGACCACAGGGACCCTGCCTCGCTCCATAATACATCAACATCAAGGGCACCTCAACCGCCATCAGGAAGGAGAACCTCAGAACCAGAGTGTGCTCCAAAGGGAAGCATCCAGGCACGGGGTAAAGACTTTACTCCTCTGCTCTATTCTTTTCTACCTTGGGATGTGGATATTGTCACAGTGGGCCAAACTGTAATTTGATATGCTCAGGCAACAGAGGCAACTCCTGAACATGGATGTCGTAGAGTCCAAAAGTTCTTTTAGACACGTTACCTCTACCAGACTTTCACTACATCTCTCTGTTACATTTATCCTGCTTCTGGTAGTTGTTCCTTTCTCATTCAGTTCTCTTCCTGGCTGTTACCTGGGTCCAGGGATGGTTAAGGTGTCAGCTTCACATCTTTTTTGCTTGCTCTAAAGGCCAGTTCACATGGCTGATTTTCAAAATACACCTGTAAAAAATCTGCGCTGAATCTAAGTATATTTTAAAGGGTTTCTGTCACCTGAAAAATGGGTATTAAACTGGCTGACATTAGCGATGTGCTAATGTCAGCTGAACATAACTATATTAGTGCCATCTCACTGCCTGCCGCCGTTATTGAGAAAAACTAACTTTTGTAATATGCTAATTAGCCTCTGAGAGCAGGGGGGGCGTTGCACCTGCTCCTAGAGGCTCCGTTTGCCCACCCCTTTTCACGCCCTTCTTCTCTTCATTGACAGGGCCAGGGCAGCGCTGCTGTCCTCCCACTGGGCGTATCCGCAGTGTAAATCTTGCGCCGTTCAGTATTCGGCGCAGGCGCAATGAGAAAGTTAGCAGCCGCTGAGCGTCCTTCCCTCACTGCGCCTGCGCCGAATACTGAACAGCGCGAGATTTACACTGCAGACAGGGCCGAAGGTAGGAGACCAACGATGCCTGCCCCTGTCAATCTAGTGTAGCAGGGCATGGCTAAAAGTAGGAGAACGGAGCCTCTAGGCACATGTCGGGCTGTTTATGATATTAAATAACCCCTTTAATTTGAAAATCAGCGCTGATTCTGCTTCATACATACACGTATAAAAAAGAAGCAAGTGCTGCTTCCCACTGAAATGAATGGGAGGCTGTTTTGAGGCTTTTTGGAGCAGATATGGAGCTGATTTTAGGCAGAAATGCTACAAAATCAGTGCCAAAAAACTGAATGTGAACTGACCCTAACACTGCACTCTCTCTGATGTAACTGGTTTAGACTGAATTAACATTCTGAACTATCAGTGCTGACTCCTTATATAGAGGGTGACACCAGCCCCATCTAGTGGTGGCTGTGAGACATGGCTGATAGTTATCATGTGCTTACGGGAATACGCAGTGAATACATACATGACATGATGACAATATACGTCTGCACTTTGCAGTATATGCGACCAGAGATGAGCGAAGTATTCAAAAATTTGATTCGGCCGCTTCGCCGAATTTTACAAAACAAATTACCTTCTTCACGAAGCACATTTCCTTGTAAGTAGTAGGTGCAATGACAGAGAGCAGGGATTGTGCCGCCCCCCGACATTGTACCCGTCAGATGCCATGTTCATAGCTGATAGCGGTATCTGATAGTAATAATCAGGTGTAAAATAAAAAACTAGATAAATTAAATTAAAGTGTAAAAAAAATTTAAAAAATTTAAGAGTAAAAACAATAAAATAAATCATACTGATCCATTTGCTCGCTACGGACCGGCTGCCGCCTTCTTGATTGAGGATCTAGCGGGAAATCTCGTGCGGCCTGTGATGACATTACCACGTTGGCTGGTGTGGTTACGTCCTACGTCACCGCTCACGGGATTTCATGCAAGATCTTCAATAAAATGGTGGTGACCGGCCCATTGCGAGAAAATGGATTACATTTTTTCTGGGAAAATCTATTCGCTACCACGAAGCACAAGGAAATTCGTCTCGAAGTCCATTTCATTGAAGCCGATTCGCTCAACAATAAACGCAACTTCTACGAGCTGCATTAATTTTAATTTTCCATGTCTATATCTATATTTAAACAAAAACCATAAAATCCTGCACTGGCCACTAAGAATAAAAATAGGTGCAACTTCTTGGTCTGTATAGATCATTTTGCCGTAGTTATCTCCTTATCTTTACAGACAGGATTGGAATGACATATATCTCCTCTGTGTATTGATAAGACAGGATCCTCCATTCACAATAGGTGATTGTCAGAGCTTATCTATTCTTCCTCTGCACAGGTCACAGAGCCCAGCAGACTCTCCCATGGAGGTCACCGAGGTCCTCTCTATGGCCCATGGGGCCGTCATAAAGCTTTGTAAATGCTGTTAAGAACAGATCAGGGAAGATGGCTGCTCCCATGAGAGAATCCAAAAATCTGCAATCAGAAAGGAGATTAGAAAAAAGGATGGATGCCACTATCTGCTTTGGTGACAATGGTGGCACATTTCCTTTAAGTCTTATTAATTAGCAGTGGGAAAGCAAAGGGCCCAACATTGCTCATACTGAGGGGCCCCTGTCAGAATCAACAAACTCTTCCTCTATCTCCTCCCCTATTCTTTAAATTTAGCCTAAGCTGCTAATACAAACTCAGCTCTGCTACATCTGCATAAACCCGACAGCGATGAATATTGCCACCGGTATGTACTAGTCAGTGTCCAGTCCTGGGTAATCAGACCATGAAAATCAACGTACAGACGATATTTGGTGCTATTTACAATAAGCAGTCAATAGGGGGCAGCAGAGTACCTTGTGTTACACCTCAAGTGACTATAGATAAAATGTAAGGACCGGCAATATGAAAGCGTTTCATACAGATGGTCAGTAGGGGGCAGCAGTGTACAGTATTCTCCTTCTTATTTTAGCTCCGCCGGAGGGAGGGTTATCTACATCAGTGTTATAGACCTATAGGTCGTAGGAACATGACATGGCCGGTCACGTGTTTGACAGGGGAAGGGACTAAAAGGCTGTTTACAGTCACCATCGCCCGGGGTTGGAAAGTAGTCATCTATAAGAGCGGAGTCAGTACAGCAAAGCTATGCACATTGTGAGCAAACTGGATGCAGTTCGGGTTCACAGGTTCCTTTAGGTGACATATACAACTCTGAGCCGTACTGCAGCCGAGAACGCTCAATAACAATATCGAACGGTCGGGAAATAGCAAGAAAAATACAGTGTAACCGCAGTGTATCCTGAACTGATATTATACCCTGTATTATACTTCAGAGCTGCACTCACTATTCTGCTGGTGCAGTCACTGTGTACATACATTACTTATCCTGTACTGATCCTGAGTTACATCCTGTACTATACTCCAGAGCTGCACTCACTATTCTGCTGGTGCAGTCACTGTGTACATACAATACTTATCCTGTACTGATCCTGAGTTACATCCTGTATTATACTCCAGAGCTGCACTCACTATTCTGCTGGTGCAGTCACTGTGTACATACATTACTTATCCTGTACTGATCCTGAGTTACATCCTGTACTATACTCCAGAGCTGCACTCACTATTCTGCTGGTGCAGTCACTGTGTACATACATAACTTATCCTGTACTGATCCTGAGTTACATCCTGTATTACACTCCAGAGCTGCACTCACTATTCTGCTGGTGCAGTCACTGTGCACATACATTACTTATCCTGTACTGATCCTGAGTTACATCCTGTATTACACTCCAGAGCTGCACTCACTATTCTGCTGGTGCAGTCACTGTGCACATACATTACTTATCCTGTACTGATCCTGAGTTACATCCTGTATTATACTCCAGAACTGCACTCACTATTCTGCTGGTGGAGTCACTGTGTACATACATTGCTTATCCTGTACTGATCCTGAGTTACATCCTGTATTATACTTCAGAGCTGCACTTACTATTCTGCTGGGGCAGTCACTGTGTACATACATTACTTATCCTGTACTGATCCTGAGTTACATCCTGTAGTATACCCCAGAGCTGCACTCACTATTCTGCTGGGGCAGCCACTGTGTACATACATTACTTATCCAGTACTGATCCTGAGTTGCATCCTGTATTATACTCCAGAGCTGCACTCACTATTCTGCTGGTGCAGTCACTGTGTACATACATTACTTATCCTGTACTGATCCTGAGTTACATACTGTACTATACTCCAGAGCTGCACTCACTATTCTGCTGGTGCAGTCACTGTGTACATACATTACTTATCCTGTACTGATCCTGAGCTGCCTTCTGTATTATACTCCAGAGCTGCACTCACTATTCTGCTGGTGCAGTCACTGTGTACCTACATTACTTATCCTGAGTTACATCCTGTATTATACTCCAGAGCTGCACTCACTATTCAGCTGGTGCAGTCACTGTGTACATACATTACATTACTTATCCTGTACTGATCCTGAGTTACATCCTGTATTATACTTCAGAGCTGCACTTACTATTCTGCTGGGGCAGTCACTGTGTACATACATTACTTATCCTGTACTGATCCTGAGTTACATCCTGTACTATACTCCAGAGCTGCACTCACTGTTCTGCTGGTGCAGTCACTGTGTACATACATTACTTATCCTGTACTGATCCTGAGTTACATCCTGTATTATACCCCAGAGCTGCACTCACTATTCTGCTGGTGCAGTCACTGTGTACATACATTACTTATCCTGTACTGATCCTGAGTTACATCCTGTATTATACTTCAGAGCTGCACTTACTATTCTGCTGGGGCAGTCACTGTGTACATACATTACTTATCCTGTACTGATCCTGAGTTACATCCTGTAGTATACCCCAGAGCTGCACTCACTATTCTGCTGGGGCAGCCACTGTGTACATACATTACTTATCCAGTACTGATCCTGAGTTACATCCTGTATTATACTCCAGAGCTGCACTCACTATTCTGCTGGTGCAGTCACTGTGTACATACATTACTTATCCTGTACTGATCCTGAGTTACATCCTGTACTATACTCCAGAGCTGCACTCACTATTCTGCTGGTGCAATCACTGTGTACATACATAACTTATCCTGTACTGATCCTGAGTTACATCCTGTATTATACTCCAGAGCTGCACTCACTATTCTGCTGGTGCAGTCACTGTGCACATACATTACTTATCCTGTACTGATCCTGAGTTACATCCTGTATTATACTCCAGAGCTGCACTCACTATTCTGCTGGTGAAGTCACTGTGTACATACATTGCTTATCCTGTACTGATCCTGAGTTACATCCCGTATTATACTCCAGAGCTGCATTCACTATTCTGCTGGTGGAGTCACTGTGTACATACATTACATTACTTATCCTGTACTGATCCTGAGTTACATCCTGTATTATACTCCAGAGCTGCACTCACTATTCTGCTGGTGCAGTCACTGTGTACATACATTACTTATCCTGTACTGATCCTGAGTTACATCCTGTATTATACTCTAGAGCTGCACTCACTATTCTGCTGGTGTAGTCACTCTGTACATACATTACTTATCCTGTACTGATCCAGAGTTACATCCTGTATTATACCCCAGAGCTGCACTCACTATTCTGATGGTGCAGTCACTGTGCACATACATTACTTATCCTGTACTGATCCTGAGTTACATCCTGTATTATACTCCAGAGCTGCGCTCACTATTCTGATGGTGCAGTCACTGTGCACATACATTACTTATCCTGTACTGATCCTGAGTTACATCCTGTATTATACTCTAGAGCTGCACTCACTATTCTGCTGGTGCAGTCACTGTGCACATACATTACTTATCCTGTACTGATCCTGAGTTACATCCTGTATTATACTCCAGAGCTGTACTCACTATTCTGCTGGTGTAGTCACTCTGTACATACATTACTTATCCTGTACTGATCCTGAGTTACATCCTGTATTATACCCCAGAGCTGCACTCACTATTCTGCTGGTGCAGTCCCTGTGTACATATGGAGAACCCTGTAAATGAATTGACTTGTATATTATATATGTAGGTGTCATGCTGTTATAACTGAATCTCCTTTCTATTCTTTCAGGAGTAACTCGAGGGAACATCAAGATGAATTCCACCACAGACCCAGAAACTGCTGAACTGCGCCATGCTGTCCAGGTGGTGGTCACTGTGATCTTTAGCTTAATTTTTCTCCTAGGCATGATGGGCAATGGCACTGTCATCTGGATAACAGGGTGCCGCCTTCAAAGAACTATCAACACCGTCTGGTTTTTCAACCTAGCCCTGGCAGATTTCATCTCCACCTTCTTGGTTCTTGTCACCGTACTTTACCTTCTACTTGACCTCCATTGGCCATTTGGGCCCATATTATGTAAACTTGTCAACTGCATCTTTGGACTGAGCATCTACGCCAGCATCCTTTTACTGACTGCCATCAGCATTGACCGCTGCGTCCTTGTCCTCTTCCCAGTATGGTGCCAAAATTATCGTAATCCTAGGTTGGTAACTGCTGCTTGTTTAGTAATCTGGATTCTTTCCATTGCCTTGGTGCCAGGCTCTTACACTCTTTCAGAAATGTCCACAGAAAGCAACCGAAGTTCTTGCAAGAACCTAGATGTTTTTGAAGACTGGGAGAGAAGAGAAGCTGCAATATTCACTGTCTGCATATTCCTCTACCAGTTCTTAGTCCCACTGAGTATTATCCTTATTTCTTATGCAATTCTTCTCCTCACACTCCGTAAGAAAAAACTGAACAGAAGCAGTAAGCCACTTCTGGTCGTCACTGGTGTGGTCTTCTCCTTCTTTTTGTGTTGGCTTCCCTATCATGCCTTAGCCCTCTCTCGAG
This sequence comes from Bufo gargarizans, assembly GCF_014858855.1. Lineage (NCBI taxonomy): Eukaryota > Metazoa > Chordata > Amphibia > Anura > Bufonidae > Bufo > Bufo gargarizans. The sequence goes on along the minus strand of NC_058081.1, from coordinate 566,371,481 downwards.
TGTTCCTTGGTGGGTTACCACTTTTGGTCAGTGTGGTGGCCGTACCACTCTCCAAATGTTTGGCCATGTTCAACAGTTGTATCAACCCGATACTTTACGTCTTTATTGGGCGAGAATTTAAGGATGCCGTGAAGAGGTCCTTGACTCAAGTATTTAAAACTGTTTTCGAGGAAGTCCCACATTAAAGACATTAGAAGTGGAGGATATTAAGAAAACTGGAGATGATGCTCAACTTTATGACTCGTAAGGTGGAAGTTCGGCTGCTTTTGAATACAAAAACCAATGAGCTTCGTGGTAAACATGAAACCACAAAGAGAAAGGACACTTGACCGGACAGTTCGGTACCAATTACAGCTAATGGAAAGTTATTCATGGAAGAGAAGCAAACAAAGTCACTGGCTCCGGGAGGAATCATATGATAATGGTCTATAATGGACACGTTCAGACAGCAGTGTCATATTGTGATGGATGAGAAAATGTAGCAAAACAGATAAATCCATTTATCTCACAAGATAGTAGATCACTTAATGAATGAGAATTTTTGTGGATTTTTCATGATTTAAAAAAAATGTATTTTGCTCTTTGTTCTGTTGTTTGCCAATGTAATGGTTTTGATTAAGTATTTGTAACTTAACAGACAAATGCATTGGACAGAGGGAGCTCTGAGCACCTCTGCCGTACCTCCAGTGAGAAGAGCGACTTGAATCAGGTTGAAATTTTATGTTTATACAACTAAAAGAAAGTTAACAATAATTTGTTGGCTTACATTAAAGGGGTATTCCGGGATCCAGAAGGTCTCGCAAAGCCACCATAATTGCACACAACACACCCAGAGTAGACAGTCTCGAAATCACATGGAATGGCCTCCAGGGAACCCAGTCATGCAATGCTTTTCTTCTGAAGATACAACTTCTGCCAATGTCAAGACTAGTGTTGAGTGAATCGAAGTTTCCGAAGTGAGTGGACTTCGATCTGAATTACAGGGAAAATTCGATTTGCCGCAAAGCCGAATTTCCTGGTGCTTCATTGTAACAAAATAATTTCCCCTGAAATGGGGTTAAAAAAAGATCATACGCACCTCATCTGTTTGAGTGAGAAGAGCCTGCCGCCATCTTGATTGAAGATCCTGCAAGAAATCTTGCACACGGTGACGTATCATCATTACTCCGGCCGACGTGATGACATCATCACGTGCCGCGCAAGATTTCGAGGTGGATCTTCAACCAAGATGGCGACTGCAGGCTTTTCGCTCTCAAACGGATGAGGTGAGTATGATTATATTTATTTACTAGCAGAAGGACCCGACTTCGCACAGGTATATTTCATCTATTTCATTTAGTGTTTCTGTGTGTTGTTAAGAGATATTGACATTATCCCCCCATATCGCCCCCTTAACAGTGATGTCTACAGCACCTTGCCCCCTTGACAGTGACCTCTACAGCACCTTCCCCCCTTAACAGTGACCTCTACAGCACCTTCCCCCCTTAACAGTGACGTCTACAGCACCTTGCCCCCTTAACAGTGACGTCTACAGCACCTTCCCCCCTTAACAGTGACCTCTACAGCACCTTCCCCCCTTAACAGTGACGTCTACAGCACCTTGCCCCCTTAACAGTGACGTCTACAGCACCTTCCCCCCTTAACAGTGACCTCTACAGCACCTTCCCCCCTTAACAGTGACGTCTACAGCACCTTCCCCCCTTAACAGTGACGTCTACAGCACCTTCCCCCCTTAACAGTGACGTCTACAGCACCTTGCCCCTTTATGTGAGTTACATCAGCCTCTACAACAACGTTGGCTAAGCGTTGCAATCAAAGTCATATTAACTGACATAAGCTGTCTTATACTAAGAATGTCCTTCATCGGGTTCATATAGCAACCAATCAGAGCTCATATTAATGACCTGTAGCAAAATAGAAGCTGAGCTGTGATTGGTTGCTATATGAGCCTGATGAATATCCAGGATAACTGCCACAACAGCCAACAGACAATGGCTCCTGGAGTTTTGGAGGTTAGTTGTAAATTTCCACTCAAAACATAGTCTATGACGTTCCCTGAGTCACAGGAGGCGGCTGTTCAAAATGTTGTGATTGTAAATGCGACGGTGCGGATTCCTTTAGCGGGCATACATACCCATACATACATACACTCAGCTTTATATATTAGATTTTTTATTATAGACCTCCATATTAATACAAAGTGTCCTCTACTATATGCACGATGGTTGCGTATAGACAAAGGGTCCAACTTCTATACATAGAATAAATCCTTAGAAAAAGGACCTCGGCTGAGTCCATACAAAACGTAACTTTTACTTATGATAGTTAAAATAGACGACCCCCATGGTGCTCGAATCAACGGTGAAAATATTAGAAGTAGAAAAGAAGAGAAAAATATAAAAGATGTTCATAGAACAATAGCCGGTAATATAAGGAATCGCCTTACCGATTCGTTGGAATGTAACACAGGTAAGTATCTACCTTACAACCGTCCTAAATATTCATGTGGCGGGGTCCGTATAGATGCTGTGATTCTGGGACAAAACACTACTTAGTCCTCACATAAATGCCCTAAACAATGGGTTGGGATAGGGGCTGTGTCCCTGCCTAGCATAAATACGGAGCAAACGCCCCAATAGGGACGACCCCGTCTGGAACCTTTTCTTTATAGGGTCCTAGTCCCTCAACATATCCCTCACTCTCATGGCCCAACATGACATGTTTCGTCCCTTCCAGGGAATCATCAGGGGATAAGTATACAGTTGGAGGGAGAACTGAAAAACTAATAAAAAAAATAGGACAAAAAACATAATAAACACTACTGTCCCAAACTTAACAAATTACTTCACATAACAGTTCAAACATAGAAAGACACTGACCGGTTTTTAAGATCAGAGACGATCAATTTAATAGACCCTTCCTGATGTAGCAAGCATACAAAGATGACAGTGGTCGATGCCTGCAGGGGGCTTGGGGAAGCGTCACCCAAAAGCCCGTGTCTCACCGAGGGGAGTATGAAGATATGCTCCCTCCATCCTTATTTAAAGGATTTTGGCGCACAAGTCGGGGGTTTGTATGCCTGCTACATCAGGAAGGGTCTATTAAATTGGACGTCTCTGATCTTCAAAACCGGTCAGTGTCTTTCTATGTTTGAACTGTTATGTGAAGTAATTTGTTAAGATTGGGACAGGAGTGTTTATTATGTTTTATGTTATATGTACTCAGCCGAGGTTCTTTTTCTAAGGATTTAACCTTAATATTAATGCCAGATGCTGCGATCAGCGATGGACACGGCACAATCATGGGTAGGCAGCACAATCGCCGTTTTCTGTCATTGCACCCACTTCTTACAAAGAAATGTGCTTTGTGATGAAGTAATTCCTCACAAAGCACATTTTTGGGTGGGAAAATAAGCAGCCGAATCAAATTTCCAAGAACTTTGCTCAACACAAGTCAAGACCTTTACCAGGTTTCCGGCCGGGGCTCTAAAGGGGACATCGCCAGCTGTGGGCAGAGCCGCAATTATTCCTCTCCCTGGCACTTGTGCAAATTCCTGAATTCACTTCATCTGTGCATGCGCCAGGGAGAGGAATAGTTCTGGACCCATCTACAACAGAGGTGATGTCCCATCCATAGCCCAGACCAGAACCTGGTAAAGGACGTGATGTCAACGGAGCTGGACTTTCAGAAGTGAAGCGCAACGTCTCTGGTTTCCCGAGAGGCCGATACTGTAAGTATATTACAATCTTTCCCCTACAGGTGTATTTTGAGTAATTACGGTGGCTGTACCCGGAATACCCCTTTAATACATATAGTAATATCAGACGAGAAATTTGTATTTAAAAACATCTCAATTGTATGCAGGGGTGCACCGCCAATGAGGAGAGGTGAGGCGATTGCCTCGGGCAGCACCTGGTAGGGACAAGTGGGGGGCAGCGGAAAGGCCTTGGGCAATCAGCACTTTCAGTGTGGAAACGTTCATCTCTGCATATTCAACTGTATCGCTATAGTAACCAGTATGTTTGTAGCACTATATGTAATGTTCTCCAGGTATGCCTTTAACAGTAAGGCTGGAGGGAAGGGGTTAGGTTAAGAATTTGGCATGGGGGGTGGGGGTGTCATTTCAGTTTTCTCCTCAGGCAGCAGAAAGGCTAGATGCACCCCTAGTTGTATGTAATAATATTCTGCAGTTTTTTTTTTAAATAAACCGGCTGCTGTTGATGGATCTTGTCAGTGTCAGACTGGGCTTCCTGAGGCCACCAGAGGAAAGTATTTTTGAGGCCCAACCACTAAATCATCAACAAAGTCCAATGGGTTTTGAATTACAAAAATAGAACCTTGTGCAGGTGATTGGCTTCAGAGGCAGCCAAATGTTTTTTTTTTCTCCTGGATTTTTGGGCCCCATTATGATATCAGAGATTGGGTGCCCACTGGAGGATCCCCTGGCACCCCTGGCGGGCCAGTCCGACACTAGATCTGGTTATTGTGTGTGATATCTCGATTTAGTCCTGAGTGCTAGAGGGTGTAATGTCCTAAATGAAGAAATGAAGGCATGCATATCTGGCGGGTTTCTGGCTGTATGTAGCAATGGTTTAGGTAATATATATATATACCTCCTAAATATCCTATTGCATCATAGCAGAGGGTTTGTTACAATTCTATTCACTGTAGACAATCTAAACTATCTGCTACCAGTTGTGAAAAGTAGTAAGTCAGTACAGTAATGTTTCTATTCACTGACAGCAATTGCAGACATTGAGATTGTTGAGCATTGGAAGTCCCTTGTGTAATGTGCACTCAGTCATATGACAAATACTCAGTCCAAACACTTAAACAACCTCACAACGCTTGCAACATCCTTTCCTCGTGCATCAGAAGGGAGTGTGTCCTCCCGAAACATAGCGTGGTGGAGGTAATAAGCCATGAGGGAAATCCGTTTACATACTGACTGAAGTAGTACATGTAAAAGGGACGGATGAAAATAAATATATTGATTTCAAAGGAGCGCGAAAAGTGTTGTGAATAGCTCGTTAACCCTTTTCAGACCTCCGACATACATGTACAGTGGAAGTCCAGTTATTAAAGATGGTGCCGGCTCGTGAGCACAGCAGGCATCATACCTGCCGGGTTTCTGCTGTTTTAAACAGCACCCGGCACTAATGTCTGTGATCGGCAGTAATGCTGATCGCAGACATTTAACCCCCCAGATATCATGGTCAAATGTGAGCCCGGAATCTGAGAGCACTCGAGCTGGGAGCTGCGCACTTTCTGGCCAGGGCCACCTTCTCCTGACTGAGATCAGGGAAGGCGTTCCATACTAGTAATAGGCTGCAGCCTGTACACAGCTTCCAGGCCAATTACTAGTATATTCCGATGCTGGCCTACAGGTGGCAGCACTGCATTGGACTATACTGAATCATTTATTCTGTAATGGATGGATACCCATATAATAGCAGCAAACAAATGATTGCTTGTTATAGTCACCTATTCTATCTGTAGAATAAAAAAAAGAAACATCTTGGCCTTCGCCACATCTGAAAATGTCTGCACTGTTAAAATATCAAAATATTAGTCCCGTATGGCAAATGGTGTGAAAAAAATGAAAAAAATCAAAATGGCCGATTCAACATTTTTCCATCAGTTCATTTCCCAAAAAGAATTAAATAAAAAGTGATAAAAAAGTAAAAAAACACACCAAAATGGTATCAATAAAAAGTTATGGGAGTCAGAATATAGCAACAAAAAGACAAAAAATATGTATTTGTTCAGTATTAAAACATAAAAAAAACTATATAAATGTTTTGTCTCAGTAATTATACTGACCCGGAGAATGAAGTTAACAACTCAGTTCTTTTGCATAGGGAAAAACCTGTAAAACTGTAGCAGAATTGCAGTTATTTTTCTAGCTTGCACTACATTGTATGCGATATTAAATGGTGTCATTAAAAAGTACAATTGTCTCACAAAAAAACAAGCCCATCCAATGTGAACGGAATTATTTTTTTTTAAGTTATGGCTCCGGCAAGGCAGGGAGTAAAAAACAGAAATGTAAAAACAGAAAAATTGCAGGGTCCTGAAAGGGTTAATCAGAAGAAACCATTTGGATTTAACCCACTTTTTTTTACTGATGTGAGCATTGGAAGTCATAATACATCAGAAAATCGCCAATTAATATTTGCATCGGTCTGACTCCATCCACTCAGACCAATAAACCCTAAAGGTCTTAAATAGTGTTGATCGCAAATATTCTAATCGCTAAATTTTATCCCGAATATCGCCACTTCGAGAATTTGCAAAGATGTAGAATATAGTGCTATATATTCGTAATCGTGAATATTCTAGATTTTTTTTTCATCAGTAACCTCCCTTCTTGCTTGTGGGCCAATGAGAAGGCTGCAATGTATTTGTCTGAGCTTAGCAACACCCCTAGCAACCAATAGGAAAGTTGCCCCTCCCCTTACTATATAAGAACCTCCCCAGCAGTCGTTTACTGCAGTTTTTTGCAGTTCTGAGAGAGAGAGAGAGAGAGAGAGAGAGCAGTGACATTGCTGTGCTCTGTGCTTTCCTGTGTCTTTACATTAGATAGTTAGTTAGCTCATATATATATAATACAGATAGTTAGTGGGGGATAGTTAGTGTAGGTTATATCCTGATACTGTAGCTGATAGGTTCTGCTGTCCATACATACATGCTACAGTGAAGTTGCATGTATTGCGCAAAAATATGCGCATCATTATTTGCCGATTTGCGTAAATATATTGGAGCCCTCTATCTGCATATAAAGCTATTGTAATGTTCTGCCGTGCCAACCATTTTCTCCAGTCTCAGGAAACTTATACCAGCTTGAAAAATGTAGCAAAAGTGAGCCACGCCTGTACTGCGCGAACAATACGCGCATATTACATTGCCGATTTTTGCAATCAAGAAAATAATGACTGGAGATCACGAATTTTAGAATTTGCTAATTTATTGCAAATATTAGGCCAAAAAGTTGCTAAATATTGCGGAAACGAATATTGCCTATGCTGCTCATCACTAGTCTCAAAGCGCGAATTAGAAGAAAATCATAGGAATATTGGATCAGTCCAAGGCAAGTGGTTGATGGGTTTTTACATAACTGCAGCACATAGGGAAACACTGAAAGCATAACTAAGGGCAGTGCCATCAAACCTCCACGTGCACCCTAGGAGTTCACAGGCAGAATCTTAATTTTTCTTAAGATTTCAAAACAAATCACTTGCGCTATTACTTCCTTCCCCATTTTGAAGAATGGGAACTGTGACATATCCAAAAATAACGAGCTGACCCCATGATGGTTCTAACTTCATCATGCACTTCAGTTCTCAATAACTACTACTATAAGGCTACTTTCACACTAGCGTTTCTATTTTCCGGTATTGAGATCCGTCATAGGGTCTCTTTACCGGGGAAAAAAAAAAGCTTTCAAAATGCATTCCATTCCGTTTGCTTGCGTTCCGATACCGTAGAGAAAACCGCAGAAAGCTGCGATTTGTTTTCCGTCATGGGATGCGGAGCAAGAAGATTTTCTCTGACACTATCTGCCACAATAGAAAACGGATCCGTCCCCCACTGACTTTCAATGGAGTTCATGAAGGATCCGTCTTGGCAATGTTAAAGATAATACAACCGGATCCGTTCATAACGGATGCAGATGGTTGTATTATCAGTAACGGAAGCGTTTTTGCAGAACCCTAGTGTGAAAGTAGCCTAAACTTCTTTCGGACATGAGATCCAGTAAATATATTGTCTCATTTGACACCCCCCACCACCACCACCACCATTGACTTATTGTCTTTCAGATAAAAAAAATACGTATTTTTGGGATAAATATTCTTTTACTTGGTCGTAATTGGCTGTGACCTTTGGACAATGATATGACCATACGTGAATGTGCGTTTTTACACTGTCTGTGATGTTTGTTTCTCAAAAATAAAAATATTTTTGTGATCAGTTATGCCTTATGGAAAGTAAAGTCTATATAAGCTTCTACCTTAAGGGGTTGTATCATCTAGGACATTGGGGGGGTATCGCCAGAGGTGGGACCCGCACCTATCTTTACAGGAGGGTGCATCACACATTCATTTACGTCATTTTTATGGGACTGCCGAAAATAGAAGAGCGGTGCGCTAAACTATTTCCGTAAGCCCCATAGAAGTGAATAGAACGGTGGCCGTGCTTGCGCAGTTCCTTTACCATTTATTTTAATGGAACTATTTTCAGCACTCCCAAAAAAAGGAACAGAAGGCGGCTGCGCATGCACAATGCGCCCTTCTGCACTTTGGGGGCTCCATTCTAAGGATAGGTGCATGTCGCTGAGGTGGGACCCAAACCTATCAGACATTGGGGCATATCCTAGCGCGGTTTCTTCAATCAAGATGGCTGTGACTGCCTCTCTGCAAGCAAATGGAGAAGGTGAGTATGGTATTTTTTGTTGTTGTTTTATGTAACCCTGATTAACCCTGAAAGGCCTTAATTTTAATATTGAATGCCGCGATCAGCAATGAACGAGGCATCACAGGTGTTCAATGACGGGTGGCGGTGCAATTGCCGTCATTGTGCCCACTACATACAATGGAATGCGATTTGTGATGAAGTAATTTTTAACTAATCAAATTTCTTTGTGAAATTCGGCAAAGCAGCCGAATCAAATTTTTTATAACTTCGCTCATGATTACTTTCAATCGTTTAAGGAACATTGAATTCTGTAGAATGTGAAAACATTTTATAGGAGAATGTAGGGGCAGCCTTTCCTGACCTTAAGCTCAAGAGACACTGGGTGATGTAACAATACAATGACCCAATACACAAAATTAGAATGCCCAAATCAGAGTCCAAACCTTAACTCCATGGACATGCTCTGACATGACCTGCAGTGTCCTGACCTTAACACTATGGACATGCTCTGACATGACCTGCAGTGTCCTGACCTTAACACTATGGACATGCTCTAACATGACCTGCAGTGTCCTGACCTTAACACTATGGACATGCTCTGACATGACCTGCAGTGTCCTGACCTTAACACTATGGACATGCTCTGACATGACCTGCACTGTTCTGACTAGAGATGAGCTAATCTTTAAAAAATTAGATTTTGATGGTTCGCCGAATTTCCCAAATAGATTCAACCCGAATTTATTTGTGACGAATCGCGTTAAAGAACAGCTATTTCCTGTCTGCAGAGAGCCTGTATAGTGGTCTAGAATGCGCTGCCTTGCAGAAACACACATAGGGAGTCTGTTGTGCTAGTGAAACAGTACTGTGAGTCAGTATGACATGCAGATGACAGTGGTCACTCTTAGAATCAATTCACACTTCACTCATTTGGTCAGTTACGGGGCCAAAACTGACCAAATAAGTGAAGTCTGAAAAGTGTGAACTCAGCCTTACAGGTTTATGTTAGCGTCAGGTATAAAGAACCGTGCAGTGGCCCAAGATCCTACTATAGCGTGAAATAGCGCACTCCTTTTACACCGTCTTCAACTGATTTCACATAGATTTCTACAGAACCTCTTCTGTTACACGCTGATACAAGTAGTGTCCTCATGACCGAGTGGAGAGGATGTCAGCAGTAAGTTTGTGTTGATGTCACTGTTTATTTTCCCTTCTTCTTATCCGTCATAAGAACAACCCCCAAAAGTCTTATGAGGAATCGCAAGAGTCAACACAGTGGACCAGTGACAGAGTGGTGAGGTGGCAACAGCATAAGGAGTCAAAACAGTGGCCCAGTGACACAGTCGTCAAGTGGCAACGACATGAGGAGTCAACATAGTGGCCCAGTTACAGAGTGGAGAGGTGGCAACCGTATGAGCAGTCAACACAGTGGCCTAATTACATTATGGGGAGGGTGGCAACAGCATGTGGAGTCAACACAGTGGCCCTGTGACAGAGTGGTGAGGGTTACAACAGCATGGGGAGTCAACACAATGGCCCAGTTACAGAATGGTGAGGGTGGCACCCGCATGAGCAGTCAACACAGTGGCCCAATTACATTATGGGGAGGGTGGCAACCGCATTAGAAATCAACACAGTGGCCCAATTACATTATGGGGAGAGTGGCAACCGCATGAGGAGTCAACACAGTGGCCCAGTCACAGAGTGGGCCATGCTGACGGTCTCTAGCTGCTTGCCGAAAAATTCCCACAGGGCTGAGTATGGCATTTTCCCCCTACCACTCCGTGCTGATTGCCTGCTACCACTGCCTCTATGAACTCATGCACTGCTACTTTTTTCCAGACAGGTAAGCTCCTGCGTAGCATACGGTCTACCCCAGGCACGTTTGACTACAGATCTTACAATGCTGCCAACCTGCTGGCTCAGCCGCTGTCTCACGCGTAAGCTGGCACCCTCTTCTCCTGATGATGTTAAAGCCCCCCTTCACTCGGCTCCCACGTGCGATCCGCAACATTATCATCCACTACTGTATGCACGATACTGATGTCACCGTCATCAGTCTCAGGGAGACACGCCTGACCGTTCGCAACACCAGCTCTCACATGACTCTCATCATCACTACTTGCCCGCCTACCGGAGGAAGCAACAGATGTCTCCTCCTCACCTGTCTGTCGGATATACTGTACTGTAACATTAACTGCAAGGGTAAAAGCGCAATACTATCAGGCCGCAATTTCATACCAACTCCGCAACTACTGATTGGCGCATCAAATTAAGTGTAAAATAATTTGAACACCCTAAAATGTGCAGTATCAAATGAGGGTTGTGTCAAAAACACAGAACAGGTGCAGATCTTTCCATTACACCTTATGTTTGAGTGGGCTTCACTACTAGTTTTGGCTCACAAAAAGTGATAGCAATTAGTGTTGATCGAGCACCAAAGTGCTCGTGTGCTCGGGTGCTCTGGCCGAGCACCGAGCACAATGGAAGTCAATGGGAGATGCCCAGGCACCCCCTGTTAGGAAGAGAAGAGGGTGTCTGGTTCACAAAAAAAGGTTAGAAATTGATGGAAACCCCATTAAAATGGTTTGGAAACAGCATTAAGAGGATAGCTAGATGCGTTTTGGACTCCTATTATCTATGACATACAACAGACAACCACACAAAGGATATATGCAAAAAGCCAGGTATGTGGAAGCCAACAATCTATCCATGAGACAGATAACAGTCAGCAATGGTAGTCTTGTGCACTATAGGACATTCCAAACCAGCTCTCATCTGACTGATGAGAGCTGTAAGGACAATCAGAAAACTTTTGTCTCCCTAATGATATTGATCTAGGTGTGCAGGTCCACCCTAGCCATCCAACAGACGTGAAGCAACTTTGAGGTTTACTGGCTCTCAGTCAGATGAGAGCATGAGCAGACCGCAAAAATGGATCTGTTTTGCCGGAACACTCAGGGCCAATGAGAAAAAATGTCAGATCCAGCATTCCGGCAAGTGTTCCGGAATTTTGGATGGAGATAAAACTGCAGCATGCTGCGGTATTATCTCCGTCCTGAAAAGGCAAAAAGACTGAACTGAAGACATCCTGATGCATCCTGAACGGATTGCTCTCCATTCAGAATGCATTAGGATAAAACTGATCAGCTCTTTTCCGGTATTGAACCCCTAGGACGGAACTCAATGCCGGAACAGAATAACGCTACTGTGAAAGTACCCATAGACAAGCTTCACAATGCAGACCGTTGACATGCAGAGGTCAAGCTTCCGGGAGGATACCTTGAGCTGTGAAAATGATTGCTCTTTTGTGCCAATGACCTAATTCTGGGGTTAACACCACATTGGTAGGTGTTTTTATATCCTTGCGATAAATGATGTTCCCGTTCACTGACTGTAAACAGAGATCTTGACAGACAAATGTATCAAACTCTGCCGCCATCTTTCTAGGCGCCATGTCTCCTGTCCCCTGACCAGCCAGATTTACCAGTATCTGTTCCAGGACATGAAACAGTGGAATGACATAGTTCATCCTGTAGTCCTGGTAGTATACAGTATACTGTCCTCTGTAGTATACAGTATACTGTCCTCTGTAGTATATATACCGTATACTGTCCTCTGTAGTATATATACAGTATACAGTCCTCTGTAGTATATATACAGTATACTGTCCTCTGTAGTATATATACAGTATACTGTCCTCTGTAGTATACAGTATACTGTCTTCTGTAGTATATATACAGTATACTGTCCTCTGTAGTATATACACAGTATACTGTCCTCTGTAGTATATATACAGTATACTGTCCTCTGTAGTATATACACAGTATACTGTCCTCTGTAGTATATATACAGTATACTGTCCTCTGTAGTATATACACAGTATACTGTCCTCTGTAGTATATATACAGTATACTGTCACCTGTAGTATATATACAGTATACTGTCCTCTGAAGTATATATACAGTATACTATCACCTGTAGTATATATACAGTATACTGTCCTCTGTAGTATATATGCAGTATACTGTCCTCTGTATTATATACACAGTATAATGTCCTCTGTAGTATATATACAGTATACTGTCACCTGTAGTATATATACAGTATACTGTCCTCTGTAGTATATATACAGTATACTGTCCTCTGTAGTATATACACAGTATACTGTCCGCTGTAGTATATATACAGTATACTGTCATCTGTAGTAAATATCCATTATACTGTCCTCTGAAGTATATATACAGTATACTATCACCTGTAGTATATATACAGTATACTGTCCTCTGTAGTATATATACAGTATACTGTCCTCTGTAGTATATACACAGTATACTGTCCTCTGTAGTATATACACAGTATACTGTCCTCTGTAGTATATATACAGTATACTGTCATCTGTAGTATATATACAGTATACTGTCCTCTGTAGTATATACACAGTATACTGTCACCTGTAGTATATATACAGTATACTGTCCTCTGTAGTATATATACAGTATACTGTCCTCTGTAGTATATACACAGTATACTGTCCTCTGTAGTATATACTGTATACTGTCCTCTGTAGTATATATACAGTATACTGTCCTCTGTAGTATATACACAGTATACTGTCCTCTGTAGTATATACACAGTATACTGTCCTCTGTAGTATATATATACAGTATACTGTCCTCTGTAGTATATACACAGTATACTGTCCTCTGTAGTATATATACAGTATACTGTCCTCTGTAGAATATACACAGTATACTGTCCTCTGTAGTATATATACAGTATACTGTCACCTGTAGTATATACACAGTATACTGTCCTCTGTAGTATATATAAGGTATACTGTCCTCTGTAGAATATGCACAGTATACTGTCCTCTGTAGTATATATACAGTATACTGTCACCTGTAGTATATACACAGTATACTGTCCTCTGTAGTATATATATACAGTATACTGTCCTCTGTAGTATATATACAGTATACTGTCCTCTGTAGAATATACACAGTATACTGTCCTCTGTAGTATATATATACAGTATACTGTCCTCTGTAGTATATACACAGTATACTGTCCTCTGTAGTATATACACAGTATACTGTCCTCTGTAGTATATATATACAGTATACTGTCCTCTGTAGTATATACACAGTATACTGTCCTCTGTAGTATATATACAGTATACTGTCCTCTGTAGAATATACACAGTATACTGTCCTCTGTAGTATATATACAGTATACTGTCACCTGTAGTATATACACAGTATACTGTCCTCTGTAGTATATATACAGTATACTGTCCTCTGTAGAATATGCACAGTATACTGTCCTCTGTAGTATATATACAGTATACTGTCACCTGTAGTATATACACAGTATACTGTCCTCTGTAGTATATATATACAGTATACTGTCCTCTGTAGTATATACACAGTATACTGTCCTCTGTAGTATATATACAGTATACTGTCCTCTGTAGAATATACACAGTATACTGTCCTCTGTAGTATATATACAGTATACTGTCCTCTGTAGAATATACACAGTATACTGTCCTCTGTAGTATATATACAGTTTACTGTCACCTGTAGTATATATCATATCATCAATATAATAGATACTAATTAGTTTGACATGACCGATCCGTCATGAAGCCATGCTGACATGGTGTTATACTCCAGAATAGAATGTGTTAGAAAACCCTCCGTTTACTGACGACTGGTGTTAAACTTACCAGCCTATAGTTTCCGGGCTCTGTCTTTGACACCTCCCTATGAATACAGTATAGAGGTAGTCATTTATCTATCCGGTGTAAAGCACTACTGGCTGAGTTGCCCATAGCAAACAATCAGATTCCTCCTTTCATTTTTGATAGCTTCTTGGGAAAATGAAAGGTGGAATCTAATTGTTTGCTATGGGCAACTAAACCAGTTCTACCTTACACCAGTTTCATAAATGACCCCATCTGTCTACGACATTACTTAATTCTCTCAGTATACGCCGGTGTACGTCATCTCGATCCAGTGATTTGTCTATTTTATTCTTCCTGGGTCAGACAGGGCACTTTTAATGGGGAGTTTACTTTGACATTCTGCATTTTATCCGACAGTTTATTTTCGTCAATGAATACAGTGTAGAAAAAAATATAATATAAATTTGCTTTCCCCTCATCACTCTTTAAAGGGCCAACACTTCCAGTTTTAGCATTTTTACCATTTATGTAATTGAAGAACATTTTAGGGTTAGTTTTACTTTCTTTGTCTTTTGCATATTCTGTTTTTTTCCTTACACAGACAATACTACATTTAAGGTCCTTGCCCTGAGCTGGCGACCAAAGTCCTTTAAATAATTTTTAAGGACCCTCCACCTACCTCTTAATTTGTCACTGGTGTCAATGTGCACCATGTCCGCTGGGGCTTCACCAGCCTCTCCCAGTAATCTATCCACCCAATCTGCGATATGTCAAACTCAAGCACCAGGATTGCAACACACTGACGATCCTGGTCGTTGTAACAGATAGCTCTATCTGTACCCCTAGTGAGTCTCTCACTACCAGCACCTGTCTGGCCTGCCCTGCTCTGCCGGTCCCCTGCTTACTGGAGCTGACATTTCCCTGACTGGTAGAGGAAGTGTTTTGCTGTAGCAGTGCCATCCCTGAACTGACCTGCACTTGTTGGGGTTTGTCAGATCAGGGCTAGCCTCCCTAGCACTCTTCCCTCTACCCTACCTTATAAGTCGTACTCAGCTAGCTAGCTAACTCCCTTTTCTGCTTCTCCATACTAGCACCCCCCACACCCACCCCTATCTGCCCCACTGAGTGTCTGCTCCATGAGCAGAAAATTCCTTTCCTTATTGTCAAGGCAATTTGCTCACTTAGATCCAGGATCTGGGCTTTCACTTGTGTGATTCACTTACATTTTACAGAGCAATATGCACACTTAAAACAGCTGCTCAAGAACTGCACACATTGAACAAGATGTGCACTAGACTGCATTGTTAATCGTGTTAATGGGGATTACACACACAAAAAGTTAGTTATACAATGTAGTGAAACAATTGAATAAATTCAGTTCCCCCTAAAGTTCCTGAATCTAAAATCAGTCAATCTCAAGTCACACGCTTAAGATAAAAAGACAAAACACGCTATAGATGAAAACACACTCACAAGCTCGCAAACTCATTTTTTCAGTTGGCTTATAAAGGAGTTTTTTTCCACTCAGCTGCAAACAGTCTGCAGATTTTTTCCTCTGCATTCAAATGATATGATTGGTGAAGGACAGGTGATTCCTTTTCTCCCTGTACTGTAGATGCTTACTCAATGCGCTTGATAAAGTACAAGAAGGGTCCAACTGTTTGTGTGTTATTAGTTTATTTACATTGTCTTTATCTATAACTGTGACTTCCGAGCACATTTTATTAGTAATCAATTTAGAAATCCGAGTAATTCCAAAGGATTCACTTACTTATTTTTTGCAATGGTGTAAATACCAGCAGAGTACCCTAGCACAGTCAGTGCCTCCCTTCATTCAGCTGTAGAATTCAATGTAAACCTGCCTGTACCCAGATGTTAGGAGAGAGTCATAGAAATGCATACATCCATGAGCTATCAGGGCATGCTAGACTTGAATATGTTCTCCAAATATTGGCGATCACTGAAATATGAGGACACAGCATTGGTTAGGATGATGACTGCAAATATTAGCATCTAAAGGATGACAACCCTCACTTATAATCATAGCCAGGAATAGATCTGGGAAGGTACTGGTTGTGGAAATCCAGCTAGTAGGAAGCTCTTATTGCAGTACTTTTTGGTAAAAATCTGAACTAAAGTTCTACTGAAGAAGACAGAAGATTGTCTCTCTAGTCTCTCAATGCCCCACAAATAGAGTTATTGCTCCTCATCAGTGCTAGTAGAGCTATAGTGGGCTGTAGTCACGTACAGATGACACTAGAGTAACTTTGGCTGACAGGACATGACCTTGTGGTTGGCTAATAGGACATGATAGCAGTTGGGTTAGCTACAAGCAGTTGGGTTAGTTGGGAGGATTCGTTGAGGTGAACGTTTCATTGACCACTAGCTCAATGATGGCCAGGATAGATTTCTTGAATATGTTTTTGAAACTCTCCACAATGAACAAGTAAAGAACTGGAGTAAAGCAACTGTTGATGCAGGTCAGACATATTGATAATAATTGCAGTGATCTCAATACACTCTGTTTAAATGTATCCTTCTCAGCGCTCATCCCGTACCAGATATGGTAAGGTGTCCAGGAGATGAAAAACGATAGAATAGCAATTAAGATAATTCTATAAGGTCTGTTGGACCTGGTGAGACGTTCTCTCTTCATCTTGATGAATATTTTTACATAACAAAATGTAATAATGGAGAAAGGAATCAAAAAGCCCATGGACAGACGAATGCTGAACAAGACCCACTTCACATTCCTCTCGTGCAATTTTCCTGAGAGAGTGTAATCATTGTAGCAGGTGGTAATGTTGTCCTCATATTTTACTTGACGGAAAACCAAGTATGGACTTGTAAGGCCGAAAGCCAAAAACCAAAATAAAAGGCATGTAATGGAAGCAAAACGGGGGTTTATGTACCTTTTGTATGCATGTGGGTGGAAGACCAAGCAGTAACGATCCACACTAATCAAGGTCAGTAGAAACACAGCCACGTACATGCCTAGTGACACAAATGAGTTAATGACCTTGCAAAGGAAGGAGCCAAACACCCATTGTGATTCCATAATAAAATAGACTGCTACAAAGGGGAATACAAAGGTAACCATGAGGTTGGCCAAAATTAGGTGGAAGAACAATGTGGTTGTGATTGTTTTGATCATCCTGAAACAAAGCACCCAGAGATACAAAGTGTTCACCACAAGTCCAAAAGCAAATGTCAAAAATAAGAATATGGCTGATGTTAGGTTGAGAGCTGAAGAGGACAATTGGTGAGTTGTTCCATTGATTTCACTGATATTAAAAATCGAGGTTGGTTGAGGTGACATCTCCTGTGAAGCATAAATAACAGTTAAATTATAATAATTATGAAAACGTTGTCAGCTCGTTGTAACCATGTACAGTACGTTTCTAAGAGTTTCTTTGACTAAATGGGCTAAAGCATTAGCAGAATTTATGACATTTTAGGATAATGTGAATCATTTTTAAAATACATTTTGCAGAAACAATGAGGTTTCATGCTTCTTGTTATCTAGCTCTCAATAACAGATGACAGACGCAGAGCCATTAGGGTCGGATATAGTCTAACATCCCAACAAAGTGACCTGTTAGTTATATAGTTTATAGGATTGAAAAAAGACACAGGTCAGTCTTGTCCAACCTATAATCCTACCGTGCTGATCCCAAAGAAGGTAAAAGTCTTTATGAGATGGTGACCAGAGGGATATTAGAGTACAAATTCCTTCTGGCCTCTATATCTGTTAATCAGAATAAATCAGTAGATCAACAAGCCATCTCCAGAAGTCTAGTTACCAAAACTTGAGATATTATTATTTTCAAGGACCCTCTTGAGAACTCTGAGCTTTAATCAAACCTCTTTTGGCAGAGAGTTACATAGTACCATTGCTCTTTCTGTAATGTCTATGTTAATGATGAAACCTTCATTCCCGTAGACATAGAGGATGTTCACTTGCCATGGTTACAGGCAAAGGTGTAGAAAAAATAATCAGAAAGATCTTGGTACTGTCCATTCATACATTTGTAAATTGTGGTAAGATGTTTCCTAAGCCCTCTTCTTCTTTAAAAAAAAAAAAAAGAATATCCATGTCTTGTACTGCAGTCCATCCATTCCATTAAATACCTTGGCCTCCCTCCTCTGCACCCGCTCTAGTTCGGCTATGTCCATCTTAACCACGGGTGATAAATTTGTACAGGTCTGAATAGAGATTTGTATGGCGGTAAAACTATGGGCTTCATTTATTAAAGGGGTTGTCCAGGTTCAGGGCTGAACACGGACATACCTTTATTTTCACCCAGGCAGCCCCCCTGATGTTGGCATCGGAGCATCTCATGATCCGATGCGCTCCCTTGCACTGCGCTAGATCGCGCAGGGCAAGGACTCTATTGTTTTCAATAACACACTGCCGGGCAGAAACTTCCGCCCGGCAGTGTGTTCGATGATGTCACCGGCTCTGATGGACGGGCTCTAGCGCTGCCCTATCCATTTTACTGGCTGGGGCAGCGCTAAATCATGCCCATCAGTGCCGGTGACGTCACCGGGCTTCCTGGCAGCCCCATGGAGAGCCCCGGTACGTCACCGGATAAAAAAAAAATGCCTTTGCCCTGTGCAATTTAGCGCAGGGCAAAGGAGAGCATCGGAGCATGAACTGCGCCAATGCTCCTGTCAGGGGGGCTGCCGGGGTGAAAATGGAGAACCCCTTTAAGACCGACATAACTTCGGCACATCCACCGGCCATCTAAATCTGTGCCAGCTTCCTTGCTGGAGAAGATTTAGAACATTTTCTACACCAAAAACAGGTGTAGAAAATGATAAATGAGATGGGGATGCCGGCCCGACCCCTTCCCCTCCCACTTCACACCCTCTTTTTTAGTCCTGGCAGGAGCGGGGAAAAGTCGTAGATTGCAGCGCAAATAACCTTTGTGCCGCAATCTGCAACAGATATAAGACAGAAAACTGCTGTATATTTGATAGTAAATGAGCCCCATGTTCTTGTCATGGGCATCCATGCTTCTTCTGATGCCTCACATTAGTAAAGTAAAATTTACTGTTTACCAGTATCCCTGAGCCTTTTAGGGACAATTGTACCCACGATATGACCTTCCATTTATCCAGATTGTACTTCATTAGCCTTTTCTCTGCTCACGCCTCCAGCTTCCCCAAATCCCTCCATAATAATCTTAAGACTGGACTCCCTACCCTAACATTATGTGGATACAGTAGAAGACCCAACTCTCTTCCATGGGTCTAAATCCATAATGGTACTCAACAAATGTAGGATTCAGCTTCACTCAGCAGCTCCCAATGACTTAGAGATCTGGATGAAGATAGTGGTGTACAGATATTTGAAGGTAGCAAGTTGACCACAGAGCTTGTGGTTTCCTGTACAATTCTATTTATATTCGAAGGGTTTGCGGAGCACACACTCATCCCCCAAGCTGAGGACCCGATTGTTAATCTCAACAATTATAAAAGTTAAAGGCATTGCCTCATTGAGACAGCTCATATCCATAGGTCACATTAACCCTTTCAGGCCCGAATGTTTTTTTGGTGTTTTTTTTTTTGCGTTTTCGTTTTGTTCTCCCTGCCTTCCCAGAGCCATAACTTTTTTCTATTTTTCTGTTCACATGATGAGGGCCTGATTTCTGTGGGACAAGTTGTACTTTCCAACGCCACCATTTAATATTGCATATGATGTAGTGGGAAGCGGGAAATAAATTCCAAATTAGGTGAAATTGCAAAATTCAAACACAGTTTTACGTTTATTTTTATTTATGACGTTTGATGTACGAATCCAGTGATACCTTGTATGTATAGTTTTTCTTGCGTTTTGATAAAAAAAATTAAAAAGTGGGAAGTTATGGAGTTATGTGTACGGAGCTGTATGGGCACGGCTAATCGGCCATTTGGACGTTTTTTTTCCGTTTTGCTGTTTGCCGTATTGAGAATATATTTTTATACTATGGGCGTTTTCACACATCGCGACACCCATGATGTGTATTTTTTAAATTTTTTTAGTTCTTTTATTTTTATTTTGGGAAAAGAGGGTTTGAATTTTTATGTTTTTTTTTGTTTGTTTTTTACTTTTTTTTTTTACTTTTTTGTAGTTCCCATAGGGAACTATAACATGCAATCATTAGATTGCTATTATCATAGACTCCATGACACTTGAATTGGAATCTATGATGATTTTAGTACTTTCGTATGGAGTCCTATTAGAGGCAAGGGCTCCATAGGAAATACTATGCAGCAGCTGCCGCATACACGCTCCGGCTCCTCCGATCGCCCCACGGGGGAGCCGGAGCATCACCGGAAGAGATCGCTTCTGGTGTTTCCCTTGGTCAGGATTGACCACTGCATATAAGGGGTTAAATGTCCACAATCGGCATTACTGCCGGTTGCGGACATGACCCACGGTTGTCTGCTATAAGAAGCAGGCAGCCATCCGTGGCTATGGCACCTGCAGCGGTCAGGAGTGGGCGCCAACTTTAAAGACCCTGCCCTGACATGAACGGCGCTGGGCATTAAGGTGTTAAAGCATATACAGTAGGTATCATAGAAAGGAGGGATTTCCTCCTTCCTCCTGAATTGGTTGAGTGGCTTCCACTTGGGTCCCCTTCTTTGAGCCATTAAAGAACAGTGGATCAGCTCCTACTGTGGTGCAGTCAAGTCACCCATCTATTACACAAATGGCTAGTCATCTGAATGGTCACCATGTCATACTGGCCTTTTTACAGCTACCACAGGAAAATCAGATGCTTGCCGATGGTGCCAGGACCCAGACTGATGGTGTTTTCCAATCTGAAACTAGTCGTTTTTTAAGAGATAACCCCTGACTTCCGGTTCCGGCGCCAGCATAGAAGGCAGCATGTGCTAGGAGCTCCGTCCCTTGTAGCACCACAAAGCACATTATCCCCTGCAAACTGACTGCTCCAGCACTACAAGCAGTCGGGAAAATCTACTTGAATAACCGATCACCAGTTTATGAACTGATTCGTAATACCCATGGGGAGCAGATCTAAAAGAAACCCTGCAAAGCCCTGCAAGGCACCAACAGAGACCAACATGGTGGCGCAAACAGAAATAGATGGAGGCTCGCAACCCCCAGTCATAATGGACTCTGAAAACCTTAGCACAGATGTGGAGAGAGACAGGCTGGACATAGACTATAAACATCTAGCTGTGGAAGTTGCTGCCTGCATTTTACCTGACCTGCAGGAAGCTTTCTCCTCCACAGTGTCACAGTGCTTTGCCGCCTTGAAATCTGAGGCCACACAACATACCACAAGCCGCGACAAGTTGGAGGCCAGAGTGGCAGCTGAAAACGAGTCGGTCCAGGCTACCTCACCAAAGCCCTGGCTGAAAATGCCAGATTCTGGAGTAAGATAGATGACCTCGAAAACCGCTCAAGGCGAAGTAATCTCCGCATAGTTGGCCTCCCAGAAAGTATCCCAGCCAGAGACCTCACCGCCATCTGTGAGTCTGAACTACCGGAGGCCTTGGGATTATCAACTCCCTGTAAGATCTAAAAGGCACATAGGGTGGACCAAGACATCCCACCTGAAACCAACAACAGACAAAATAGAACATCTGCGACTTCAGCCCAGGGTAAGAGACCACCAACTCCAATAAAGATTTTATAAAAAAAGAGATAACCCCTTTAAGTTTTGGCACCGTCAAGGAACCAGATAAGTCACTACTTGCTCCCTCACATTAGAAATTCATGAGAGAACTGATCTCTGGTAACTGTCTCCTTCCTGTAAACTTGTTGAGTTTACCGACACTAAGTCATAGTACATAATAATATAACTTAAATACAATGCCAGCAGTATAAAAGAAGAGTACAGAACATTATACAATAATGCCCTACTTGGAGATATTTGGACTTCTTCTTCTGTCTTCTATATCTTCAGCCAAGTGTTTTCTTCGCACAAGTGTTTTTGCAATTTGTTTCCTGTGTAATGTGTAAAACGAGTGAACTCAGGAAATGCTAAAAGTATAAAGCTCAAAAATAAAACGTATTTTAGAAACTAGATTTTTGTTTGTGGTCAACCTTAAAGGGGTTATCCCATCATAAAGATCACTGTTAAATCTGTTATTGATTTGACAGTGATCATTTTTGTAAATATATTTGATTAACCAATTCCAACCGTTTAGGAGAAAATTAATCCCCACTTACCTCATTGTTGTCATTCGGTCTCCCCCGTTACGGCCACCGCTCTTCTCCTGAATCCCGGTGGCCGCGCTTGCGTAGAAGACGCCTTCTTTCTCCCGGCCGGGCCGATCGCTGTCCTGAACGCGCACACCGCCGCGCATGAGCGATGGTGACGTCTTCCTGGCCAGAATAGTACAGAGCTGCGAATGTGCACGCCGGATCTGTACTATACTGGCCAGGAATAAGTCACCATGGTGCATGTGCGGCGGCGTGCGCATTCAGTCCAGAATCCAGGAAGTGAACGGCGCGCTGGCAGCAGGTAAGTATGAAAATGCAAAGTGGGATAACCCCTTTAAAAAAGAACAAACACTAGGAGCAAGAGATGGCCTATCTGAAGTTTTTTCACTGAACCCGGACATACCTATAGTTTCACCCAGGCAGACCCCCTGATATTAGCATCGGAGCATTTAATGCTCCGATGCGCTCTCTTGCCCTGCGCTGGATCGTGCAGGGCAAGGGCTCTTTTATTTACAATAACACACTGTCAGGCAGAGGCTTCCACCCAGCAGTGTGTTTGGTGACGTCACCGGCTTTGATGGGCGTGCTTTAGCGCTTCCCTAGCCTTTTTACAGGCTAGGGCAGCGCTAAAGCCCCATCCATCAGTCCCGGTGACATCATCGGGCTCACTGTTGGGCGGAAGCCTCCTTCTGGCAGCCCCATGGAAAGCCTTGTACGTCACCGGAACTCCAAAAAATGCCTTTGACATGCGCGATTTAGCACAGGGCAAAGGAGAGCATCAGAGCATAAACTGCTCAGATGCTCAAGTCAGGGGGGTTGCCTGGGTGAAAATGGGGATATGTCCGGGTTGAGCTCTGAACCCGGACAACCCCTTTAATGACATCACTTACTCTCCCCAGACGACGCTTTTGTTGGTACATTGACATGTACCACAAAATTACGATTGCAGAATTTGTCAAAAATGCTGCAACAACTCAACAGCAAATTCTGCATCATTACCTGATACCTCCTCCATATTAATAGGGGTGAGATTTGCAGTGAAAACCCTTAATGTCAGAGCTAAATGGTGGTAAGACATGAGCAGATTTCTGCCGCGGTATTCCATCGGTGTCCGCCCATAACCGAGTGCAGTCAAGAAAACAACATGTGAAAACTCTTCGGCCACGTGAACAATGCCACAGACTCCGATTGAACATGAGCCAGTTTCAGCACAAATAGAACATGTTTTTTTGGAACGGAATCTGCATTGGATCCATAGTAAAAATCTACTATTACGTGATGTGGTCAGCTCTGGAATATTAAACAGCTGGCATCCTGCTCCCACTGCTGGGAATGGAGCTACTTCTAATCCTGGCAGTTTAGACTTCTATCTGCCATGTCTGTGTGCCAGCAAAGTGATCACCTGGTAGCCTGTATGCTTCCCCAATGGCCCATGGTCACCATCATTCCTCTGCTGCTGCCACCTCGGCCTCTTCTGCTACTGCCGCCTCGGCCTCTTCCTCCGCCTCTGGAGGAACGTTGGCACCTGCCGCCCAGCAAACAGGGGATGTACCACCAACACCACCACCTCCGTCACCAAGTGTCTCAACCATGTCACACGCCAGCGTTCAGCTCTCCATCTCACAAACATTTGAGAGAAAGCGTTAATTCCCACCTAGCCACCCTCGATCCCTGGCCCTGAATGCCAGCATTTCTAAACTACTGGCCTATGAAATGCTGTCATTTAGGCTGGTGGACACAGACAGCTTCAATCTTGCGAAGATTCTTGCTTCTTGAGACACGGACATGATCCTTAGAAGGGCAAGGGAATGCCCCCCCCCCCCCGTTTCTTTCAATGGAAATAGACTGTCCTTCTTTCCTGATTTCTCTAAGAACACTCAAGATAAAAGACGCGGTTATATTGAGGTTAAGAGAAGAATCTGTGAAAAGAATATTAACTATTCCTTCCTATAACTGGCCAAATTGTGGATAATTTTCAATAGTGTGACTTATTTTTTTGACACTCCTGACCTCGTGGTGGACTGGTTGGATCAGAATAATATTTGAATCCTTATTTTTTTTTTCTCTTTTTGTGTGGCGGGCGGGGGTGATATAAGGAGAGGTGGTCCTAGCTTAGAGATCTATCCAAGATGGTGGAAGATCACGAGTTGGGGGAGGTTGGTTATGTGTGGGATGGGGGTGGGTTTTGATGCACCTCCCATGCTGCGGGGGGAAGAAGTGGGATTTGTTTGCTTTTTTTTTTTATTGATGTCGGTTAGAATTCTGACTTGGAATGTTCGTGGTCTTGCAGATAAATTAAAAAGACAGGCAGTTTGTGATCGGGTCCGCAGGTACCTTCCAGCTATTGTTAGTTTAGTAGAGACCCATTTTATTGAGTTGGAGATCCTTCAACTCGAAGGGGGATGGGCTGTGCAGACTTTTCACTCCACCGTTACTAGTTATTTAGGGGGAGTAACAGTATTAATCCATAAGGGGATTGATTTTGTCTGCCAGACCTCCTCCACCGATAACACCACGCAACAAAAAAATTACGTTTTGTCTGCTACTGGACAAAAACCATTTATCCTATACTAAATCGAGTGTGCGGATTACAAATCGGAAGTCAGAATTGTTGTAACACGTCACAAAATTTTTCTATGCAGAAGTGTGCCTAAATGAATCAAGCACTTGGAAAGCATTGAATAATTTTGAACAGAACTAGTTTTACTCCGACAATTCCCTGATCTACATCAAAGTTTGCGTAGTAAACAGTGTATGAAAATCGAATGGAATAACAAAAATTTCAAAAAAGTCTTGTTTTTCAGTTTAGAAGTCTTACTTGAGCAAGGCCCAGTACTGCTAAAAGTGCTTCAGGCATCTGCTTTTGGGTTTGCGAACGGTCACATTTTCCTGTTACAAAAACCAGCAGTAGTTTCCCATCATGATGGGATTCCAGCGGCCTTGGTACCTGTTCTCCATTGTAGAAATTTCTTTATGGAACAGCTCTACATGTTCGTCACTTACGTGTCCCAAATTGGGTGGCAAAAAGTCAAGATGGGAATGTAAGAAATGCACTTTCAATGACATTCGGCAGCCAAGTTGTTCATATGCTGTAAGCGTGTTCTCTACTAATTCAGCAGAGTCTGCAGCTTGTCTGTTCCCAAGGAAGTTCTGCACAACGAGCACAAATGCATTTGCTTTGTCAGATTCTTGCGCTGATCATAAGTAGTGTATTTGCCACATATGTAGCAGAAATTGTCTGGATCGTTAAAACATTTGCGTTTATCCATCTTAAGTTTCAAAACTGATAGCACTATAACAGATCACTTTATCCAAATCTGTCCAGCTTCCCTTATATACTCACTGCTGACATCAGCCTGAGTGCGTCCGGACAGGTCTGGACATGTCCATTGGAATATCTCCAATATAATGCCTTAGTATTATACCTGAAGAGGCTTTGCATGTATAACTTATAATCTAGATGTGTCCGGCAAATTCTGCGTTCATATTAGGAATCAGAGCGCTCATTTTAGCATAAATCACATGGTTTTCTCTCAGTAGCAAAATCATTGCTGCGAGGTGTAAGCAGGGGAAATTTGGATTTCTTTATGGAAACTTATTTGGAGAAGCGTGTATTTTGGCTTTTTTTTATATTCCTCCCCCTTTTTCACTCCATGTACTTAACTATTTATTCACTTTTGTGGATCGGTGGCCTGAATGCGCTGTCATTGTGACTGGGGAATTTAATAGTGTCATGGATCCACAGAAAGATAGGATGTCCACGGAGAGAGACGTTTATACTCTGGGTCAAGGGTCTCCTCTCTCCTGCTTTTGTCAGGAATCTGGTTTTGTTGATATATGGGGATGTGTGGGGAAGGGGAAATGAGCATATTCTTCCGTTAGTAAAGCTGGGAGGTCAATGTCTAGGATAGATCTAGCCCTGATTAATAAAAATTACTTGAAATATTTAAAAGGTATGAAATACGAGGCCAGGTCTCCGTCCGACCACTCACCTCTTACTACTGAGCTTCATATGTTGGATGATAAGTATGTTATTAGGCCTCCATTTAGATTAAATCCCCATTGGATTCTTCTAATGGATAATCATGAACTGATTAAACGGGAGATGGAATTTTTGGTGGAAATTAGTTATAACTCAACAAAGACATATCTGGTATGGGATGCATTTTAGGCCTTTATGAGTTTTTATTTTTATTTTTATTAGTACTATCTCTAACTTAAGGAAAGGCTATGCTAAGAAAGAAAGAGATCTCCAAGAAGCAGCGGTAGCTAGTATGGAAGAGTTTGCCAACAAAGGTACAGAACAAAAAAGGGAACTTATGCAGAGTTCAAGTCAGGGTGTTTCTGACTTTCTTCTGGATAAGGCTCTTTTTTTAGGAGCCAAAAAATTTTTTTTCTGGATCAGGCCGCCTAGGGAAAATGCTAGCTAGGGTGATCTCTAATCAGGATCCCAAAAGAGAGATAGTTAGTATTCGCTCCCCTCAGGGTGTAATTGTGCAAGATCAGGAATGTATTAAAGAGATATTTGCGAACTATTTTCTTGATCTGTATAAATCAGAAGAGAGTGTTTCAGAGGAAGCGATTGATTCATATTTGGATTCCATCTCTTTTTCAGTCCTTACTGATACTCAGAGAGAATTTCTCGATGCCGACCTCTCTCTTCAGGAGTTGGAGGCCGCTTTGAAATCCTATGTGGGAAACTCTTCTCCAGGATGTGATGGATTCCCATATGAATTCTATCGCAAATACAGGGAGGTTGTTTTCCCCCATCTTCTGAAGGTATTTATCGAGGCAATAGAAGACGGTAAGCTAACGGAATCTATGACAGAGGCTGTAATAGTATTAATATTAAAAAAAGGTAAGGATTCTTTAGAAATTAGTTCATACGGGACAATTTCCTTGTTAAATACGGATGTCAAGCTTTTTTCAAGGATCCTTGCTACTAGGCTGGATAAAGTTATTTCATCTATTATTCAACCTGATCAAGACGGTTTTATCCCTGGTAAGGGCACTCATTATATTCTCCATCGTCTTGTTGCTAATATTCAGTCCTCCCAGGGGGCGTCTCGCTCCATCCTGTCTTTGGACGCCTCTAAAGCCTTCGACAGGGTGAAGTGGAGATTCCTCTGGAAAGTGCTAGAGAAGATGGGATTTGGTATTAAGTTTGCAAATATGGTTAGGCTTCTCTTTAGATCTCCTAAGGCGAGGTTGAACATCAACAAGATGCTTACAAGGTATATCTCTCTCCAATATTATTTGATATCTATATTGAGCCCCTAGCTCTTAGGATTAGGCAGGATCCTGGGATTGAAGGGTTTGGGACATTGGGAATAGAAGATGGTATCTCTTTATATTCTGATGAATGATGTTTTGTTTTTTATTCAACATACTAACACCGCACTATACGAGTTGTTAACTCATTTGGTGAAGTTTCAGGCCTTGATATCAATTGATCTAAAACCATGTTCTTGCTTTAGATAGATTAGAACCTCTTTCTGAGGAGTTGGGTAGTAACATAGTAACATAGTACATAAGGCCGAAAAAAGACATTTGTCCATCCAGTTCGGCCTGTCATCCTGCAAGTTGATCCAGAGGAAGGCAAAAAAAAACTGTGAGGTAGAAGCCAATTTTCCTCACTTTAGGGGAATAAAAATTCCTTCCCGACTCCAATCAGGCATCAGAATAACTCCCTGGATCAACGACCCCTCTCTAGTAGCTATAGCCTGTAATATTATTACACTCCAGAAATACATCCAGGCCCCTCTTGAATTCCTTTATTGTACTCCCCATCAGCACCTCCTCAGGCAGAGAGCTCCATAGTCTCACTGCTCTTACCGTAAAGAGTCCATAGTCTCACTGCTCTTACCGTAAAGAATCCTTTTCTATGTTTGTGTACAAACCTTCTTTCCTCCAGACGCAGAGGATGTCCCCTCGTCACAGTCACAGTCCTGGGAATGAATAGATGATGGGATAGATCTCTGTACTGACCCCTGATATATTTATACATAGTAATTAGATCTCCTCTCAGTCGTCTTTTTTCTAAAGTGAATAACCCTAATTTTGATAATCTTTCAGGGTACTGTAGTTGCCCCATTCCAGTTATTACTTTAGTTGCCCTCCTCTGGACCCTCTCCAGCTCTGCTATGTCTGCTTTGTTCACTGGAGCCCAGAACTGTACACAGTCCTCCATGTGTGGTCTGACTAATGATTTGTAAAGTGGTAGGACTATGTTCTCATCACGGCATCTATGCCCCTTTTGATGCAACCCATTATCTTATTGGCCTTTGGCAGCAGCTGCTTGACATTGGTTTTTGCAGCTTAGTTTGCTGTTTATTAAAATTCCTAGATCCTTTTCCATGTCAGTGTTACCCAGTGTTTTACCATTTAGTATGTACGGGTGACTTGCATTATTCCTTCCCATGTGCATAACTTTACATTTGTCAGTGTTAAACCTCATCTGCCACTTATCTGCCCAAGCGTCCAGTCTATCCAGATCCCTCTGTAGTAGTATACTGTCCTCTGTAGTATATATACAGTATACTGTCCTCTGTAGTATATATACAGTATGCTGTCCTCTGTAGTATATATGCAGTATACTGTCCTCTTCAGTGTTAATTACTTTACACAGTTTAGTGTCATCTGTGAAAATTGATACTTTACTATGCAAGCCTTCTACAAGATCATTAATAAATATATTGAAGAGAATAGGGCCCAATACTGACCCCTGAGGTACTCCACTAGTGACAGTGACCCAATCTGAGTATGTACCATTAATAACCACCCTCTGTTTTCTATCATTGAGCCAGTTACTTACCCACTTACAGACGTTTTCTCCCAGTCCGAGCATTCTCATTTTCTATACTAACTTTTTATGTGGTACAGTGTCAAATGCTTTGGAGAAGTCCAGATATACGACATCCATTGATTCGCCGCTGTCAACTTACCTCCTCATAGAAACTGATTAAATTAGTTTGACATGACCGATCCCTCACTAAGCCATGCTGATATGGCGTTATTTGCTTATTTCCGTTAAGATGCTCTAACATAGCATCTCTCAGAAAACCTTCAAACAGTTTACCCACAACAGATGTTAAACTTACCGGCCTATAGTTTCCAGGCTCTGTTTTTGGACCCTTTTTGAATATTGGCACCACATTTGCCATGCGCCAATCCTGTGGGACATTTCCTGTCAACATAGAATCTGCAAATATCAGAAATAAAGGTCTGGCTATGACATTACTTAATTCCCTTAGGATACGGGGGTGTATGCCATCCGGTCCTGGAGATTTGTCTATTTTAATCTTTTTAAGTCGCCGTTGCACTTCTTCCTGGGTCAGGCAGGGCACTTTTAATGGGGAATTTATTTCAACATTCGGCATGTCATCTGACAGTTTAATTTCCTCAGTGAATACATCGGAGAAAAAAATATTTAACAGCTTTGCTTTCTCCTCGTCGCTCTCTGCGACTCCCCCCCCCCCCCCTCATTACTCTTTAACGGGCCGACACCTTCAGATTTATACTTTTTAACATTTATATAATTGAAGAACATTTTAGGGTTAGTTTTACTCTCTTTGGCAATTAATCTCTCGGTCTCTAGTTTGGCCGCTTTTATTTGTTTTTTACATGTTCTATTTTTTTCATCATAGTTTTTCAGTGCTTCCGTGCTACCTTCCTGTTTTAGTGTTTTATATGCTTTCTTTTTGTCATTTATTGCTTTCTTTACAGTTCTGTTTATCCACATTGGTTTCTTTTTGTTCCTTAACCCTTTATTCCCATACGGTATGTACCTCTCACAATGAGATTTTAGGATGCTTTTAAAGATATCCCATTTTGTGGCTGTATTTTTATTTGTGAGGACTTTATCTCATTTAGTTTTGGCTAAATTTAGCTTTTTTGAAGTTTGGTATTTTTGTTCCTCCCTGTAGAAACGCTCTTTTGAATGATAATTGGAAGGTTATTACTTTGTGGTCACTATTTCCCAGGTGTCCCCCGACCTGCACGTCTGTTGTTCTGTCAGGCCTATTGGTTAATACTAAGTCCAGTATGGCCGTCCCTCTAGTCGGGTCCTGAACCAGTTGGGAGAGGTAATTGTCTTTGGTTATTGCCAAGAACCTGTTTCCTTTATGAGATATACAAGTTTCAGTTTCCCAGTCTATATCTGGGTAGTTGAAGTCCCCCATAATAACCACCTCATTATTATTTGCCGCCTCGTCTATCTCGTTTAGTAGCAGATTTTCTGTGGACTCTGGTATATTAGGTGGTTTATAGTAAACTCCTATTAGTAATTTATTATTGTTTTTAGCTCCATGTATCTCTACCCACAGTGACTCCACATGTCCATGTCCCTCACTTATATCTTCCCGGAGTGTGGGCTTTAGACAGGACTTTACATAAAGGCAGACATCCTTTCTAAACAGGCTGTAACCTTGTACATTAACTGCCCAGTCATAGCTATCCTCCAGTCATGTCTCAGTTATTCCCACTGTCATAGCTATCA